>NC_081831.1:27617818-27920318 GCF_030867095.1 Alligator mississippiensis
CGCGAGTATGGAAGGTGGGGAAGGTTGTAGAGGGCTGGGGTGGGAAGTACGAGGTACAGTCGGAGGGAGTACTATTTAAAAGGATAGAAGGAACAAACGTGGTACAGTCCAGGTGTACCGAGTAGACCCGGTCCAGGGGACGGGAAGAGAAAATATGGCACAGTCCAGGGGTACCAAATGCACAGTACAGTCCAGGGGGCAGGAAAGAGGGAAGATGAAAATCCAGGTGGGGGGAGAGCCGATGAGGATGAAGATTGTGCAGTCTCGGGGAAACAAAAAAATACGTGGTGCAGGCCGGAAGAGGTTATACAGGGAAGAAAGATAGTACGGTCTTGGGGGATGTTACTAAGACCCTGGAGGGGATATGGTACAGTCCTAGTGGGTAGATGGAAAAAACGGAACAGTCCAGGGAGGGGCATAAATAAAAAAGTACCTACATGATACAGTTCCATAGGACTGAGTAACAAAGGCAGCATTTGGATGCCCCTTTAAGGACCCCATTTTAAAGTCGGCAGTATTTAACTCCACCCCCACCGCCAGTTCTTTATTTAGTCCCACTATAGCCCACCTGCACGTAAGCAAACTCTCTGGAAGTGCTCCGCCTCTTCCGGCTCCGGCTAGGAGCCCGGGGTTGTTATGGCGGCGCTGAGGCGCGGCGGGCACACGTTACGTCTGGGTGGCCAGGCACTTCTGGCATTACGGGTGCCCGCGGGACCCCGCCGAGCCGTGGCCGCGGGCAGCGTGAGAGGCGACGCCGTCGTGACCCCGGGGGCTCCGCCACCGCCGCCCCCCACCCCCGTGCAGGCTCTCGAGGACAGGGAGGATCACATGACAGCAATGCTGCGCAAGGTGACGGCGAAGAGGCGGGGCCAAGGCTTGGGGGAGGACCAATGGTATAGAGGCGAGACAAAGCAATTGGGGAGAGGCCAAGGGGCAGTGGAGGGCAGAAAAGTGTTTGGGGGCAATGGGGGCGGGGCAGGCTCACAGAACAGTACAGGGAGGGAAAGGGTGGGGTCAAAGAATAAGGAGGGGCAATGGGGGCGGGGGCAGGGGCAGCTGGACCTAGGAGAACTGGGTTCAATTCCTCCCTCACCCAGGGGCTCCCTGGTCTGGCACATCCCCATAAGATGTGTGTGGGGGTCTGGGAACCTGAACCCCTGGGTTCTCCAGCCCTGTGAAGGGCTGGGGCCTAAGAACAGTGGGATGCCAGGTGCCTGGGTTCTCTTCCCTTCCTCTCTGCCCCTGTCCAGGGTTGGCAGAGGGCATTGCCAAGGTCAGCCAGACTTAGCCTCACCTCTTAAAGAAGCAGGCACAACTCTTCTCCCAGGACCTACCTCCCAGGGTGGGAACTCCTACTCCCTGCTGCCCTCTCAGACTGGGAAATGGAACCCAGGCATCTGGGCTCCCCCTACTCTCATACACTCCCCTCACTGAGAAAACAGGTGCCCAGGGTCCCAGCTTCCCCTGCTTGCACCTACACTGTTCTCCCAAAGCTCAGAGAATCCAGGTGTCTGGGCCCTAGGGCCTGGCAGTGGGTCTCTGTCTCTATCACCTTGGCTCCAGTTCCCAAGTGCTTGGTGGCAAGCTACTGCATCTGGTTTTTATTATACTCAGCTGCCTCCCAGCCCCCCCCACTCCACCCCAGAGCTGAGTGCATCCAGGCACTGTTTTGCTTTGTTATGTTCTGCTGCCCACTTGTTCAATACCCAGGTGTGCCCAGCTCTGGGGTGGGGCCAAGACATCTCCATACCCTATTAAATTCAGCCATCTTCCAGCCACACCACTGCAGAGCTGGATGCATCTGGGCACTGAACAACCTCTTTCCATACCCTGTTATATCAAGCTGTCCCCTTCTGTCCCAGCCCAGAACTGGACTCATCCAGGCACTGAACAAGGTGTCTCCATGCTTTGTTCAATGCAGTTGCCCCCTTTCCCCCAACCTCAGAATTGGGTGCACGTGCTTATTGAATAACCTGTCTCTCTGCCTCAGTCGGACTCACTCCAGAGCTGGGTGCATCTGGACACTGAACAAGCTGACTCCATACCCTGTTATATTCAGCCATCTCCCAGCCACTCCACCCCAGAGTTCAGTGAATCTGGACACCGAACAAGCTGTCTCCACGCTTTGTTCTATGCAGGCATCTCCCTTCCCCAAGCCCAAAGCTGGATGTACTTGGACACCGAATAAGCAGTCTCCAGGGTTTATTATACTCTGCCATCTCTTAGCCACCCCATCCCAGAGCTCAGCGCATCTGGGCATTAAACAAGTAGACTCCATGCCCTGTTATACTCAGCCACCCTGCCCCAAAGCTAGATGCAGACTGGGCACTGAGCAGGGAGCGGGGGGAGGAATGTGGTGCCCCCCAGCCACTGATGCCACCTCTCCCCTTGTGCCCCAGAACCCAGATTACCATGGCTTTCATGATGACCCAGTTGTGGACTTGTGGAACATGCGCATTGTCTTCTTCTTTAGCGTCTCCGTCTGCATCGTCATAGGCTTCACCCTGATGCACTACATGCCGGATAACGGGTTAGCAGGGTTGGGGGGGGAGGGAACTCAGGACATCTGGGTTATCTGGGAGAGAAGTGGGAGCTAGAGAGTGAGAACAGGGAGAGGTGGGAGCCCAGATGCTTGGGTTCTCTGCCAGAGGGTTGAGGGGGGTGAAGGCAGGGGGAGCTGGGAGCCTGGATCCTTTTTGACTTTCTCCCCTTCCCCTCCCTCCCACAGGATGCAGGAGTGGGCCCGGCGTGAGGCAGAGCGGCTGGTGCGGCAGCGAGAGGCACAGGGGCTGCCTGTGCTGGACCCCAATTACTACGACCCTAAGACACTGGTGTTCCCCCCTCAGGATGAGGACTGATAGCCCCCCCCCCGTTTCCCAATAAACCTGTGTGATCTGCCTGACTCCTAGCTGGCTGTGTTTGTGGGGGTGCCAAACATCAGGAAGGGGGTTGGGGGCCCAGATGCCTTGCTTCTGTGGGAGGTGGGGGGAGGGAGGTGGGAGCCTGGATGCCTGGGTTCTCTGGGAGGGGAGCGTGGTGTGTGGGGGTCAGAGTCAGGGAGGCTATGACCCTAGGGACCTGGGTTCCCTTGGAGGGGGTTAGCATGGAGAAAGAGTTAGTCACCCTCCATCCTACAGAATCTAGCTGCTTTGGGCTCTACAGCAGTCCTTTATGTACCGTATTGTCTCATATGACATGTCGTCCTCCCTGCACCCCAGAAGGCAATATGGCTACTGCTTAGCTGTTTCTGCTTCCTCTTCCCCTCCTCCCCACCCTTGCTAGGGGTTGGGACCTCACCTTGTATGCCATAGAGCAAGTGTTCCAGGAAATGCAATGTCCAGAAAGAAGGGAACTTCAGGAGACAGAAAGTTCCTGCCCCAGTGCTACTCTGTGTTTGGCACCCTGCCTGTGCCCCCTACCCCACCCACTGCTCTGGTCTCTGTTCCATGCCCCAATTGCTGTTCTACTTCCTACTCCCTGACCTATGCCCACTGCCCATCCGCTGCTCTGTTCTCTGCTTCCTGTCCTGCACCCCCTTCCCCTGAGCTCATGTCCTTGAACACCCTAGTTCCCCCAGGCAGTGCTTCTGTTTCCCCTGGGATCCAAAAAGCCCCTAGTCCCTCTGACAGAGGAGTGGGGGTGGGGGTTGGAGCTGGGAGCCCAGATGCTAGGGTTCAGAGTGAGGTGTGACTGGGAGGGTGGGAGCAGGGGGTGCTGGTAACCTGGAGTGCTAGAGGGGGCCCAGAAATGGGAGGTGGGAGTCTGGCCATCAGCTGTGGGGGGTGGCTGAGAGCCTGGATGAGATCAGAGTTACTGTCACTTACAGCTTTCCCAGAGACTGCCTGGGGCAGCAACTGCTGTGCTTCCTGGCCACTCTGTGCCCCACTGTATGACCCTGGCACATGGCTGGCTGTGATGCCCCACAACGGGGAGCTTCCAGGCTTAGTGTGCAGGGTCCAAGTGAGGAACATGTGGTAGGCGAGGAGTTATGGTAATGCCCAGAGCAGGTGGCTCAACTCCTCTGGCATCTGGAGGGTGGGGCTTCCCCCTTCCCCTCCCTCTTTTTCCCCTCCCCAAAGGCAGGAGGCTTCACCCTGCAACAGGATGGCAGCCCTGGATGCAAGTGAGTGGGAGACACCCCCACCTTGGACTTGGGGCCCAGAGAATCAGCAGCTGCACATGAAGAACCCAGGTCTCCAGAAGGTGCTGCACACTGGTGAAAGTCCTAAGTGTCAGGGAGGGGCTGCACTTACAGACAGGACCTAGCCAGTCAGGTGGCACTGCATGTACATGGGTGGGATCTATGCCAGGAACAAAGGCATCTGAGTGGGGCTACACACACCCTCCGTCGGGTGGTGGAGCAGATGCAGTGGGGTACTGGGGAGGCCTTGGGGTAGAAGTGGGGATTAGGGTGTCTGGGTCTGGGCTATGCCCCAGAGATGACTGTATTTCCCCCCCTGTCTCCAACCACAGGTGTTCTACTCAGTCCTTCCCTCTGCCCCCCCCCCCCCAGCTGGCTGTATCTCAAGAGCCAGACAACCCCCCACTGTACCACAGATGGCTGCATCTCAGTGCCATTCAAAGGGTATGTTATATTTGGCTTTCTGGTTTCACACCTCTCAGAGCTGGCTGCATTGGTTGACTCCTTCTCATGTTATACTCAGCCTTTCTCCAGGTCTGCCTGAATTCATCCCATCCCAGAGCTGGCTGCATCCCAATGCCACTGGCAGTCCTGTCCAGGAGGATGTTATACTGAACTGTCTAGGTTCTCCCCACCCCAGAACTGGCCGCATCTCAGAGCCATACAAATCCTGCAAGCCCTGTTCTACTCAGCTTTCCCAGTTGTCCCACCCCTGAGCTGGCTGCACTGTCACCCCGGGTGACCCCACCCATTATACTCGGCCCTTCACCACCCATGAGCTGGCTGCATCTTGGTGTCATGGGAGCCCTGCACACCCCTCAGCCCCCCCAGCTGGCTGCAGCGGCCCCTTTCCCGCCCCGCGTACACGTGCTTGGAAGGTCCGTGGTGCTGTGTCACGAGGCTCCGCCCGATCCTGCATTATTCACCACGGCGGTGGGTGGGGCCTATGTCCACCCGGGTCCTCCCCTCCCGCTTCCCTTTACAGCCGGGTCCTGCTGAGACATAAAAAGGGAGGAGGGCCTAGACGCTAGGAGGCCCCGCCCCTTCTAGCAACGCAACCCAATAGCGAAGTGCCTGGTGGGGCAGCGGGCCAATAGGATGGCAAGTAGGCGGGGCGGTCTGTATCCGGGTCCTTAGCGTCATCCGGGTCCGCTATGTGTCGTGGGGAAAGGGGTGGGCTCAGGGTCACTGAGAGGCGGGTCCGCTTCTAGCCCCGCCCCCTAGCGAGAGTGTGGACTAATGGGAGGCGGGTGGCGGGTGCGGCGGGCCATTGAGAGGGTGAGAGGAAGCTAGTCTGTGGCCAATGAACGCGCGGCGGGAGCGAGGGGGCGGGGCCGATAGGCGCCGTGAGCTGGGGGTTTTGTTCCGGGCCCGGCGGCCGCCGCCATCTTGTGCGGAGCGGAGCGGAGCGGAGCGGCGAGAGCGGCACCGACCCGGCCGCACCGGCCCCAGCCTCATTGGTATTAGTTTCGGATCGGGTCCCCTCCCCCGGGTCGCGCCCCTTCTGGTCAGGATCAGGACCCCATTCATCGGAGCTGGGATCGGGCCCTGCCCCCTCGACCCGGGGTCGCCCCAGAATCAGGCCCCTGGTCCCCAGGATCGCCTCCACCCCCCAAGCACCAGAACCCTCCAGACGTAGGGCCAGGGCCTTTCCCCCCTTACCCAGCACCGCGCTCTGTCCCCTCCCCGCCCTCCCTCCCCTTACCGCTCGTTTTAGGATTGGGACCCACCAGACCTGCGTCGGGGCCACCTCGCCAGGATTATGCCCTCCTGACGGCTAAGGTCGGGCCTCCTAGGATTGGGGCAGCAACCCCCACCCCCCCCTTCCTCCTCGGCATCGAAGGAGTCCCCAAGAACTTTCAGGATCAGGCCCAGCCTGCCCCTCCCTGTAACCTTTCCTTTGGTATTTTCCCCAAACTTCTCAGGATAAGGCCCCTTATGATCCAAAACAGACCTGCATCCCCCTCCCCACAGGAGTGGGTCTCTCTTCCTCCTCCATGTAACTGGGAAACAGGCTCCTCCACAGGATGCGCCCCCCCCATCCCAGAATTTGCCTTTTCCTTGGGTCTAGCTCCTTCCTCCCCTCCCCCCGGATATGGACCCCAGGATCAGGCCCTGCTTCCTCCCCAGTGGCACAGAATGATCCCCCTCAAAGGACCCAGCCCCTCCCCATCTCATCCTTGGGCCTGTCCATGGATCGCAAGACTTCCTAAGTTGGGATTCCCAGACCTGACTCAGCCCCACCCCTACCTTGGCAGCCTGGGGGAGAATCTGGGGGGCAGCAGACTAGGGGCTATGGGACAGGACCTAGTTCTTTAGGTTCACAGGGCAGCTGGCAGCCCAGATGCCAGGATACTCTGGGAGGAGATTAGGGGCTGGAAGTGAGAGCAGGAGGGGCTGGGAGCTGGATGCCTGGGTTCTCCCCCAGCTCAGGAAGAGAGCAAGGACCAGTGTGGTCCTGACTTGGGGTGGAAGAGGCCTGGGGTCTTGGATGGTTTGTTTCTGGTCTCTGCCTAGAAACCTGGGGGCCAGGGCAGGACCCCAGATACCTGGGTTTTATCTATGTTCCTGTCACTGCCTTCCCCAGTCCCTCAGGAGGTTCTCTGAATCCATGGCCCCAGCTGCTCCCCCCTCCCCCGCCAGGTGACTGGGGGGTTGGGGCCTGTGGATGCTGTCCCTTTCCTAAATACCAGGCAGAACCCAGGCATCTGCATTTCTAGTTTGCCGCCCTAGTCCAGTTCTAGAAACAAGTGTAGTCGGATGAGTCAGAACCCAGGCGTGCAGGCTCCAAGTTCCCCTCAGCACCCACCACGGTCCCAGAGAACCCAGGGGTCTGGGCTCCTAGCCCCCTCCCAGAATGGCCAGCAAACTCAGGCACCTGGGCAATCCCCCCTAATACCAGGTATTCTTCATGTGCAGATAGTCACCCCCCTGGGGAAATGCTGTTGTTACTCCCTGCCTCCACCCTGGGCTCCTCCTGCTCCCCCTGGGTCCTTCCTGCCCCTACCAGGCCCCAAATGCAGTGGGTTCTAGGTGGGGAGCATCAGTGCCAGCCTCCAAAAATACACACTCCCCTGTGGGTGTGGCCATAGAGAGGCCCCACCCCCTCAGTGCAGGTGGCCATAAATGAGACCTGCTTCCTGTGCTGGGTTTGGCCATCCCAGGATAAGCCCTGCCCCCCTCCTTGGGTGTGGCTTTACTGTCCTGGACAAGCCCTGCCCCCTGCAGTGGTTGTGGCTGCATTATCCTGGGATAAGCTCCACCCCTCAGTGGGTGTCTACCAGTGGTAGCCCAGTGGGTTGTAGAGGTCCAACTAGTTTAAGGCAGAACCTGGTACTGGGGTGCACTCTGTTGGTGGATGACAGCAAGGGAGGCTGGGTCCCCAGACTCCTGGGTTCTCTGGGAGGAAAGAAGGCTCAGGGGTGGAATCCACATGCCTGGGTTGTCTAGCTTTGGCAGGGGCCCTGGGCCCCACCCTGGTACCTGCCTGGGGGCAAGCTGCTTTGGCCTCATCCACTGGGACTGGGCTGAATCACTGGCCCTGACTCATGGGGGTGGGGACTGGACAGGACATACCCACCTCTGGGTAAAGCTTGGTGGAGGAGCAAGCCACGCACAGTACAGTTGGGGGAGTTGGGAGAGATGCCAGCTGCACTGATCCCCTATCCCTGCCGCCCCTCCCCCCCCAGATGTCCAGCTCGCCGCTGTCCAAGAAGCGCCGTGTGTCTGGGTCCGAGCCGAAGACGGGCAGCACTTGCGCCCCCGGCACTGACGCCCGCAGCCCCCCGTGCCCCCCTGCGCCCCCTAACGTGAGTATCACCCCCCTGTGCCCTGCAGTGTGAGTATGGTTCCGCTCCTGCCCTTCCTCATGCCATCAATGTCAGTGCAGCTCCCATGAACCCCCCCACCCCTCAGTGTGAGTACAAACCCCCCCAGCTCCTCCAAACCTCCTCAGTGTGAGTATTGTGCAGCCCTCACACATGACCCCTCCTTACACCCTACAGCCCCCCCCCCGCCCCAGACCTCCACATGGCTCCCCTAATATGAGTACAGCCTCCCCACAAACCCTCTGCAAGGCTCCCCCACATCCCCCAACATTAGTATAGCCTCCACAGGCCCCCCACCCACCTGGTATCCTCTCCCTGCCCCCCACATCCCCCAACATGATTACAGACTCCCCAAACCCCTTAATATGAATAGGGTTCCTCCAGACCCCCCATGACCCCCGTGTTTGTATGGTCCCCACTTCCCACCCAGTACCCAGCCCCCTGCAATTTAGGCATGGCACCTGGGGCTCCCCAGAAGTTGCCACAGCCTTCATTAGCCTGTCCCTCCCCGTGCCTAGGACTGGCATCAACATCTCCTGTGGTATGAGCCTGTCCCCCAAAGCTCTGCCACCCCCACACACCTGCAGCAGAGCCCTGTCCCCCAACAAGCCATCAGCATGGCTTTGCTCCCCACAGCTCCCTCACAGCCTCTACCAGTACAGTCAGGCCCCACACAGCTTTGCCATTCCCCACAGCCCCCAGCATGCCTGTGTCCCCCCACAGTTCTGCACTTGTCACAGCTCTTTCTCCCACCACAAAGCCCCCCAGCAGAACCCTGCCCCCCACAGCCTCCCCAGCACAGCCCTGCACCCCAAAGCTTTGCCATCTCTATAGCACTCCAGCATGCCATGTCCCACAGCTGCTGCCCACAGCTTTGTGCCCTCTCCACAGCTCCTACCACCCCCTTAGTCCCCCCCAGTCCAGCCCCTCCCCAAGCCCCTTACCATTGGGATTTATGCCAGTAGGCCTCCAGTGTCCTTTCCCCATAATTTCTGATATCTGCCTCTGCACATGTGGGCCCCCCCCATGCTCCTGCTACCCCCCATGTGTGTCCCCCTCCACTGCCCAGATCTTGGCCCCCAGCTCAGTTCCCTCTTCTGTCCTCCCCCAGGGAATGGCCAGGAATGGAAGTGATGCGGATATCGACGAGGGCCTTTACTCCAGGCAGCTGTGAGTGCCTGATGCGGCCAGCTCTTGGGTGGGGCGGGGAGGGGGCAGCCCGATACAACAGCACGCAGGAAGGCCTGGGACATAGCCAGCTTTGGGGTGGGTTACAACTGAGTATGATGTTGTCAAGGGAGGGCTCAGATGCAGCCAGCTGTGGTTCAGGAGGCAGCTGAGTATAACAGTGTGTAGGGAGGTCTGGGATGTGGCTAGCTCTGTGGTAGGGCAGCAAAAGAGTATCTGAGTATAGCACAGCACATGGGGAGCTGAGATGCAGCCAGCTCTGGAGTAGAGTGCCAGGGGAGAACTGCTGAGTATGACGCCACCTGAGCATAGCTCTACAGCCAGCTCTGGGGTAGAGCATAAGGAAAATGACTGAGAATAATGCCACACAGGGGGAGGGCCAAGATGCAGCCAGCACTGGGGTAGAACAGACCAGACCGCAGCCATACAGAACATCTTCCAGGAAAGATGCCCCATTGTAGCCACATTACACTGCAAAGGGAAGATTTCCTGGGCTTGGAGAGGCAGCCAGCTCTGGGGTGCAGCAGTGGGGGATGGCTGAGTATAACACTCTAGTGGGAGGGCTGCAATGCAACCAGATCTGGGGTGGAACAGCAGGAGAGAAGGTGAGTACAACAGCATGGGGCAGGGGGGGAGGTTGAAATGTAGCTAGCTGTGGAGTGGAACAGCCACATATAGTACAGTGTGGGAAGGGTTGGGATGCACCTAGTTTTGGGTCCAGGATAGTGGGACAGAGCCAAATAGACATCCCTGGGAGGATGAATTCGTTGCCACAACGTGGCCAGCTATGGGGTGGGACAGCAGGGTATGGCTGAGTGTAATGCTGTGCTAGGGAAGGCTGAGATGCAGCCAGCTCTAGGGTGGAGCAGCCCAGACCACAGCTGCATATAACAGTCCTCAGGAAACAGACCCCCAAAGCAGCAACCTTGGGCAGAGTGGCTGTGAAACAGCGAGGGAAGGCCTGAAGGGCCTTGAGGAAGGCTGGGGAAGGCTTTCTGGGCCTTGAGACACAGTCAGCTCTGGGGTGGGACAGCAGAGAAAAAGTCCAGTATAACACGCCACGAGGAAGCCTGAAATGTGGCCAGCTGTGGGGAGGAGTAGTTGGGGGATGGCTGAGTGTAACAGCTCAGGGAGGGCTGAGATGCTCCTAGTTTTTGTGAGGGAACTTGGAACCAGCCGAGTATAATGCCAGACAAAAAAGCCCGTGATGCAGCCAGCTGTGGGTGGAGCAGCTGACTATAATACTGCATGGGGCCTGAGATGCACCCAGCTCTGGGGTGGATCAGCATAGCATAATGCCACATGGGGAGAGCTGAGATGCAGCCAGCTCTGTGGGGAAGGAGTGGGCACTACCTGAGTATATCACCACACAAGGAAACCTGAGATGTGGCCAGCTTTGGGGTGGAACAGCCCAGCATAACACTGCGTGGGGAGGGCTGAGTTGTGACCAGCTCTCAGGCGGAGCTGGCGTAGTTGAGTATAACACTACACAAGTAAACATAAGATGCACCTAGTTCTGTGGTGGAATTTCCTAGTATAACATTGAATGGGAAGAGTTGAGATGCAGTCAGCTGGAGGGGAGGGGGCAGGGCAGTGGAGACTGGCCAGGTATAATGCCACACAAGGAAGCTTTAGGCATAGCCATTCTGGGGTGGAATGGCCCAATAGAATGATACATGGGTAGGGCTAACATGCATCCAGTTCTGGAGTCAAACAGCCCAGTATAACTCTGCTTGGGAAATGTAGAGCTACACCTAGCTTTGGAGCGGAGCTGGCCTGGCCGAGCATAACACTCCACAAATAAGCCTGAGATGCAGCTGCTCTGGGGTGGAATGGCCCTGTAGAACACTGCCTGAGGTGGGCTGAGATGCACCCAGCTCTGGGGTGGAACAGCCCAGTCTAACACTGCCTGGGGAGGGTCCAAGATGCATCCAGCTCTGGGGCAGAGCTGCCCAGGCCATGTATAATGGCATCCCCTCCCTCCCCATATACACAGGTATGTACTGGGCCATGAGGCCATGCGACGGATGCAGGGTGCAGCTGTGCTGGTTTCCGGGCTCCGTGGCCTGGGGCTGGAGGTGGCCAAGAACCTGGTGCTGGGTGGAGTCAAGGCTGTGACCCTGCATGACCCTGAGCCTGCCCAATGGGCTGACCTCTCTGCGCAGGTAGGGCCCGTCCCCCATGTGGGGTAGGGTGGGGTGTGAGAGAGACCCTGGGCTTTGTGGGGTGGGGGGTGCCAGTTGCCTGGCTTGTTTGTGTTTCTGTTTGTGTGTGTGTGTGTCCCCTATATTCCTTGGTTCTGGTGTGTGTCCTAAATGCCGTGATTGTGTGTGCCTTGGATGCCTAGGTTATATGCTCATGTGCATGTCTCTGTGTGCGCATTTGTGTGTCCTGGATGCCTATGTTCCATGTGTGTCTCCTTCCAGCCCATGTCTGTGTCGTCCCCATTCCCCCCTTTGTCTGTTACTCCCACCCCTATAGTGCACCCAGCTCTGGGATGGGGCCATTGGGGGAGTGGTGAAACAGAACACCACCTGGACAGTTGCCCTGAGCCCCACAATCCTGCCTTGGGGCTGCCCCCCCACCCTTGGACCAGGCCCCTGACTCTTGTCTTCCCTCTCCACAAGTTCTACCTGCATGAAGAAGATGTGGGGCGGAACCGGGCAGAGGTGTCACTGCCACGTCTGGCCGAGCTCAACTCCTACGTGGCCGTCAGCGCCAACACGGGGCCCCTCACTGAGGACCTACTGGCTGCCTTTCAGGTGCACTTGAGTGCCAGGGTTCTTGCGGGGGGGAGCCTGGACACCTGAGTTCCTTGGTAGGGGATGTGGAGTTTGGGGGGGGGGGGGTGTTAGACCAGGGATGGCTGGAAGCTCAGACACCTGTGTTCTCGCAGGGTTGGGGAGCTAGAAGCCTTTGCTCTCTGGGAGAGGGGTGGGGCTGGGAATCCAGACACTTGGGTCCTCTCTCACCCCAGGTGACCAGGGGTGACTGGCAGCCCAGACACCTGGGTTCTCTCTCAGCTGTGGGAAAACAGTGGGGACTGGAGAGTTAGAGTGAGGGTGGCTGGGGACCCTGCCATTCTCTATAGTGTTCTTGGGAAAGGGTGCCTTTGGAGTTATATCAGTGGAGCTCAGGAAGTGGGATGCCTGGAACTGGGATGCCTAGGTTCTCTCCCACTCCTGGAAGGCACTGGGCAGCTGGGAACGGTGATGGGTTCTCACATTTCCTGGATGCCTGGGTTCTTGGCAGATAGTGGTTCTGACCAACTCCCCCCTGGAGGAGCAGCTGTGGGTGGGTGACTTCTGCCATACCCGGGGCATCAAGCTGGTGGTGGCCGACACCCGGGGACTCTTTGGGTGAGTACAGCCCCCCCCACCCCTGCCATGGGACCCAGGCATTAGGACTGGCCTCACCCCCCCTCCCCCCCTTTTCCCCACAGGCAGCTTTTCTGTGACTTTGGGGATGAGATGATCGTGACAGACACCAATGGCGAGCAGCCTCTGAGCACCATGGTCTCTATGGTGACCAAGGTACTGAGTACCAGGGTTCTTAGGGGCAGGGGGTAGGAGCCTGGATTGGATGCCCATGTTCTTTTGGATGGGCGTGAGGGCTGGAAGGTGAGAGCAAGGGAGGCTGGAAGCCCAGATGCCTGGGTTCTCTCCTGGCTCTCAAGGTGAGGGGTTAGGGGCCCAGACAGTTGGAGTTTCTCCTTATCTCTTGGGGTGGGGACCTAGATGCCTGGTTTGTGTCCTGGCTGTGGGGGTCGGGGCCCAGATGCCTGGATTTTCTCTTATTTCTCGGGGTGGGGGCCCAGATGCCTAGGTTCCCCCCTAGCCTCTTAGAGTGTGGGCAGGGGCCCAGATTCCTGGGTCTCGATGCTAGCATCACCCCCCCCTCCCACCCCCCACCCCCCATTCCCTCAGGGCTGCCCTGGGGAGGTAACATGCCTGGACGAGGCTCGCCACGGGTTCGAGAGTGGGGACTTCGTCACCTTCACTGAGGTGGAAGGCATGGAGGAGCTCAACCACTGCCCCCCCATGGAGATCCAGGTCCTTGGTGAGCTGGGAGCAGGGTCGAGGGCAGGAAGTGGGACATGGGTGGGGTATGGGGGCAGGGATTGGTCCAAAGTGGGTTGTGGAAGTGGGTTTTGAGACAGGAAGTGGGATGCAGAGGTGGAGCTTGGAACAGGAAGTAAGTTGCAGGGCTGGGGCTTAAAACAGAAAGTGGGAGCAGGGGTAAGGCCTGGGCAGGAAGTAGGATATAGATGTGGGACCTAAGGCAGGAAGTGGGATGCAGGGTGGGTATAGGGCCAGGGCCTGGGAAAGAAAGTGGGGTATAGGGGTACAGCTTTGGGTTGGGGGCACCTCCGGCTTGTGACATCTCAAGTCCAGGGGCATCCTGGGGGGCTTGGTGGGGGAATCCCTGGGCATTGGGGCCTGGGTTCCATTGGGGGAGGGGGGGTGTCTGTTGTTGGCAGCCCTGGTGTGGGATGGGGGGTGATCTCTGTGGCTTGCCCCTGCCCTGATTCTACACCCCCCCCCCCCCCCCCAGGCCCTTACACTTTCAGTATCGGGGACACAAGCGGATTTGGGGACTATGTGCGTGGTGGCATTGTTGCTCAGGTCAAGATGCCCAAGAAGATCAGTTTTGTGAGTGCTGGGCTAGAGGGGGCATAACTGCCTCAGGAGGGGAGATTGCTGCCCTGAGGGGAGTCGGGGATGAGATTACTGGCCCAAGGGATGGGAAGGAAGAATGATTGCCTTTTGGGCGAAGGATAATGCTCCAAGGGGTTGGGATTTTCTGCTCGGAGGGCGAATTACTGCCCCAGAGAATGGGGGCAGGCCTAGGAGTTTCCTCTGCCCTGGGGGTGGGGCTAGAGAGGCCCTTGGGGGTGAGGACCTGGCTCAAGGGCACAGTTAAGGAGCCCTGGGGCAGGGGCAGAAGGTGTTTGGGGGTAAAGTTAAAGATACCTGGGTACAGGTGGGTGGGGCCCTGGCATTGGGGCAGGACTAAAGGTGTCTGAGGGTGTGGGTGGGGCCCTGAAACCTAACCCCCACCCCCTTCTGGCTGCGCCCATAGAAGCGGCTGAGGGAGTCACTGGCAACGCCCGAGTTTGTGGTGACTGACTTTGGGAAATGGGAGCGCCCAGCCCAGCTGCACCTTGGCTTCCAGGCATTGCATGGCTTCCAGCAGCGCCACTCCCGCCTGCCCCGTCCCCGCAGCCAGGTAAAGTGGGCTTACCGTTGGGGGCAGGGTTATGAGGGGAGAGCTTGTGGTATGGGCAGGTGCAGCTGGGGGCAGCGTTTGAGAGTGGGGGGCCAAAGGTACTAGGGAAGAGGTGGGGCTTGGGGAAATGGTTGTCAGGCAAGAAATGCAGCTTAGAGAATGGGCAGGGCTATCAGGGAAGGGGCGTGGCCCAGGGTAGTCCGCAGGTACTGATAAAGATGCGGCCTGGGACAGGAGCTCTGGCTACCACAAAATGGGGCAGGACTTAGGGTAGAGGCATTTCTATCAGGAGTGGAGCAGGGCTTAATGTGGGATGGGGTTATTGGAGAGGGGGTGGAGCTTTGGGGCAGGGGTGGGGCTTGGGATAGGGGCAGGGCTGTTTGCAAAGGGGTGGGGCTTGGGGTTGGGTGTTGGATATCAAGGGAGGAGTGGGGCTTAGAGGGGCAGCACCACAGATGGGGAACTTGGCTGTGGGTGTGGTCATGGGGTCAGTCAGATGGGGCTTGAAGCTGGGGGTGGGGCCTTAGCTGTATGGCAAGGCATTGGTGGGGCCTGTGGCTAAGCGTGTGAGGCCTCAGCCTTAAGACTGGGGAAGTTGGGCGCTGGTGGGGGGCAGAGCATGGGCCACACAGGGCAGGGCTGACCTCTGGGACCCTCCCAATCCCTGCTGGCAGGAGGACGCGGCTGAGGTGTTGGGGCTAGCACAGGAACTGCTGGAGGCACAGGCAGGGCCGCGCCCAGAGCTGGATGAGGGGCTGATCCGGGAGCTGGCCTGCCAGTCTGCTGGACACCTGGCCCCTCTGGCTGCCTTCATTGGGGGGCTGGCTGCCCAGGAGGTCATGAAGGTACCACCATCACCTGGGTCTCTTCTACATGGGGGGTGGAACACCCTGATGCCTGGGTTCCACCCTGGGTGGTATGGAGGACCCAAACACCTGTATTCCACTGTGGCTGGAAAGGGGGCACTTAAACACCTGGGTTCCATTCTGAGCTGAGGGCAGAAATGGGGGACTGGACCTGGGTGCCTGGGTTTCAGCCTGGGCTGGGGGGCGGGGGCCCAGATACCTAGGTTTTACCTCATTGCAGGGAGGGGAGAGGGTCAGGTTAGCAGGACGCATGGAATCAACTCCGGCTCTTGGCAAGGGAAGGGCAGGAGACTTGGACAGCTGAGTTCCATCCCAGTGCCATGAAGAAAACTGGATGCTGGATTCCCAGCCCAGCACTTGGAAAGGAGAGGGTCTGGACAACTAAGTTCTCTGGAAGGGGAGTAGGGACTGGGGGCTGAAAGTGGGGGCTGGGTGTGTGGGGATTTGGGCAGACAGTGAATTATGGGGGGCAAGAGAAGGTGGAGTTGGAGCCTGGACACTAGGGCTCCCTACTAATCTTCCCCCTCCCCCAGGCCTGCTCAGGGAAGTTTATGCCCATCACACAGTGGCTCTACTTTGATGCATTAGAGTGTCTGCCTGAGGAGGGCAAAGAGGAGCAGCTCACCGAAGAGCAGTGCCGCCCTGTGAGTCTGGGTCAGGAGTGAGGGGCATCATGGATAGATTTGCGGGGCTCCGGATTGGGAGTGAGGAGCTCTGCAGGGCAGGTGCTGATGGGTGTTTACCTCCCCCAGAGGAACTGCCGCTACGACGGGCAGATTGCTGTGTTTGGGGCTGACCTGCAGGAGAAACTTGGCCGGCAAAAGTACTTTGTGGTGAGTGACAGCTGCCGAGCCTGCCCTCTCCCCCACTGAAATGAGTCTCTTGCCCCAGCCCCACTAATATGTCTGCAGCTCCTTCCCTAGTGTGCATGGGGCAAAGTAGAAGGCAGGGTCTGGTCTTTATTACAGAGGAAGTCACTGATAACATAACAATTGATTCTTTAGGATAAATAAAAGAAAAATGGAGAAAGGAGTGGGGGTTATAGATTTGTAATAAGTGTACTGAGTGGGGAAAACAAGCAGAGCATACTGGACAGCACCCACTGGTCTTCAAATGAGTGTAAGGAGTCAGTGGACACTGCCCAGTGAAACTTCCCAGAGATGTAAATGGAGAAAGAACAGGAAAACAGTCCTGCAGTCACTTGGGGTCCTCCCGGCCAGAGCCGCCGCCTTGGTCAGATAGATAACAAGCTTAGCCAGGAGCAGGTTGACCAGGAGGTCCCAGGACCCTGGTGGGGCTGTGGGTGGGGAGTGCAAAAATGAAAATCTGGGGGGAGAAGCGCAGCCAGGACCTCAGCAGGAGGTTCTGCAGGAGGCAGTGAAGGGGCTGCAGCCTGGTGTACTCCAGGTAGATGTGTGCCAGGGTCTCCCTTTGCTCACAGAAGGGGCAGGTATTTGTGATGTGAGCCAGATACACACCCCTGGCAATGGCTCCATGGAGGAGCTGCCAGCTGAGGTCTCCAGTGGCTTGCAGAATCAAGGTGGAACATAATGCTTGTCCACCTGGGACTGGGAATAGAACAGGAAGTGATGTGGGGCCTGGCACCAGGGGAAATGGGGGTGGGGAATTGGAATAGGATAGGAAACGGGGGTAGGGATTGGGGTAGAACAGAAAGTGAGGAGTAAGTCTTGGGGTGAGGCCTGGGAACAGGACAGGAAGTGGGTGGGTGAGTCCTTGGAACCAGTAGGGGCCACACCTGGAACTAGGCAGAAAGTAGATGGGGAGACTTCGTTGCAGACAGCAAGGAAGAGCAGGGCCTTGGAGCCTGACGGGAAGCCCTGGGAACAGGACTGGAAGCAGCAGGGGCAGGGCTTGCCTTGGCCCTGCCCCGCTGAGGTGGCCCCTCCCTCCCCTATGTGTGGCAGGTGGGGGCTGGGGCCATTGGCTGCGAGCTGCTCAAGAACTTTGCAGTGCTGGGGCTGGGCTGCGGTGCAGGTGGTGGCATCACTGTCACCGACATGGACACCATTGAGAAATCCAACCTCAACCGCCAGTTCCTCTTCCGGCCCTGGGATGTCTCGGTGAGCTGGGAGTGGGAACTGGGCACCGGGTGGGGTGTGGGGCCTGGGAGTCGGATAGGAAGTTGGGGCAGAGCCTGGGAGCTGAGCAGGAAGTGAGGGGGTGGGGCATTGGGCAAGAAGTGACTGGAGCTCAGGGTTAGTCTGGAGGGTGGGGAAAGGGCCTGTAAACAGGGAATGGGATGAGCCTGGGAGGGGAGGGGTCAAGGGTGGGCTTTCCCCCACTTAGTGGGTGCCGCCAGTCTTTCAGGCAAAGCAATTTGAGCTGTTCTTGGGGGGGAGGGGTATGCTGGCTAGGATTCTGGACTCCTTGGTCCTCTGGGAAGGAAGTGGGGTGGGGGCCCAGACCCTTCCGTTTCAATTGGCCTGTCCTGGCCCCTGCAGAAAATGAAGTCGGAGACAGCAGCAGTAGCTGTGCGAGAGATGAACCCGCAGCTACACATCACGAGCCAGCAGGAGCGCGTGGGACCTGACACAGAGCGTGTCTACGACGACGACTTCTTTGAGGCACTGGATGGGGTTGCCAATGCCCTTGACAATGTTGATGCCCGTGCGTGTCCTGCGTTTCTCCCTCTTCCTTCCCACCCCAAGCGGGCTGCATCCTAGCCTCTCTGATATGTTATACTCAGCCATTCCCCAGCTGTCCCATCCCAGAGCTGGGTATGTCTTGGTTGTTATACCTGGCCATTTCCTAGGTGCTCTTTCCCAGAGCTGGTTGCATCCTATATAGTGTTATAGTCAGCTGTGCCCCACCCCAGAAGTAACTGCATTCTGTGCAGTATTATGCTTGGCCATTCCACCTCAGAACTAGCTGCAGCCTGTGTGTTACATTCAGTCGCCCACCTCAGAGCTGGCTGAATTCCATATAGTGTTATACTTAGCTGTTTTCTAGCACGTACCCCAGAATTAGCTGCATTCTGCAGAATGTTAATACTGCGCTCTCCCACCCCAGAACTGTGGCTGAATCTCAGGTAGCATTATATTCAACTCCCCCCCCCCCCCCCCATCCTGCCCCAGACCTAGTTTTATTTTGTACGACATTACATTCAGAGACGCTCCACCCCAGAGCTGGCTACATCACTTGCACTGTTATGCTTGACCATGCCTCACTGTAAAACTAGCAGCATTCTCTATAGTGTTATACTCAAATCTGCTGCACCTCAGAACTTCCTGCCTCCTGTGCAGCACTATACTCTGTATTCCATATAGTTACACTCAGCTGCACGTAACTCCAGAACCAGCCGCATCCCATGCAGTGTTATGTTTACTTGTGCCCACCCCTGAACTAGCTGCAACTTGTGGAGTCTCAGTCATGCCTCACCCTAGAACTAGTCGCATCCTGTGCAGTGTTACACTCAGCTGTGTCATGCCCCAAAGTTAGCTGCATTCTGTCCAGTATCAATCATATTTAGCTCCCTCACCTCAGAATTAGTTGCATCCCATATGGCATGTTAACTTGCCCCACCCCAAAGTTAACTGCATCCTGTGGAGTGTTACACTTAGCCGTGCCCCACCCCAGAACCAGCCACATCCTCTGCAGTCTTAGACAGCCACCCCACAGCAGACCTAACTACATCCTGTGCAGCATTATATTCCATTTTCTCTCTCCCCGCTCGTGCAGGCATGTACATGGACCGGCGCTGTGTGTACTACCGGAAGCCCCTGCTGGAGTCGGGCACACTGGGTACCAAGGGCAATGTGCAGGTGGTGATCCCCTTTCTCACAGAGTCCTACAGCTCCAGCCAGGACCCGCCTGAGAAGTCCATCCCCATCTGCACCCTCAAAAACTTCCCCAATGCCATTGAGCACACACTGCAGGTGCCCTGGGGGATGCCTGGGTTCTCTGGGGGGGAGGGGCTGGGAGCCTGAGGTTCTACTTCAGTCTAGGGAGGGGAGTGGGGTCTAGTAGGTGGGAACAAGAAGGTTTGGTAATCTGGATTGACTGGGTTCTCTGGCTGAGGAGTACGGGATGAGAGCCCAGATACTTGGGTTCCTTGCCTGCCTAGGCCTGGGGTGGGGGGGGCCTGGACTCCTGGCTTCTTTAGTGACTGTGCCATGGGTCCCTGCAGTGGGCGCGTGATGAATTCGAAGGCCTCTTCAAGCAGCCAGCAGAGAACGTCAACCAGTATATCACGTGAGTGGGGGCAGTTTTGGCAACAGGGCGGCTTGGCAGAGGGCAGGGATTGTGCACTCTTGTGGTGGAGTGCTTGGGGACAGAGCCTGGCTCCTGGTAAGCAGTGATGTCTCTGGGGCTTGGTTACAGGTGGGGTAGGGTAGGTGTACCTGGGAATGGGGGTAGGGTTTGGGTACAGTTGAGGGCAGGGCTTGGCTGCATATGGGGGTGGGGCTTTGGTGAGGGTGGGCCAGGCCAGGGTCAGGGTCAAGAGCTTGGGTCCAGCCAGGCCAGCAGTAAGGGGTGTGGCTGCAGGCTGAGGGCAGGTCCTGGCTAACAGGCAGGTCCCCACAGAGACCCCAAGTTCCTGGAGCGGACACTGCGGCTGCCGGGTACGCAGCCACTGGAGGTGCTGGAGGCCGTGCACCGCAGCCTGGTGAGCGAGCGCCCGCGCTCCTGGGCAGACTGTGTGGCTTGGGCCTGCCACCACTGGCATGCGCAATACCGCAATGGCATCCGCCAGCTGCTGCACAACTTCCCACCCAACCAGGTGAGAGCCCTGCCCCGCTCCCTTAGGACCTAGCCCCACCTCCGGGTACACCCAGTACCGCAGTGATAGATGCTGCAGGACTTCCTACCCAAACAGATGAGCCCTGGCCCTGCCCCTGCCCCTTTAGGTCCTAGCCCCATTCCCCACTGTATAGCCCTGCTTATGAGAACATCTAGTACAATGAAGTTCACCTGCTCTGTATTTGCATAGTCTTAGCTCCTGGACACGGGCCACTCCCCAAGCATGGGCAGTGCCACCATGGAATTTACCAGCCAATTCCAGCCGTTATACAAACCCCACTCCCCCTGGGCACATGCAAGTACTACAGCAGGTGGGAGAGGGTGGAACCATCAGGTTTAACTCTTCCCTGCTCTGGACATTGCAGAAGACCAACTCGGGGACACTGTTCTGGTCGGGACCCAAGCGTTGTCCCCACCCCCTCACCTTTGACGTGGACAATGTGAGTGTCCTGGAGATACTTGGGGGCACTGATGGTACTAGTGGGACACCGGGAATACTGGGGGTGGGACTGGGGTGCACCGGGGATACTGGAAGGGCATTGGGAGGGTATTGGTGAGGCACTGAGGATTCTGGGTAGGCACATGTACTGGGGGGAGATGTAAGGGGTGGGGGGTCACTGGGGATCCTGGCTGGTCTGCAGAGGTTCTGAGGGATTCATTGTGGGGGGCTGTTGAAATGCCCTGGGCTGCTGAAGGCCTGGGTTCTGGAGAGTGGGGTTGGCTGTAGGGGTTCAGGGACTCTACAAGGGGTGCTGGGGGCTTGGGGGGAGTCTTGGGAGGTCCCTGGGGGGTGTGGACTGCCCTGGAATCTGTTGGGGAGTCCTGGGGGATCCATGGGGTGCTGAGCATCTGTGGAGCAGTCCTTAGGGCTCCATGGGAAGTGTTGGGGGTCTGTAGAGGTCCCTGGGGGTCTGTGTGGGTTGATGGGAGGGCCTGTGATTGGACTGCCCTGAGTTCCATAAGTAGGTGAGGATCTTGGGGCTGTGGGGGCTGGGGGTATATTGGGCAGTGGGGGCAGGTGCTGGAGGCTTGTGGGAGGACCCAGGGGCCTGTAGGGGTCCATGAAGGGTGCTGGGAGGTCTGTGTGGAGTGATGTGGCGCATACCAGGCAAGCTATGGGGGGGAGGGTCTGTAGGGGTCCTGGGTTGGTTATTGGGTCTGTGTGGGGTGCTCTGGGTCATAGAGGGTCTGTGGGGGGGTGGAGGTAGTGCTGGTGCTCCATGGGGCTGTCTGCCTCCCCCAGTGACACCCCCCGCCTTTCCCTCCTGCTGCAGCTGCTGCACCTGTCCTATGTGGTGGCAGCAGCCAACCTGCTGGCACAGAGCTATGGACTGACTGGGTCACAGGATACGGGGGCTGTGGCCACACTATTGCGCCAGGTGCAGGTGCCCGACTTCACCCCCAAGGCCGGTGTCCGCATTCACGTCTCCGACCAGGAGCTGCAGAGTGCCAGCCCCGCCCTCGGTACTGCCCAATAGGGGGCTGTGGCAGGAGGGTATGGAGCGGGGGGAAGGGGCAACAGGCAAGAGCAGGAAGATTTGGGGGAGGGGGGAGGCTGGGGCAGGAGTGTAGGTGGGGTTACGGGGTGGGGGCTGGGACCAAAGCATGGATCTGGGGATTGGACAGGAGTGGAGGAGTAGGGATGGCTGGGGCAGGAGCAGAGGGGTACATCAGGGGTCTGGGGACAGTACCAGAGGGTGCGGGATAGGAGGAAGGGTATATAGTGGGTTGGAGAGCAGGTAGGCCCCACTTACTTCTTCCCTGGTTCCAGATGACAGCCGGCTGGAGGAGCTGAAGGCAGCACTGCCCAGCCCTGAGGAGCTGCAAGGCTTCCGCATGTTCCCCATCGACTTCGAGAAGGTGAGTGCCCCCAGAGCCAGCCACCAGCTAACCTCCTCCATTCCACTTGGCTGTCTGCTTGTGCTAGCAAACTGCATCCCGGCCCTCTCAGGGCAACGCTATACTCAGCTGTCCCCCAGCCATTCCATCTGAGAGCTGGCTGCTTTCCTGTGTCTGAGGATACCTCCCACCACTGTGTGGTGTTGTACTCAGTTGTTTCACTCCACTTCAGACCTAGCCTCTGCCCCACCCCAGAGCTGGTTACATCCCTATGCCAGCTGCAGCCTCCCTACATGGCATTTTACTCAGGTGTTCCCTCTGCCCCACCCCAGATCTGGTTGCATCTTGGTGTGAGCTGTATCCTTCTCTTGGGGCATTATATTTGGGCCATCCCTAGCTGCTCCACCCCAGAGCTGGCAGTGCCTCAGCCCTCCCTAGGGAGCATTATGCTTAGCCATTCCATAGCCACCTCACTCTAGAGTTGGCTGCATCTTGGCCATCCTGGGTCAGTGTTATACTCAGCTGTTTCCTAGCTG
Source organism: Alligator mississippiensis (assembly GCF_030867095.1). Classification (NCBI taxonomy): domain Eukaryota; kingdom Metazoa; phylum Chordata; order Crocodylia; family Alligatoridae; genus Alligator; species Alligator mississippiensis. The sequence continues at coordinate 27,640,206 of NC_081831.1, forward strand.
CCTCACCTCAGAGCTGGGTGCATCTCAGCCCTCCCCATCCAGTGTTATAGTCAGCTGTTCCCCAGTTGTTCCACCCCAGAGCTGGCCAGATCTCAGTCCTCCCTGTGCAGCCTTATACTCAGCTGGTCCCCTGGGTGATCCAACCCAAAGCTAGCCACATTTCAGCCCTCCCTTTCCAGTGTTATACTTAGCTATTACACACGAGAGCTGGCTGCATCTCCGCTTTCTTGAGTTGAGCACTACATTCAGCTGTTACTCAGGTACCTCACCCCAGAGCTAGCTGCATAGAATCGTAAAAAACGAGGGCTGGAACGGACCTCAGGAGGTCATCTAGTCCAAACCCCTGCTGTCAAAGCAGGACCATCCCCAATTATCTCATCCCAGCTGAGGCTTTGTCTAGTTAGGCCTTAAATACCTTCAAGGATGGAGATTCCACAACCTTTCTGGGGAGTTTCACTTCCATTATTTTACTGTTCCACTATTTTACTACCCTCCTGGTAAGAGTTTTCCTGGTATCTAACCTAAATTTCCCTTGCTGAAACTTGAAACCACTGCTCCTTGTTGTGTCATCTGCCATCACTGAGACCAGTCTAGCTCCATCATCTTTGGAACACCCCCCACCCCCACCTCCCCTCAGTCTTCTCTGACTGAGACTAAATAATCCCAGTTCCCTCAGCCTCTCCTCAGGAGTTGTATGCCCCTGCTCCCTAGAGGACATTTCAGCCCTCCTGTAGCATTATACTATCCCAGAGCCGACCCACATCTCGGCCCTCCTAGTTCAACATTACACTTAACTGTTCTCTGCTGCTCTGCCCCAGAGCTGACCGCATTCTGGCTGCCCCTCTCTGACCTCCTCCCTTCTCTCAGGACGATGACACCAACTTCCACATGGATTTCATCGTGGCTGCCTCCAACTTGCGGGCCGAGAACTACGACATCCCCCCGGCCGACCGGCACAAGGTGAGTTTGGAGCCAGTGGAGGGGGGGGTAGTATCAGGGTGGGAGGTAGAGGGCGGTTTCCAAGCACTGACCCCCTTCCCTTCTCACTTCCCCTGCCCCAGAGCAAGCTGATTGCAGGGAAGATCATTCCAGCTATTGCCACAACAACAGCAGCTGTGGTGGGACTGGCATGCCTGGAGCTGTACAAGGTGGTACAGGGGCACCGGCTCCTGGCCTCATACAAAAATGGCTTCCTTAACCTGGCCCTGCCCTTCGTTGGCTTCTCTGAGCCCGTTGCCTGCCCCCGCAACAAGGTGGGTGTCTCCCCCAGAGCTTGGGTGCATTTTGGGCCCTCTTTGGGATGTATTATACTCAGTTGTTCCAGCCCAGAACTAGGTGCATCCCAGCCCTCTCTGGGACGTGTTATACTTGGCTGTTCCTTAGTTGGGTTGTTATATACCAGAGCTGGGCACATCTCACCTCTGTGATGCATTATATTTAGCTGTTCCACCCCAGAGCTGGGTGCATTTCAGCCCTTTTTGGACGTGTTGCACTCATTTATTCCCCAGCTATTAACTATACCAGAGCTGGGTGCATATCAGTCCTCTTTGCCACATGGTATACTTAGCTGTCCCCAGCTGCTCCACCCCAAAAACTGTCTGTATATTGGCCCTCCCTAGGCGGTGTTGTACTCAGCCATTTCCTGGCTGTTCCACCATAGATATGGCTGCATCTTGGCTCTCTCTTCAGTGTGTTGTCCCCAGAGCTGGCTGCATCTCGGCCCTCCCCAGGCAGCATTATACTCAGCTGTTCCCCAGCTGTTCTACCCCAGAGCTGGCTGCATCTCAGCACAGCTTCCCCACTTCATCCCCTGCTATCACTTGCCCACAGTCAGGGGCCTGCCTCCTTCCAAGCCCCCATGACTCCACAGCCCAGCCAACCCCACCCTCTTTCCTTCTCTCTCTCTTCCCCCACCTCCCCCCATTCTTCCAGGCTGGTGGTGGCCTGTCCAGGTACAGCATTACCTGGAAATAGCATGTTGGCAGTTTGGAGGACCAGAGGCCTGGGGAAGGGGGGGGTGCTGACTAGGTTGGGGAAGGGAGGGGCTGACTGGACTGTGGCAGGAGGGGGGCGAACTGGATTCGGGGTGGGGGAGCCCTGTCTGGGTCAGGGATTTTTATCTGGGCTCTTGGGTGGGCGTCACAGCCAGGCATGGAGGCAGGGTTCTGGTTGAGCCTGGGGATTTCAGCCAGGCTATGGTCTGGCTGTGTTGGAGGGGTCCCAGCTGGGCTGTGGTGGGGTCTAACTGGGTTGAGAGTCACAGCTGGGTCACAGGGGGTCCTGGCCAGGCCACTGGTGAAGGGGTCCATCTGTTGGGGGGTCATGGCCCAGCCATTGAGAGGGCATCTCAGCCAGGTACAAGCGGGTCTCGGCTAATGTGTGGGGGTCCCCAGCCAGGTTTCCTGGGGTGGGGAGGTCTAGAAGAGGTGGGAGATCTTGACTAGGCCATAGGGGTCTGTCTGGGTTGTGGGGCTCTGGGTCAGGTGCTGGGTGTGTCTGACCAAGATAAGTGTCCTGGCTTGGTTATGGGGATTCTGATTAAGCAGGTGAGTGGGTCACAGCTGGGCTGTGTGGGGGTCTTAGCTGTCCCCTGACCTCCCCTCCCCCTGCTGCTTCCTTTCCCAGTACTATGATGTGGAGTGGACACTGTGGGACCGGTTTGAGGTGCAGGGGGTGCAACCTAATGGCGAGGAGATGACTCTGCGGCAGTTCCTCAACTACTTCAAGGTGTGCCGTGGCACGGAGCAGGGGGGTATGGGATGTGGGTTGCAATGCAGGGGGCTGGGAGCCCAGACACCTGGGTTCTCTGGGAGGGGAGTGGGGGTCAGGAGATGGAGGGGGCTGGGAGCCTGGATGTCTAGGCTTTCTGGGAAGGGAGTTTTGGGCTAGGGTATGAGAGCAGGGGAGATCTGGGAGGGAGCCTGGATGCCTGGGCCCTCTCCCCAGGTCTGGGAAGGCAGTGGGGCTTGGGACAGTGGGTAGAGGCTTGGGTATAAGTGGAGTTTCAGCCTGTCCAGGATGGTGGGGGTTGAAACCAGGTCTAGGGGTCACCCTGGCCATGGCTGACCCTCTCTACCCCTTCCGTTTGCTGCCCCCAGACGGAGCACAGGCTGGAGATTACGATGCTGTCACAGGGTGTCTCCATGCTCTACTCCTTCTTCATGCCAGCCGCCAAGCTACGGGAGCGCCAGGACCAGTCGTCAGTTCGGGGGGGGGGCCCCATTTCCCTTGGGGGAGGGGCTGATGTGGCGGAGGGGCTCTCCTTGGGGGCTGGGGAGTGTCCCCCTTTCCCAATTGTGAGTCCCCAGGGCTAGTCAGGCAGGGACACCCCTGTGGCTCTAGGGATCTGGCATGTCTTGAACTGGGGGTCCCCGGGGTGCGGGACCCAGGTGGGGGCCAGGGCCAGGTGGGTTTCCACAGGGCGTGGAGTCGTATAGAGATTGAGGGTCGGGGTCAGGTGGAGGTGGTGGTTGGGCTCATGGGTCAGGTCACGTGAAGGTCCCCGTAAGGGTGGGGTCAGGTGAAGTTGGGGTGGGGGTTGCTGGGTGGGCAGGGCCAGATGAGGGTCTTTGGTGGGGAGGGCCAGGCAGAGGTGGGGGGGGGTCAAGTGGAGTTTCCCCTAGGGGGTGGGAACAGGTGTAGGGTGTCCCTGAGGGCCAGAGCCAGGGGTTCCTGGCTGGGCACTGACCTGGCCCCACCCCCTCTGCAGAATGACGGAGATCGTGGCCAAGGTGTCTAAGAAGCGGGTGGGTCGCCATGTCAAGGCCCTCGTCTTCGAGCTCTGCTGCAACGACGAGAACGACTGCGACATTGAAGTCCCCTATGTTCGTTATACCATTCGCTAGGGTGGGGCTGAGCCCCCTGGCCCCACCTCCTCCCTGGGGCCCCATTGCATTGTGTTCTCATTTTGTGAGGGGGTGGGGCCTTGTGCGGCCCTGCTCTCTGCCCTGTCCCCGCCAACATGGTGATGTCACATCCTCCAGGCGCCTTAACCCCCCCTCCATCACCGTTTAGTCGTGTTGTGTCTTGGCTCTGCCCCCCCTCTCCAGTGGGGGAGGGGACGCTGTTGTTCCTGGGGGCCCAGGGGGTGCTGCTCCCACCCCCCTTATCTCCTTCACAGAGCCCCTCCCACACCCCTGGGGCACAGGCTGGGTAGGGGACGTAGTTCAGAACTGTTACTGGGAGTTAACGAATAAATAGACGTTTGCAAAAGGCGCCTGCGCCCTTCCCCCACTGCCTGGTCTGTTTCGGGGGGCACTTGGCAAAGTGGTGTGTTGGTGTAACCAAGATGGCCACTGCTAAGGGGGAGGGGGCTCCAAAATGGCTGCCAGTGGGAGGAAAAGCACTCCAAGATGGCACCTGCTGAGGAAGAACAGGTTCCAAGATGGCCACTACTGAGGAAGAAGGGGTTCCAAGGTAGCTGCTGCTGAGGGTTTCAGGCTCCAAGATGGCTGCAAGGGAAGTGAAAGGTGTTCCAACATGGTTATTCCTGAGGGGAAAGGGGATCCAAGATGGCTACTGGGCAATGCTGGGGTGGTGGGGCATGATGACCACCAGTTTACTTCAGTTTTATCTCTGCACGAGGTGCCTCACAAACTTGGGAACCCTGAAAAAGAAGTAGTTTGGGTTAATCTGAAGATGACGTTTTTAGAGCTGGGGGAGGGGTAAGAACCTTTTTTTTTTTAGTGGGGTCTTAGGTTTTTCAGGGTATTTGGGGGTTGTTTGGTGTATTTTATGAGCATTTGAGGGTTTTTCAGGGTACTTTTGGGGTTTTTAAAGTTTTTGCTTGTTTGGGTTTTCTCAGGATTATATGAAGTTTTATTTAAAGGGCATTTTGGAGTCAGGCTTTTAAGGGTATTTTAGAGTATAGCATTTTTATGGTATTTGGGAGTTGTTAGATGTTTTTGGTTGTTTTGTGTTTTTCCAGGGTACTTGGTTATTTGGGGGGTTTTAAAGGGCCTTTTTCGGTTATTTTGGGGCTTTTCAGGGCATTTTGGGTTTACAGCTTTGAGGTTTCCAGGGTGTTTTTAAAAGTAGTTTAGGGTTTTCTGGGGTGTTTTAGAGTCAGTTCAGGGGGTTTTAAGGGTGTCTTGGAGTTATTTGGGGAGGGTTAATGGTGCTTTTTGGTGTATTTTATGTGGGATGGAGGGTATTTTGTGTTGTGTTTTAGAGTTTGCACACATGCACCACAGCCCCATACATGTGTTACATTTAACTGATTAATTGCACCTTAAGGTGTGACCCAGCTACATGTTCAACCAGTAAATGGCTTTGATAAACCAAGCAATAAGCTACCACAGTTATTACACATTTTTTGTGGAATAACATTGTAGGTTGTCTTAATCACACCATAAATTGAAGGTGTGGTCAGGGGCTCCCCTGTGGCTGGGAACCTCAACTGAGGGGCTCCCAACCACAGGGGTGCACCACTCACTGCCAGCCCTGCAGCTTACCAGGCTCTCAATGATGGGTGTTCCCGGCGCTGCCCCTGCCCTGAGCTGTATCAGCTGCAGGGCTCACAGAGGAGAGAACTCTGCCACCCTTGCAAGCCTTGATCCCAGACTGCCCCTGCACTGGCAGTAAAACACAGTAGGATCTAACACGAGACCCCAGAATCACGGAGGCATGATTGTATGAATCGCACATTAGATCCCATTGTACTGTGTGTGTACACACACACAGATTTTTCTTCTTTTATTTTCTTTGAAGTTGTTTCATTGAAAAATATGTCCTTTTTATTTGATTTTTATTGAGTTTTGCAAGTTTTCTGGGTTGAGATTCAGGTTTCACACTTTGAGAGGGGTTTTTTTTGTTTTGTTTTTCTGGGTTTTAATGAATGTTTAGGCTTTTTAGATTGCATTACTTTAGTAACTACTTATTAATAATTTGTTTAGATGCCAGTTATGCAGTTATACATACAGTTTAGGCATTATTGATTACTTTTATACATATAATTTGGGCATTGTTGATTATTTTAATGGAAACAGTAAGCGAATTGAAAGTATTAATGGTTTTTGTTAACTCATTTAGATCTCTTATTTAATTTAGTACTCTTGAGGTTCTTTTTTGTTCTTTATTTGGCAAGGGATTTGGAAAATCCTTTGCAAGAGTATGATAGTCTGCAAATATGCTATGGTTGTGTTCAAGCATATGCAAAGCAATTGGGTAGCCACAGCAGAATAACGTATTTAATCACATAGCAGCCACCCCTAAATTGGACCAGTGCCCTGGCAAAGGAAGGGGGGAAACAATGATATTTTCCTTAAAAATAAGGCGTTTCAATAAGTTAGAAAATCCAAACAACCATACTTTTTCACTCATAACCAGGTGTAAACCAAGCTCAGCCAATGAGGAGGTATAATGGCATAGGCATGCCACTAGGCATTATGATACCCCTAATTCAGTCTCCTCTCAATATGCCCAAACCTATTTTAACAAAATCATTTGGAAATCTTCTCAATTTTTGAGTGCTGATTTAGGAGGAAAAGAGGGGTGTGATATACAGATAAATACATTATTTAGCAAGATGTACAGTAGTCCGACCACAGCTGCTACCAAGAACAAGAAACCATCCCTGGGCTGGTTGTAACCAGCTCTGGGGCTGAATGGCTGGGAAATGACCACTTAGAACAGCCCAGAGGGGGCCTACATGTGCCTGCAGCAGCCAGCTTTGGGGGGAGCAGCTGAGAAACAGTTGCGAAACAGCTGCATATAACACCTCACAAATGCCATCACTTTTCTGGAGGAAGAAACTAAATGGTTTCTTCCAAGAAGCCAATTCCTTGTGATTTGAACCTATTTGGATATTTAAAGACCATTATTAGTTATGGTTTTTAAATTTTAATTTGCATTGAAATTGAGCAAGAAATGTTTGAAATGATACTCATTTTAATTTTCCCTTGGGCCACTTTGAGGTGGTAGATGTGGAATCAGAGCAGTCCAGCAGAAATAAACAGTTGATCTCAGTCCTGACATGACACCAGACATCACACATTACCCTGCCACAGGGAAAGCAGGAAGACAACAGCAGCCAACATCCTGCTGTCATAAAAGGTTAATATATGCTCTAGAGATCCCAAGTAGAGGCCATGTCCCTACTACAGGGGAAGAGGCAAACAGCACTGCTTCCCACTCCCCACCAGTCCATACCAATTTGGCCCTGAGTGGAGGGGCACAGGTCTGTAGCCAGTAATCTGCAGGGTTGAGGACCAGCAGGAATGTTAGCACAGCCCATTTGCCACCCCCAGGCTTGGCCACAGCCATCACCCAATGCCTCTAAGGAAGGCTTCAAAACACCCTGACCTAGCAGAAAGGTGAGGAGGGGGCAATCAGTAAAACCCAAAAGCCTAGGAAAAGACATTGCTACACCTAGATCATCCCAAAGTAGTGCTCATCCAGCCTCTTGAACATCTTCAGTGATAAAGACTCCCCACATTCCCTACGCATCTATTCCACTGCCTCCTGGCTCTAAGTGAAAAAGGTTTCCCTAAGATCCAACTGAAATTTCCTTTGCTGCTACTTCAAAGCATTGGTCCACATCCTACTCTGCAATGAGAGGAAACGGGTTCTCCCTCCTTTATTGCAGCCCTATTTCAATGGGTTTCCACTGGTTCCTGCATCTTGGTGAACATCAGTTCCTAGTCACTTGGTCTGCACCCTCCATTCCTATATAGACCTCCACATGGACGGATCTAGGTTTCTGAAAAGAGGGGGTTGCAGATGATGTGTTGATTCATCACATCTAACACAGCACAGTTTTATTCTGGTAAAAAGAAACTAGAGGTGTCACTAGTAAGGTAGAAGCCTAGAGCTATAGTGATCAATTTAAGGTTCACAGAATCATAGAGGAGTAGGGATGGAAGGGAGGTCATCTAGTTCAGTGATTCTCAACCTTTTTTGTACCAGGACCCATTTGTGTAAACATTGCTAGCCAGTTTCAACTCAGAGCTCCTAACTCCCAATCCATTGCCCCCAGGTCCCAGCCCCCACAGTGTGTGGGGCAGGGGGGGCTCCAAGCAGCCCTCTGCAGATTGGAATTCTGCCAACGTGCAAGGGAAGAACCATGGTTTCCCATGGTTTTTTTCCTTTAAATTTGTTCATGATCCCTTCATATATTTTTGTGACCCACAAGTTGAGAGATGTCAATCTAGTCCAACCCCTTGCTTGAGGTGGGATCATCTCTATCCAAACCATCCCAGACATCATCTAAACCCTACATAAGATAGTGAAAAACCCCAGACCTTTATTGGAATGTGAACTGATTTGCATTATCTTCTATAAAAACCCAATGCACTGGGCAAAAAATAATTGCAGATATTGTTTCATTAGTCCTGAATGGTTGGGCTCAAATGGTAGTAATCATCAATGATTTGTTTTGTTCAATATTTTCATCAATGACCTGGCAAATGGGATGGAGAGCACCCTCAGCAAGTTTGCAGATGCCACTGAGTGGAGCGGAGCAGCAGATAAGCTTGATGGTAAGGCAAGGATTCAAAAAGGCCCAGATACATTGGAGGATTTGGACCAAAAGAAATCTCATGAACTTCAATAAGGACAAGTGCAAAGTCCTGTACTTAGGATGGAATAATCCAAAGCACTGGCAGAGGCTGAGGACTGGCTGACTTAACAACAGCTATGTAGAAAAAGGGGGGGGGGGGGGGGGGGGGCAGCTACAGTAGTCCAGTCAGTAACCTGAATATGAGCCAACGGTGTGACCTTGTGAAGAAGGCTAACAGCATACTGGGCTGCATTAGTAAGAATGTTGCTGGCAGAATTAGGGAAGGATTCTTCTCTATTTGGCACTGGTAAGGCTACATGTGGAGTATTGTGTCCTGTTTTGGCTCCCCCCACTGCAGAAAGCATGTCAATAAATTGGAGAGAGTCCAGTAGAGGACAACAAAAATGGTTTGAGGGCTGGGGAACATATGTTGACTGATAAGGAAAGGCTGAGGGAACAGCTTATTTAATCTGGAGAAGAGAAGATTGAGGGAGGGAGGATTTAATAACAACCTTCAACTACCTGAAGAGTGGTTTCGAAGAGGATGGAAATAGACTTCTCAATGAGATAACAGAACAAGAAGCAATGGTCTCCAGTTTCAACAAGGGAAGTTTAGGTTGGATATGAGGAAATATTTTCACACTAGGAGGGCAGTAAAACACGAACAGGTTACCCAGAGTGGTTGTGGAATCTCCATCCTTACAGATGTTTAAGGCCTGGCTAGACAAAGCCTTGGTTGGGATGTCAATTTGGGGATGGTCCTGCTTTGAAACGGAGGTTGGACTAGATGACCTGAGGTCCCTTCCAAGCCTCATTTTCTGTTGTTCTAGTTAAATGTACATTTCTTTCAGATTTGTAAAGCAAAAATTAGTTTGCTTGAGTATCTTGACAGTGTCTCCAGTGCTTCATGGAAAGTGATTTCCACCCCTGAGTTAAATGCATTTCCCCACCTCAGTTAATGTTTCTAGCTAGTGTTAAAAACCAGCCTGCAGTGCTGTGAAATGTGAGCTATGTTACCAGGAGCAAATAACAGACTCAGAGAAGGATAGCTGGCATAGTAGAACCATTTAAATACCATTTCAAAGGGAAGAGGGTCATTAAGACCTATGGAATGAGTTTAGGAAGAATCAAGTGAGATGATAATGAGCCATGAAGTCAAGCAACTCTCTCACTGCTGCCTGACTAAATGCTTTTGTGGCTGCCAGGCAGTTGGCTTTAAACTTTGGATGGATGAGGAGGAATCACTAGTGAATCCCACCCTGGATCTGCACCTGGACTTCCACCCTTTCCTCCCTCAGCCTTTTCCTCTCCAGACTGAAGTGTCTTAGCCTTTATAGTTGTCTTCTGGCCTGGCCACTGCTCCAGGCCCCTTGATCATCTGGGATGTCCTTCTCTGCACCTTTTCTAATTTGACTCCATCCTTTTAGAAACACGGGGAGCAGACCTGTACACAGGATTCAAGCTTTGGCACCCTGTGGCTTTGCATCATGGCACAATGATGTTCCCTCATTTGGTTTTCAATTCTGTTCTTAATGGTGCCTAATATTTGATTGGCCCTTTTGGTGGCTATCGCACACAGAGTTAGCATTTGAAGTCTAGGAAGTTCTAATTCAGAGGCTATGTCCCTAACTCTCATGCTGTATTTATGCCCCTTTCCTTCAAGCATGTGTCCAATCCCTTTTTGGATCTGGCTAAACTCTCAGCTTCTGCAACTGGTGGCAATGAGTCCAGTCTTTAATGACACACTCAGGAGAGAGAACTTCCTTGTGTGCATTTTAAAGTGGCTACCTACCTGGCAGCTTCATGTGGTGACCCCTACTTCTTGTTTGGTGAGAGACAGTCAATAATAAATTCCCATTGACTTTCTCTTTGCCATTTTAGGGCACTGACAGACACAAGGGTAGGGGGCAACGGCATTTTACCAGAGGAGGAAGCATTGTTAGTTTGACCCAGCTTCCCAGCATCTGTAGCGGCAGCATCGGGTGCTTCAGGGGGGGATTTTGTCACTTTTATCTAATAGCTGATTCAATCAGCTAGTAGTTAAAAGTGCCAAAAAGCCTTGCTGAAGCACCTGATCTATGCAGATGTTGGGCAAGCTGGGTCAATCTAATGCAATGCCTCTTCTGGACAAGTGCTGCACTTGGTGTGGGGGTGCGTCAAGCTGGAAGGAAAGCCCCCTTAGTGTTTTGTAAACCATCGTGGAAAGATCTAGGATTCTGACTAGGCAAGTGCACGTAGTGAGATGCACTATCCCATATGAAATGCAGATGAATTGTCATCCCAAATGAACACAGTTTATTTTTAAATAGAAGCTGTACTAGTACGCTAAGGGCCTAGGGCTGTATTATTCAGGTTAACACTGAAGCACGAACAAATATAACTTAATTGGAATGAGTCAAAACAATCTAGGAGCTACATTACCAAGAGCAGCTAACAGACAGCAGTGTTGCAGAAGAAAGGATAGCTTGATTGGTGGAAAAATGAGTGTGAGATAGCCGCACCTGCAGAATTAAGAGTTTAGAAGGGATCAGGTAAATTGGCCTTCAACCTTTTTTAACAAGTGTACCCTTTCTGTCTCAAAGTTTCAGCTCATATACCCCTCTATATCTTTTTAAATTGTTTTTAATGTTACCAATTATGTGATATAAGACAGGCTACACTAATTAACATTAAATGCATTATTAATATATAAATTACTAATAAGGGGGGGTGGCCTGCAGCCACCTTAGAATTCCAGCACTGCTTCTGCCTTCCCTGAGCACAGCTCCAGCCTACCCCCACCCCCTCCGCTGGAAAGAGCCTGGCACTTCCCTGGCCCCAGCCTGCTGCAGCAGCCCGCCCTCGCCTTGTGCACAGATCCAGGGGCATGTGCCCCCATGTCCTCCTGGGGTGTGTGCAGTGGTAGGAGTTGCCCCCCCCAGCCACACAAGCCACTCATGGTTCTGTCCCCTGCTCTGCCCCACTCCTTCCCTCACCATGGGGGCTTTCATCTGCTCCCTCCCCCGCCCCTTCCCTCACAACAGACTTACCAGTTGGACCCTGCTGCTCACTGCAGTGCTGTGCTCTTGGCCGCCTATGCCTATGCGCTGTGCCTGCGTGCATGCAACAGGGCATTTATCAGCCACATTATTAGCCACATCAGCCAAAAAGAGCCGATTGCAGAATACAGTAAATTTTCCTTATATCGGTGTTGATCCGCTATGGGACTGGTGTATCAGTGCACCCCTAGTAATTTTTCTCATTCATTCTGCATACCCCTTCCAATCTTTTAAAGGATCCCTAGGGGTACGTGTACCCCTGGTTGACATCCACTGAGGTAGATGATAACAAGCCATGTAGTTAAGTGATTCCCTCAGCACTGTCCGACTAGAAATGCTACTGCCACTGCCAGACAGTTGGTTTTAAAAGTTGGGTGGAGCAGGGAGCAAGTGCACCCCTCTGGATCTGCCTCTTACACTTATGTACCTCCTCAAGCATTTTTCTCAACTGAATAGGCCTGTTTATCTCTCCACACCCATTCTATCCATCTATTCACCCCATACTCTGTTCATCCAGCTGTCCACCCCACACACTCTCGTCTCTTTAGTTTCTCCTCTGAAAGCCCCTCCATACCACCCCATCATCCTTTATCCTTCTCTGCATCTTTAGTCCTTCTCTTTCCTTTTGGAGGTGTAGGGACTAGAACTGGGTAGTCTTCAAGGTCTGGATGCTTGTAGAGAATAGTCTCCAATGACCCCAAGCTCTGTTTTCCAAGTGGTAACAGTTCATCACACAGTGCAATATAGCTAGAGTTGAGATTATTTTTCCCCCTGGGTGGGTCACCTTGGTTATTTATGTTGAAATCTATCTGCCACATCTTTGCCTCGCTCAGCTTGGTGAGATTTTTCTCTAGTTCCTTTATCTGCTTGGGTTGTGACTATCCTCCCCTTTGACATCTCACTTTGGAGAAATTAGGTCAAATTCAGGTAGATATGGTGGTGTTTTTTCTCCCTTTATTGAAGGGGCTGGGTAGACTCCTGGGAAAGCCTGGCTTGAGTGTAGTTGGGAGGGCAGGTCCAGGGGTCTGTCCTGGGCTATTATGATTTGGAGTTGAGGACAAAGTGATTGGGGTGAGATGAGACAGGGCCTGGATCTAGGAGGACAAGGAGACATGGCAAGGTGCTGCACAAATTTAGCCTGGGGAAGGGGTGAGGCAGAGCATGGAAGAGGGGCTGAGTTTAGAAGTGCCCTGAAGAGGGACACCTTTGGATTGAGGTCAGCCAGTGGCTGCTCTGTAACCGATGGGCTATAACTGTTTGTGATGATGCTCCCTGTCTCCGAGGGTTCCAACATGGCCGTAAAGGGTCGCTGCGAGTCGATGCAAGCATGGCCGCTACAGGGCAAGTTCTACTGACTTAGAAACCATGAGTCCCGCATAGGCGGGAGACCAGCCCACTGGCTCTGGAAACTGTAAATCATCTACGGAGGTGTGACCTAGAGTGGCGTTGGCCTCGCCCACCTTGAGGGAGTGCTCCTGTGGCTCCCTCTTTAATGCTAATTGGTCGCGTCTCGACCAAGCACCTCTCTGATTCGTGCACTGCAGCTGCCAGATAACCCCACATCTTCGCCCCGCCCCAAAGTGCGAATTGGCTTGGAAGTGCTACGCCTCTCTCCGATTGGCTGCGGCCCGCCGTCAGTCAGAATCGACGCGCGGCTTCTTGACTTGTTAACCCCGCTTCTCCAGGCTTCTTTTCCATTGAGCAAGTTCCCCTGTCACTCAGCGCTTGATGTGGGCCTTCGGAGAGTATTCCGCTTTGGGGCAACGCTCTTTGGCTCAAACCTACGGTAGAAAACTCCATTGGACAGACTGCTGCCTGTCAGGAAGCGGGTGTCGCGGCCTAGCCTTTCCTGTACACCACTTTGAGTGGACCGCCGACCCTATCAATCAAGGAGCGTGGGCAGGGCATCACTTGTCCCGCGACCCCGCTCTCCGACGGCGATTGGACAAAGAGGGCAGAACCCTATGTGGCTATTGGCGGTTCGTCGCGGAGGTGGGCGAGCTCAACTGCTGGTCCGGGCCCCGCCCTCCGACGGGGATTGGCCGAGGCTCCTCTATATAGCCTCCTCCATTAGATATTTTGTCTTGTCTGTCAAGGTGGATGGGTGGAGCTTCCTTGAGGAGGCGGCTGGAGTGTTCGGGCGGAGCCGGCAGCGGAGGTGGCCGAGGGACTCGGTGAGCTGCAGGAGCGGGTCCGGGCTGGGGAGGGAACTGCTCGGAGCTAGTGGCGGCTCTCTGCTGAGAGAACTGGGCAGCTCCTGGCACAGGGAGGCGTTAGGGCGGGTGTGCTCTGCGCACGCGCCGCGGAGGGTCGCTGGGCGGCTGTCTGGAGGGGAGGCCGGCCAGGGGGCTGGGGCGGGTCACGTGGCTCCCGGGGCGCGCGGCGGGCAAGGGAGCGGCCGTGGATTGGCTGGTGCGGGCCGGGAGGGGGCGGGGGCGCTGCTTGGGTGTGGTCTCCGCGGCCTCGCGCGCATGCTCGAAGGTGGGGGTTAGGCCGACTCCCTTCCGGGCTGGGCCAGCGGGGGGAGGGGGGCGGGTCTATGTGGCAGTGCGCGGGGGGGAACGACATAAAACTATGGGGGGGATTAGTGCTGCTGGGGTGGGGTGGGATCTGGCTGTGAGGAGTAGCAGGTCCAGGGGGGCAAGCTTAGTTCAGCCTTGGGAAGAGGGGGGCACTCTAGGGTGGCTTGGTGCTTCCCTGAGAGGCTGAGCTGGTTTGGGAGAGAGACTATTTAGTTCTGTCCTGGCTGGGGCGGGGCTGTGGAGGAGGCTTGGTTCTAACCTGGGGGGAGGAGACACTTGAGGCTAGGGGGCTGCCCTGGGGGGACTGGAACAAGTTATGGGGTGAGGGAGAGCAGGCATTTGCTTACTTCCAGTGGGGAAGCTTGGTTCTGTCCTTTGTAGGTGGGCATAATTTTGCGGGGGAGTGAGTGGACTTGGTGCTGCCCAGGTGACCACAAGATGGGCCATTGAGGGGGTGAGGTACTTGGTTCTTTCTGTCTGAGTGGGCGGGGGGCCTTCTTGGTTCTGCCTAGGATGGGTTGGGCAACGCACAGGGAGACTTGGCACTAAACTATTGCAGCCAGAATGTGGGGGGGGGGGGGAGAATGGGACCTTGGTTCTGCCTTGAGGGCAAGCTGAATCATGGAGGGGTCATAAACTGGAGGGTTTTGGTTTTCCCATTGGGCTGTGAGGAGGGGAAATCTGGGGGCTGGAGCTTGATTCAGTTGTCAGGATGGCAGGGGACTAATTCTGACTAGGGGAGTCAAGGGAGGAGTAAGGGCAGTTCCTGGTGGGGTGGGGTCCAGCGCAGCTTAGCCCTAGCTTGAGCTGGGTGGTGTCATGCCTGGGAAGTATCAGGGAAGAGTCGGAGGGGAGGGGGTGTAAAGGAGAAGTGCAGGGGTGGGGGGGCAGCATCTGTTGCTAAAGGAGGCATTGTGAGTTGGAGCCTGTTGAGAAGGTTTGTCTGGCTCACTTGCAGGGCAGAAAGGTGGCTTCTGGCTAGTTGGCATGGAGGGGGTGGCATTCAGTGGCAATGTGCTTCTGGCTGGGGACAATTCCTGGTTTGAGAGAGCTGGTGTGGGGGCCAATGCAAGAGCGCTTGCCTCAGGATAAAGCTGCTCCAGGCCAAGTTGGCAGGGGAAGTGGGTGGCATGGCTGTCCTGGAGGGGGGTGGAAACAGGCCACTGCTGTGTTCTTCCCTGTCCTGGTTTCCCTACATGGCTCCCTTCAGAGCTGGGAGAGAAGCCAGGTGTCCAGATTCCCAGCCCCTGCTGCTCTAGAGCCTTAACCCACAGGTTGAGAAATGGTGGTCTGTGACCCACTTTTGGGTCACAACAGTATATTAAAGGGTTGTGAACAAACTTAAAAAATGAATCAACAAAGTTAAAAAATGAATTCTTCTTTAAAGGAGAGACATGGAGAACTGTGTCTTTTCCCTTGCAGGTTGGAGTTCCAATCTGTGAGCCCCTACCCCATGTACTGGGAGGCTGGGGCCTGGGAGTGGGGCACAACAGGTTGGGAGTGAGGGGCACTGAATTGGGACTGGCCATTGATGTTTACAAGTGGGTCCTGATACGAAAAAGGCTGAGAACCAAAGCCCTAGAGCTAGGAGAGAACCCAAGTGTCTGGGCCCCCAGCTTCTTCTGCTCTTAATTTCACCCACCCCTGGCTGGAGAGAGCCTGGGTATCCAGCTTCTCAAATCCCTCTGCTTTAACCCACCAGCCCCTGGAGCTGGGAGAGAACCCAAGGTTCATTAATCTCAGCCCCACTCTTAACTCCTGAGTCTGGAGCTTGATGGCCCTGGTGTTACTTGTATGGCTGGAGAGAGGAGGGTGGCTGCTATTAACCCAACTGTCCCTTATTGGTGCCCTCCCAACCCCTAGCTGGAGGCTTGGTCTGTGAGCCACAGACTGCTGGTTCAGATCCTGGTTCAAATCCTGATCTGGGTGGTAAATAGAGGCATGGGGCAGGGCCCAGGGAGGGTTTAGTCTCCCTAGAGTTATTCAGAAGCCATGGTAGTATGGCCTTCCCCTTCCTGGCAGTGGCTGGTACTTTAAACCCTGACCCAGGGCAGGACTGGGGGGTGAGATTCTGGGAGCTCCCCCTCCCCCTCTGCTGGCCATGGGCGTGACAAACCCAGGGTAGTGACTTCCTCTGGCTCTTGGCCCCAGGTGGTTAGTCAGCCAGTGCCTTGCCCCTCCCCTTCCCTCCCTTCTCCTGGTGCTCCTGGGCACTGCCTCTCCAGGCCAGGGCCCTGATGGGCACATTCCACTCCCTCCTTCCCAGACATGGCCGCTATACGGAAGAAGCTGGTGATTGTGGGGGATGGGGCCTGTGGCAAGACCTGCCTTCTTATAGTCTTCAGCAAGGACCAGTTTCCTGAGGTCTATGTCCCCACTGTCTTTGAGAACTATGTGGCTGACATTGAAGTCGATGGCAAGCAGGTATGTTTTTGGGGGGGAAGGCGGGGCAGGAGGGGAGGGTGGCAAATGGGTGTGAGGGGGGGCAAGGGGTGGCAAGCGGGTCATGGGAGAAGGTGAAGGCCATTGGCTTTTTCTAGCCACTGGAGGGCAGGGATGCTCTGACATATGTCCAACTAATTGAACCATGTTGTGGCGGTGTCCTGTTCCTGGGTTGGGACCCTATTGGCTGAGTTTTTTTGTTTTTTGGTGGGTTGGGAGCTCTCAACTATGAAGGTGACTGGGGGTTAGAGGTACAGTGCATTATTGACATGGTCCTGGCATGGGAGACTTTGGGGGGCATATGGGCTTGGGAGAAGCTAACTGGTATCGGGTTGTGATGTTCATGCTGAAGCCTAATGATGACTGAGTGGCTGCACTGTTTGACTGCATGGCAATCTGGGGTGGGCAGGCAGCTGTTGGTTCCAGGGTGCTGCAGCTGCCTCCTGACACCGAGGGGTGGTTGTGCACTGAGCTCAAACCCTCACTTGAAGGTGGAGCTGGCACTGTGGGACACAGCTGGGCAGGAGGACTACGACCGCCTGAGACCGCTGTCTTACCCAGACACAGATGTCATCCTCATGTGCTTTTCTATTGACAGCCCTGACAGCCTGGGTAAGTCCCACCCTTGCCTACCTCACAAATCCCTTGGGCTGTAGGGGCACCAGGCCCAAGCAATACCTACTCCAGGGTTCTGGTCAGGATGGATAGCCAGAATGCCAACTTCCCCTCAGGTGGGACAGGACCCAAGAGTCTGGGCTCCACCCCACTGGACCCCAGTCCCATTCCAGACCTGGAAGAGCACCCAGGTGTCTGGTGGGTTGAAACAAGGACCCTAGGCCTTGCCAAAGCTGGGAGTAACCCCAGGTGTCCTAGTTTGGCCCTCTAACTACTCTGTAAGCTGGGTGAGAATCCCTAAGTTCTGGCTCCCAAACTTAGGGGAGAACCCAGGTGTCCTGGCATCCACACCAAACCTACTCCCCTCCCAAGCCTAGGGGAGAACCCAGGCATCTATGTACCCAACTTCTCGTCTTTTTACCTGGATTTCAGCCTTGCTCAGGAGTCTGAACTACCCCCAAACTCTTTCCCCCAGCTGTGTGGAACCCGAGTGTCCTGATACTCTTTTTTTTTTTTTCTCCACCCCCCCCCCCCCCCGCAGAGAACATCCCTGAGAAGTGGACCCCTGAGGTAAAGCACTTCTGCCCCAATGTGCCCATCATCCTGGTGGGCAACAAGAAGGACCTGCGCAATGATGACCACACACGCCGTGAACTTGCCAAGATGAAGCAGGTGAACTCGGGCATCTGGGCCAGGCCACCCCCTGTCCCCACCCAGCAGGGGACATGTAACCCAAATGCTCAGGGCTGTCCCCTGTTCCCATCTGGCACAGGGCAGCCTCTCCCACTCTACTGTCCCTGCCCAGTGTTGGGTAACGAACTGGGGTTGCCCACTACCACCTCTTTTCTTTTTTCTTCCCCCTTCCTGGATCGTGTCCAGGCTCCCTCTGCCCTAACCCACTAGTCACCAGAGCAGGAATAGAACCCAGGCATTCAGGTTCCCACCTACCACTATCTTTCCAGAGCTGGGGGAGAACCCAGGCATCTGCATTTCCCACTTCCTACTTTCTAACCCCACCCTGTCCAAACCCCAAGAACAGGACTAGAACCCAAGGGTCTTGGCTCACTGCTCTATACTTTAGCTTTCCTACCCACCCAAAGAATAGAGCCCAGATGTCCAGGCTCTCAGCCCCCAGTCTCCTTCTTTGCCACCTCCTAGAACCCAAGCATCCAGGCCTCTAACTCCTTTCTCTCTGCTTTTAATATGTGTCCCCACCCCCCAAATGGGAATAGAACCCAGGCTCCTTGTTCCCAGTCCCTGCTTCCTCCAGATTGGGAATAGAAGTCAGGTGTCTGGGCTCCCAGCTCCTACTTTTTCTTTTCCTCTTCCAGAGCTGGGAGAGAACCCATGTTAGGACTCCAAGCTTTTAAGGGTTTTGATGTTTGTGTTGTGTTGTTTTTGTTCTTGTTGGGGTTTTTTTTTTCCCTGCTGCCTGCCTTCCCCCACCAGCAAAGGAGGAGGAATAGAATCCAGGCTACCAGTTCCCACTTTAACTGCCCAGAACAGGAAGCCCAGAGACCTTGGTTCTATTCCTGCTTTAACAACAGTTTGTCCATCTACCCCCTGCCCCACCCCAAACCGAAATAGAACCCAAGTGTCTGGGTTCCCAGCTCCCACTGCCTGCTTTAACCCAACCCTCAAACCCCAAGAATGGGAGTAGTACCCACGTGTCTGGGCTCCCTGCTTTAACCCACCCCACCTCTGGGCCCCCTCCCTGGAATGGAAATAGAACCTAGATGTCTGGGGTCCCTCTCCATGTGAGTGGAGAACATGGGTGTCCTGATGTGCCCTTCCCCTGCCCTGCAGGAGCCAGTGAAGCCAGAGGAGGGCCGGGACATGGCAAACCGCATTGGAGCCTTCGGCTACCTGGAGTGTTCGGCCAAGACCAAGGATGGTGTGCGGGAGGTCTTCGAGATGGCCACACGTGCTGCCCTGCAGGCCAAGCGAGGCCGCAAGAAGGCCTCCTGTGGGCTCCTGTAGCCCTGCCCCCAGGCCTCAGTGTGGGCCTGGGCCCTGCTGGCCCTGGCCCTGCCCCCAGCCCTACCTGCTGGGGCTCAGGGCAGGGCATGGCCCTTCCTCTCTCTTACCATGGCTCAAGGCCTTTTGGCCCTGTCCCCTTCTCCCCCTATAATGCCTCAGAGTGGGGTGTGGCCTTAGCACCACAAACTGTGGCCTAAGGCTGGGTGTGGCAACACCCCTGCTTGCCATGCCTCAGGCTGGGGGTACACTGGCCCCACCCACCATGGCTCTGGGCTGAGTAAAGCCCTGCTGGCCCTGTCCCTCTTCCATTCATTTTGCCTCAGGGTGGGACCTGGCCTTGGCCCCACCCACCATGGCTGGGTGCAGGCCCCACCCCTGCTGGCATCAGGCCTTAACCCCTTTCCCCCCCATGCCATGCCCTGCCCCTGCTGTACAGACCCCCCTGCCCCCCTTATTTATCTCTTGCCAAGTGGGGGTGGGGGGCTGCCCTGCCCCCACCCAGAGAGCTCTATATTTTTAAGCCAGGGCCCCTCCTTTTTTGGCCCTGGGCGGGGGGCACTTGCTGGCCCCTTCTCCCATGGCAGGGCCAGACCCCCTCTACCCACCCCTTCACATGTACTTGAACAACACGCGCGTATGTAATAAATTTGTAGCCATGTTTAGTAGTGGGGGCTCCTGTCTCTTCCTGGCCCCCTGTGATTAGTGCCTCTGACTACTGGTTAAACATGTGCCTGCCCCTCAACAAACCCCTTGTGTCCCCAGGGCCTAGGGCTGTACTTGTGATTTAGTGTTCCTGGTTGTCAGTAATGCAGGCATCTACCCCACCACTCTGGGTACCCCCTGTTATCCCTAAGCCCTAGTGTTATATTTGATCTGTGACTTATGCCTCTGGTTGCCTTCACTGGCTATGCCTTCCTCACCCTTTGGGCTGAGACTCTATCCTGCAACTGGTGGCTGTGGCTGTCAGTTAAGTAAATCCCCCTGGGTGCCCCCAGTCCTGGTGCTGGGTCCCTGTTATGTGATTTAGGGTGTTTTCTAAGCTGTTAGTCAAACAAGAACTATACCCCCTACACTTGACACTTGCTTTGGGTCTGTGCTTTGCAATTTGGTGCTTCTGGCTGTCTGTACAGCTTTCTCCCACCCCTCCACTGCCAGTAGGCCACAGCTCTGTGCTTCTGTGTGGGGAAACTAGAAAGGGGAGTTAGAGGCAGGAAGGGGCTAGTTTGTCCTGCCTTTGCTGAGTGGATGCTACCATGACTTCGTTGCTGCAGTGCAGCCAGCTCGGGTGGAGCAGCTAGGGAACAGCCATATATAATGACCCTATGAGGGCAGCCAGCTCCGAGGTGCAGCATTTGGGAGGGCCTATTGCCCTTGTCTGCCACTCAAAAGCTGGCTGCATAAGCAGGGACATGGAACACCACCTGGACTGGACTCACAGTGAACAGATGCAGCCATTTCTGGGGTGTAGTATCCAGGAAATTGCTATATCAGTATCTAGGAGAGTTCATTGGCTGTTAAGCTGCAGCCAGCTCTGGGGTGTGTAGCAGCATGGGACTGGCCACATCAAACACCATCCTAGCAAGGCTCATTGGACACCAAGATGGGGCCAGCTCTGGGATGCAGCAGTGGGGAAACAGTCACATATAGTGCTGCCCTGCCAGGGCTCACTCCTGCCATGCAGCGTGCCCCACTCGGGCTAGTTAGCTAGGGAATGGCTACATGTAGCACCGCAGGTTGAGGGCTGGCTGATGTGTCAGCTGGGCAGGGACAGCCAGGGAACAGCCATATGCAACAGCTTAGGGCAGGCTTCCTCAGGCCTTGAGAAGCAGGCAGGTCTGAGGTGAAGCACTGGGGCATAGCCAAATACAGTTCCCTGCTGGGTACTGTACAGACCTCCCCAGATGTACAGTGCTCAGTGCCCCATGATCCAGACCCACCAGGCTGGGATTGGGGTGTGCTGGGGCTAGATGGATCCCCCAATCTAGGGGCTGAGTGGGCTAGTAGGGGATATACCCTCAGCCAGCATTGAAGGAGTTGGTAGCTGCCTCCTTGGCTCTCTCTTGAATCCAGGTGTCCAGACTCATTGCCTAGCTGGCAGCTCCTACATGGCCTAGTGATTAGGATTTCTGGTCTTTGCCCAGGTGGCCTGGTATGGGAAGAGCTCAGTTCTTTTAGGCCCAGGGACCTGGGGGGAGAACCCCCCACCCCTTCCACCAGCATTCCTACACTCCCCACAGCTGGAGAGGACCAAGGCTTTGGGGCTCCCAGCCCCTCCCATTCCAGCAGTGTGCAACATGAATCCCTGTGTTATACTGGGCTGTTCCCACTCCAGAGCTGGCTGCATTGCAGGTTGAGTGGGGCAGCAGCTAGGTGCCAGTGGGACCCAGCCTGATGCCCACTCAGAGCTAGGGGCTGGCAGGGACTGCTACTGTGGGGATGGAAGGGTAGGGGAGAAGGGGGTGGGAGGCAGCCCTGGCTAAGAACCCAGGAATTGCATTCACCCACACATGCACAGAGAACATGCATAGAACCTGGGCATCCAAGACATGCATAGAACTGCAGGATGTTTATACATGGGGTGGGGGGGTGGAGGCTTTAATTAGAGCGGCTTTGAGAGCTACTGTAATTAAAACACCTGAAGCATCGCATGTATCAGTATCCTGGGGCTGAAAATGGCAGTGGGGGCGCTTTATTTAAAGGTGATCGAATGAGCTTCAATTAAAGTGTCCCTGCTGCCATTTTTCAGCACGGGGATGCTGATACACAAGACCCAGGAGTTGACTAACAGTCTACTCTGACATGCTGTAATTACAGCACATTGAAATAGCCTCACTACACATCTATAAGCTTACATCACCCTTCCCCTGCCAGCATTGAGGACATACACATGGAATCCAGTTGCCCAGGACACACACACAACCCAAATCATCTTGGCCCAGTGTGCCTTTGGCAGGAGCTGGAGGGAGAAGGAAGGGAATATTTGTGCTGGCAACTTGCTCCCTCAGAACTGGGGCTTTTTGAGCCCAGCCATTTTCCCCTGCTCTACCCTGGTGGCTCCCACTTCCAGGTTCCTTTTTCACATCCCACCCCGCTCTCTCCCTGCCCTGCTCCTCCAGCAGAGGGTGCTCTGGGTCCTCAGTTGACCCCAGACCCCTTACCCTGGGCTGGTCAGGGGGTGCAAGGTGCTGTCTAGACCCGAGGCCCCCTCCCCTGGGCCCATCTACCCACAACAGACTGCCCTGGGTGGGGGGGCGCTTCTTCCTCATCTGCCCCAGGGAGGGCAGGGGGAAGGAGCAGGTACTGCCTGGGTTGTGCCAGTCCCCTGCAAGCAACCAGGCTCCAGGTCCAGCCGGTGGCAGATGGCTCAGGGGCTGCTCTGGGGCAGGGCCAGCGAGAGCAGAGGGCTCCATAGCCACGGAGCAGGCATGGAGGAGGCCAACTGTAGGTAAGTGCTAGGGGAGGCAGGGGCAGGATGCCTGGATTCTTCTCACAGGGGCAGATGTAGCTGTGGCAGGCACTGTGGGGATCCAGGCAGGGATCGGGGTGACTCCAGGTGCTGTACAGACCCTGCCAAAGCCAGGTTCAAGGGGTGCCAGGTGCTACCTAGAGATTCTAGACTGGGATTGGGAAGTGCCAGGTACTGTAGAGACCCCGCAGACCGAGACTGAGAGGTGCCAGGCGCTGTGCAAACCTCCCAGGCTAAGCAATAGGTGGGTGGATAGGTGTTAGGCTGGAGATACAAATGAGAACTACAATGTGGGGCCGGTGCGGGGGGGAGGCTCATCCTCCCCGGTCCTAACTGTGAGCCAAACCATTACTCAGCCCTTCAGGGGGGGCAGGGAGCTATTCCCCTCCTCTCTCCCTTCCCCCATTCTCACTCTGCCTCGCAGTGGTTCGGGAGCTCAAACATACTCTCCCCTTCTTCCCTTTCCTCCCAGGTTCTGTTCCTTCTAGTTCGAAGTTATGTCGCTTACTAATTACGGTTTCCTACCCCCGTTTTGGGACGTGGTTGCGCCCAAGAATGGCAGGGCCCTGCCTGTGAATCAAACCATTCCCCATCTCTTGGGGGGGGGCGTGTTTTCCACCCCCCCCCACACCATCCCTGATGGTTACTTAACGGCATTTATTATTTAACCTTCTCAAAACATGACGTCAGATTTTATTTTTGTTTGTCTGGTTAGAAATACAGGTGTTCAGCTCCATCCCTCCCCCAAGGAGCTTGCTCTGTGGTAGCGCCTAACGGCTCTTGGCCCCCTCGGTGGTCCAAACCATTTAACTCTCTCCCTTAGCATGAAGAAAGGAGCCCCCCCCTCACATCTGTAAGCCTTTATTAACGACATAAAAAAATTCTCAGACCCTAATTACTACGTGGGGTTAATTGACTGACGTGTTGCAGTCGAAATTCCTTCGGAGTTATGGCCTTTTAGAATGAGATGGAGACTCACCCCTACTTGTAACGATATAACCCACCCCGTTCGCTTGGAAAGAGCGTAGTCGGGCGAGTTTACTCTAGATTGCGGGAGGGAGAGTGAATGGAGCCGCCGGGGTTGTGGTTTCGCCCCATTTCCCGCACTATATTGGGCGTGTCGTGGCCCACAGACGGGGCTATGACGAGAAATCATGGCTCGGCCTCTCTGCGGAGGGCGCCCGCAGCCAAATGCTCATTTCATTTCCCCCCCCCCCCCCTTCCCCTGCGGGTGACGACGGTACCTTCCGCGCCGGGGTGGGAGAGGCGGGCCGTTGGAGCCGTTCCATTGAGGCGACTGTTTGGAACATACTGTTATCAGAATCGGCTCGGAGCTGGGAGTTTAAGGCCCCGAGACATAAGGAGGCCTTTATTTCCATGATCATGACGAAATAATCCCGTCATTAATGACATCTCCTGTGAATCAGGGAAATGAAAGCTACCCCCCCCCCAGTGAGCTCAGCAATGGACGCGCTCGGGCGCTTCCATCTTGGACCGCACTAAGTCCCCTAAAGGGGAGCATTATTCTGTCTTTTTTAGAGGCGAAGTAACCATATCAACAGTACCTTCTTTAGTCTATGAAGACAATGTGTTCCTACCCCTTTAAAACACGGTGGAAAGGGGTAGAGAGATGCTTGGGCGGGGTTCCAGATAGGGGAACCTGGCAGTGTCCCCCCGCTTGGGGGCCGGAATGGTACGTTCCGCCAGGGGCCGGGTGGAAAGGCCCGGCCGGGGGCTGGTGCTGGGCAGTCGTTGGGTGGGAGGTAGTGGGGTTGTGGGGGGTGGTGTTACTCGTTCGCTGCCCGCAGGGAGGAGTCGTGCGGACCCCGCCGTTCCCTGGGGTGCCCATGGGCTGTTGAGCGGAGCCGAACTCGGGGCGGCCAAGCCGGGGGCCATGGCTGAGGATTATTGGGACCAGCCGCGTTGAACCACCCCCCCCCCCAGCCCCCTGCAGCCGCCGCCGCCGGGGTAAGCGCGAGGGGTCCGGCCCACCGTGACCTTTGATCCCTGACCCCATATTCTGGGGGTGGTCTGACTCCACTGTGACCTCTGATCCATCTCCTATGCTGTGAACATTGATCTTTGGGGGTCCCTCCTCCTTGGGGGGCCTCTGACCCTGGGTGGCCCCGCTCCTCTTGGGCTGGTGGTGACCTCTGCTCTTTAGGGGCCTGCCCCTTGTTGAGCCTAGATGGGGAGAATCTGCTGTGATGTTTGATCCCTGGAGAATTCTCCCTCCCCCCCAGCCCCTGGGTGGGGAAATGCCTCTTGACTTCTAATCCCTGGGGACTCCAGTATGATCTCAGGGCCTAGGGGGTCCTTTCTCTGCAACTGGGATCTCCCTCAGTGCCTGGGATTGGCTGGTTGTGATGCACTCTTCATCCTGGTGATCCCTGTAGCTGAAGTAGATCCTCAAGGGATTTCCTCCCTTCCCTGCTGGGATCTAGTGGATCTCCTTCCCAGGACAGGGATCTGTGCTGACACATGCTTCCCCCCTCCACCCTGCCTGGGCTTTGCCTTTTCCTGGATTCCCCTCTCCCTTGCATGGAGCCATGCTGGCCTATGGGATCCTGAATTGATGGGACTTAGTGTGGCCCAGCCCTGGTTGCATCCCCTTTCTCCCTCCCCATTGGTCTGGGCCTTGGCTGACATCTGCCCCTGGGAATCCAGTTCAGAAAGATGGAACCATTCCCCCCTGCCTGTGCCCCCCCCCCCCCCCCCCCCCCATATTCCCTGCAGTGGTGACTGGCTGGATCTTGCTATGTCACTAGATTTCTTCCACACACACGTACCCCTTCTGAGATCCAGGGTTGCCTGGGCGAGTTACCCAGGAGTGTATGGGGGAGCTTTCTGTTCTCCCAGGAAGTAGGTGGGGGGTGGATCTCTGTTGTTTGGGCCCCTCTCCCTCCCCATCTCTGAAGAGGCCAGGTCTCATCTACAGGCCCAACAAGCTAATGGAGGGAGGAACCTTGGGGCTGGGGGAGGGCAATGTTGCATGGCAGATCTGTGTGGGGAGGTTGTGTGGAGTTTGGGGGGTAGACAGCACCTGGTTGGGGGCTTCTGGGGTCCCGCCTTCTCTGGCACTGGGTGTGGGGAAGGGTCCATGCCTCTGGACCTGGAGGATAGCAGCCTGGCTGCAGGGAGTGGGTAAGTTTCTCCCATTCTTGCTCTGTTCCTTCTTGACCCCTCTCTATCCCAAACCCCAGGTATGGGATTGCTTCATGAGGAGGGCAGTGAAAAGGACTGCAGGGGGGGACAGGACGGGGTTCCCCATCACTTCAGGCAGCACCTGGGGACCTTATAGCCTCCATCTAGACTAGCTGTATTAGCTAGGGGGAGGCTTTTGGGGACCCCACCCCCATTCTGTGGGGCTGTGTGGGATCCCCAGATCCCTCCCCCCAGCTATGAGATGTGGGTTGTCCCCTCAACCCTTACCCTCCCACCATGTGTTCCCTGAGGTATTAATAAATCTATGAGTCTGTTATGGGTAAAAGTGGGCCCTGCAGGTTGGGAGTGATAGGCAGCTAGGGGTGGCTGGGGAGGCTGCAGGTTAGGCATGAGGGGAACAACAGGGCTGTAGTGGGTGGCTACAGGCCAGGAATGACCCAGCACAAGGATGTGCCTGACTCTGGGGTAGAGCAGCTGGAGATCTGCTGAATATCAGGCCTCTGGGACAGCATCCCCTGGAGGGGGAAGACCCTGCCTCTTCCTGAGACCTGGGCTCTAACCCTGAGCCTTGGCCTCTTATTCTGTCAGAGCAGTTGGACCTTTCCCAGCCACTCACAATGGGCAGCTGTGCTGGGGAGGCAGAGGGAGTGGGGAGCTGCTGCTCTGTCATCTCTCCCACCCACATGCTTTACCCTACCAGTCTCTGTTCTGCCCCTCTTCCCCACCAGAGTAACCAAGTGAGTGGGCTCCCAGCTCCCTCTGCTCTAACCCCCAGCCTCCACTCCCCTTCCAGAGAACCCAGGTGTCCAGCCCCCATCCACAACTTGCTGCTCAGATCCATCACCTCCTGCTTCCCTCCAAGAGAACCTGGGTTCCCAACACCCTTGCCTCCAGGCTGGTGCCCTGCTGTCCCCTATCCCACACCGCAGGGTCCCCATGGGAGAGGAGGGCAGGAGCTGTCCTTGATGTTGACCGGTCCCTACTGATCCCCCTTGCCTTGCTCCTGGGGGAGGCATAATAGGGCTGTGGGAAGAGGTCTCTCAAGGGGGCAGAGCAGAGCACTATGGGATGCTGGAGGACCTGTAGGCATGGCCCAGACTCACAGGCTTCTCCCACTGATTCCTGCAACCCCACATTTCTGCCCACTAGTTCCTCTCCCTGCCCGCTCTCCCCCACAACCCTTTGGCCTCTCCCCTAATCTCCTAGAGACTCCCCCAGGTACAGCTTTTCCCACAAGTCCTTGTCCCTGCTCCCACCTCCATTGCCCCCCTCTCACCAGCTGAGGCTCCATCCACTTGCCTGAACCCAGGACCTTCCTTCAAGCCCTGCTTACATTTTTGGGGGTGCAGCATGTAGGGAGTATGTCATGGGCTTATAGATCAGACTGGGCTCTCACCTGCATCTCCTGTCCCAGAGCTGGAGAGAAGCCAGGCATCTGGGCCCCAAGCCCAACTCGGGCATCCAGGCTCCCAGTCCCCCCCCAGCCTGCTCTCACCTGCCAGGCTCCACTTGCCTCCCAGAGCGGAGCCAGGTGCTCTTCTATATGCAGCTGCTGTCCACCTGTCCCACCCCAGAGCCAGCTGCACCTGTCCCTAAGTGAGTTCTGCCCTTGCAGTATTATACTCTGCCCTTTCCCACTGCCATACCCCAGAACTGGGTGCATCCTGCCCCTGACTGAGCCTCCCTTTTGGTGTTATATGCGACTGCTCCCCCTCCACTTGTACCACCCCAGAGTTGGGTGCCTCCGGGCCATGCCTGAGCTTCCATTTCAGTTTTATATTTGTACCACCCCAGAGGTGAACGCATCCCAGACCAGCACAGTTTAACCCTCCCTATCTCTCCCTTCAGCGGCCCCTGTCCCGGCCCCACCATGGATCGCATGAAGAAGATCAAGAGGCAGCTGTCAATGACGCTGCGGGGCAGCCGGACAGCTGAGAAGAGCCTCAGCGACCAGATCAACACTGAGGAAAACAACAGCAGTGACAGTGGTGAGGGGGGTGGGGTCTGCTGCAGGACCCCAGTGTCTGGGTGGGAGGCGTTCCCCAGCCTGTATTTTCCAGGTCCCTGCCATCCCTGTGTTAGAGCGGTGGGGACATGGAATCTGGGCTGAGATTATTTTAAAGGAGTTGTCTGGGGATGTTGCTGCCCTTTTAAAAATGAGAACACTCATTTAAGGCTGTGGCTGTTTTTGTCAGGTAGTTTATGGTCATAGTTGCCCCTTTAGGAATGTGGGTGTGTCTTCAAGGTTGTGGCTGTGTGTGTTGGGCAACTTATGGCTGTGGCCACTCTCTTAAGAGGGAATACTCTTTTAGGGTTGTGGGTGTGCTTTTCTTGTGCAATTTATGGCCATGGATGCCCCTTTTAAGAATGTGGGTGTCCTATAAAGTTTTGGTGGATTTCTCTCAGGCAGTTTAGACCTGTGGCTGCCCCTTTAAACGTGCTAGTTCCCCTTTAAGGTGGTCTGTGGTTATGGCTTTCCCTTTAAAGGACCCCCATTTTATAGGCATAAGTTTGAGGTCCTGGGCCACCCCTTTAAAATAATGTGTGGCCATGATCCTCCTTTCAGGCAGGGATTAGTATAGCCATGCCTTTAAAGGGTCCCTGGCTGCCCCTTTGAGACTGCACTGGGTGGAGCCACCCTTCTGTGAAGCCACCCATGGTCACAAATGTCCCTATATGGGCCTCCCCTTAAAGGCATGCAGCCCTTAAAGGGAAGGCCTGTAAAGGCCTCTGTGCCTTAAAGGAGTGGCTGAGGTCCCCTTGAAAGACTGCCTGGAGCTTTGGCTGCCCTCTTAAGGGTTTATGTTTATGTGGTTATGCCTCTAAAATGCTCCTGGCCACCACTTTGTCAGTCTGGGAAAGTGGCTGCCCCTTTAAGCTGGTCCCCCTGTTGGGGGAGGGGTGGTCATTGGAGGTGGAGCTGGCTAGTGGTTGGCTGGGTTCTCTGGACAGCTGCCAGTGGCCAGGTGGGGCATACCATTGGGGGGGGGGGTGTCATATCAGTGTGCCAGAACCAACCATTGCAGAGGGGGTGGGGGGTAAGGAGTCCTCCATTTAGGGGGCAGGCTCGCAGGTCTGTGTGGGGAGCAGGGCCTGGAGGGGTTGGAGCAAGGGGCCTGGATGCCTGGGTTCTCTTTTTGCCCCAGGAGCTGCTGCCCCCACCCCCCCAGGGCATATTTTATTTCTGTTCTGGCTTTATTTTTCTTTTTTCATTTTTTTTTTTTTTGTCTGTGTTTTAATTTTCTCCCCTGCCCCACCCCTTGTCCCTCCCTGTGTATGACCCTGCCCCCTCCCCATGTAACCTTGTCCCCATGTTACTGCCCTCTCCCCTGTGACCCTGCCCCACCTCTTTGCACTTGGTCTCACCCCCACATGTGGCCCTGCCACTTGTCCCTCCCTGTGGCCATCCCCCCTCTTCCATGTGACCCCATGCCCTACCCCTTCTCCATGTAACCCTGTCCCTCTCTGCACATGATCCTACCCCCACATGTGGCCTTGCCCCTTCTCCCTCCCCTGTGTGTGGCCTTGCCCCCTGCCCCCATGTGTGACCCTGCCCTGCCCCCATGGTTGTGACTCCATCCACTCCCCCTCTTTCACATGTGGTCCTGCCCCTTGTCCTTCTTCCACATGTGGCCTCACCCCCTGCCTCATTCCTATGCACTTGACTCTGCCCTATGCCTCCCACACGTGACCTTGCCCCACCCCTTCTCCATCTCCTGCATGTGACACCAAACCCTGCCCTTCTACATGTGACCCTGCCCAATGCATTGGACCCCACATGTGACCCTACCCCTGCACCACCCCTATGGCCCCACCCCTACCACTTGACCCCTCCCCTTGCCTGTCCCTCCACATGTGTCCCTGCCTCTGGTCTTTCCCTTTGCGATCCCACTTCTGGCCCCACTCTTACTCATTTGACCCTGCCCCACATATGTGACCTGACCCAATCCCCTTCTCCTCCATGTGAACTCCTCCCTCCCCCCCCCAACCCCCATGTCTGTGCCGCTCCCCCCCACCAGGCCCCGGGCGGCCCTGGGGCTCCTCCCGCAGCCTCCACTCGCTCCTGCCGCGCCGGCCCCGTCTGGGCATCACTCGCAGCCTCAGCGCCCATGGCCCCCGCAGCGCTCCCCTAGGTGACCCTGGATGCTTGGGCTCCCCCCCCCCCCCCCCCCATGTGGCAGAGCAAGTGGGGCTGGGGGGCAGAGCAAGTGGGGCTGGGGGGCAGAGCAGGTGGGGCTGGGAGCCTGGATTTCCTGGGTGGGGAGTAAGGGCTGGTGGGATTAGAGCAAGGGGAGGTTGGAAGAAACCAGGACACCTGGGAGGAGGGGCAGGGAGTGGTGTCTGGTGCTTATAGCCAGGAGCCGGAACACCTGGGTTCTCCTCCAGCCCTGGGAGAGGGGTGGGGATTGAGGACTAAGAGGAACCTGGACACCTGGGTTCTAATGCTGCATGCCACTGTGGCTGCTGAGGGGGGGTGGCAGGGCTGCCAGCACAGGGTCCTGGAGCCAGGGCTGTGACAGTGTGTCTGTGTGCCTGGTGTGTCTGTGGTGTGTGGCCCCACAGAGATGGTGCAGGAGGACCTGAAGATGGGCTCGGATGGGGAGAGCGACCAGGCCTCAGGAACATCTTCCGACGAGGTGCAGTCGCCTGTACGGCTCCGCCTACGGCCCAGCACTGCCCGCAAGATCTCCACTGAGGTGGGGGTGGGAACAGTGGAGGGGAGGAGAGGTTTGTGGGCAGAATGGGGCATTGGGGTGCCAGGTGAAAGTTGGGGGTAGTGGGGGGCATAGGGGAGGTTGGGGAGCAGCATGGGGGTAGGATGGGGGCACTGAGGGGCTGGAGAGGGTTGGGGATAGGAGAGGGGAAACAGGAGGTTAGGGGTAGGGGTATAGGATGGGGTTGGGATAGGAGGGGGTCCCGGGCACTGGGGTGTTACTGGGGGTTCGAGAACCATCTCCAGTTCCCTTTGTCCTGCCCCAGGACATCAACAAGCGGCTGTCACTGCCGGCTGACATCCGCCTGCCTGAGGGCTACCTGGAGAAGCTGTCGCTCAACAGTCCCCTCTTTGACAAGCCACTCAGCCGGCGACTGCGCCGCGTCTCCCTGGTAACCCCTCCCCCCGACCCTCCTTGGACCCTCCCACAGGGCTGCCCTGCAGACCCCCCTCACCCCTCATGGGGCTTCTTTCTGTGGGACCCCACCAGCCTCCTAATTGGGAACCTCCTGTGGGCAACCCCCTTCAAGAACCCTCTCAGATCCCCTTCCCTCACCTCCCTTTCCCAGGAAACTCGCTCAGTACATCAGACATCTCCTACCCCCCACATCCCAGTAGCAGGGGATCTCTGCTACTGCCCTGACCCTCCCCCAGAGCCCCCCATTGGCCATTGAAACAGTCCCAGGGGCCATGGCCTGCCCCCTTCCCCTCACAGTGTCACTGTCTCTCCCTCCCTCAGTCAGAGATTGGGTTCGGGAAACTGGAGACCTACGTGAAACTGGACAAGCTGGGAGAGGTGAGAGCATGGAGGGGCACTGGGTGGAGAGCATGACTGAAGAGTGACCCCAGGTTAGGAGGGCATGAGCCTGTGCTGACCCCAACTGCAGGAGGGGCATTGCCCCAGATGGGGGCACAACCCTAGGTTGTGGGGGAGATGAGCATAACCCCATGAGGACCCCAGATTGAGGAGCATGACCCAGGATGGGGGAACAGGACTTCAGATTGGGGGGGTGGGATATGCCTTGGGGTGACACCCAGCTAGCAGGGGGGATAGGTGTGACATTGCCTTCCCCACAACCTGTGTATGTTGGGGGTTCCCTGCACCTGACCCCGTCCTCCTTTTTCTCACCCCAGGGCACATATGCCACAGTGTACAAGGGCCGCAGCAAACTGACTGACAACCTGGTGGCACTGAAGGAGATTCGGCTGGAGCACGAGGAAGGGGCACCATGCACTGCGATCCGCGAGGGTATAGGGGGTCCACTGGGGAAATGGGGGATTGGTAGAGTTCTTAAGGGCAGAAGGGGGAAGGTTCCTGAGGGGTGGGGCTGTTCCCAGGGCCTTGGGCAGGTGGGGGCCCAGGGGTGGAGGGAAGGTTCTAGGGGTTTATGAGCGAGTCACAGGCAGAGTGGGGGCATCTTGTGTCCTGGGGAGGTGGGGGGCCCTTGAGGGTACCAGAGGTGGAGGGGGTATTTCTGTGAGGGTCCCAAGGGTGGGGGGGCTTCCTGGGGGGCCAGGCACCTGTGGAGGTGGGGTGGGCAACCTTTGGTATGCCCCAGGGATTTTTGGGGGGGGCTCTGAGAGGTGGGGGTCCCAGGTTTGGAGAGGGCTCTGGGGGCATGGGAGGGGCACAGTAGGTGGGGACTAGGTTTGGGCCTTGGGGAAGTGGGCTGGCAGTGGAGGGAGCCCCTCCAGTGATTCTTCCCATCCTCCTGTGCAGTGTCCCTGCTGAAGGACCTGAAACATGCCAACATTGTGACGCTGCATGACATCATCCACACTGACACCGCCCTCACCCTTGTCTTCGAGTACCTGGTGAGATCCCTCCCAACCCCCTGGGACCCCCAGAAGCCCTTCATCTACCCCTGGAATCCCTAGCCCCATCTGTGACCTTCAGACCTCCCCAAGAAACCTCTGGGATCCCTATAGCTGCCCCGACAATTCTCAGGCCAGTGTGCATTCATGGCTGCTGGGGCCCACCACAAACTACAAAGACCCCCCCCCTTCCCTCCCCCGTCTCAATCTGCCATGGGATGCCTTAGACCCTGGGACCCACAAGTTCTCCCCTGCCTTCCCTCCCCCCCCCAAAAAAAACAAACAAAACAAAACAAAACACATGACCCTAGGCTTGGCCCTGCCCCCAGCAGATGACTTCCTTCCCTCCACCCCAGGACAAGGACCTGAAGCAGTACCTGGATGACTGTGGCAACATCATCAACATGCATAATGTCAAGGTATGGGGGGGAAATGGGCAGCTCTGAGGGGGTCCCTAAGGCTTTGGGGGGAGGGAGTGAATGGAGGGAGGCAAGCCTTGGTGGAGGCTTGGGAGTGGAGCTCCTGAGGCATTCCCAAGTACTGGAGTGCACCCACTCTGGAAAGCCTGAGCACAGCTGTAGCTTGGTGGGAGCAGCAAGAAGAGGGGGAAGGATGCTCCCCCCCCCCAGTCCTGATGCTTGCCTGTCTGGGCACAGCTGTTCCTGTTCCAGCTGCTGCGGGGCCTGGCCTACTGCCACCGCTTGAAGGTGCTGCACCGTGACCTGAAGCCCCAGAATCTGCTCATCAATGAGCGTGGGGAGCTCAAGCTGGCTGACTTTGGTGAGAGCCCCCCCCCCCCCCCCAACCCCTATGGCCCCCAAAAGCCTGCTTTATCAGGGAGCACGGCAAGCTCAAGCTGGCCTGCTTCAGCAGGAGCTCCCCACACTGTCCCCAGCTCCCAACTGCCCCCCAGAACTTGCTCATCAATGAGTACACTAAGCTGAAACTGGCTGACTTCAGTAAGAGCCCCTCTTTGGCCCCCCCACCCTGCCTCTTGGCCCTCATAGCACCCCAGAACCCACCCAGGACCTGTGCACCAATGTGTGTGGCAAGCTCAAGCTGGCCAACTTTTGAGAGGCTTCTCCCAAGCAGTTCATCAGGGAAGGCAGTGAGCTCCAGGTGAGCAACTCTGGGGAGACCCCTCCCGCCCACCATCCTCAGCCTCCCACACCCTGCCCAAACCTGGGTGGGGCTCCCCCAGCTCACCCACAGGCCCCCCCAGGCACTGCAGCCACCCTGCCCCCAGGTTCTTGCCCCAGTAGGCCCCTTGCCTTGGCCTGGCCCTGCTCACACATTCATCTCTGTCCATCAGGCCTGGCACGGGCCAAGTCGATTCCCACCAAGACGTACTCCAACGAGGTGGTGACACTGTGGTACCGGCCCCCGGACATCCTGCTGGGCTCAACTGACTACTCCACTCCCATCGACATGTGGTGAGTACACAGTGTGGGACAAGACCTCCTCATTTCCCCAGACCACCCCCCCCCCATTCTCCTGGGTTCTACCACCTACCCCACCCCATTCCCACACTGAGGATGGGTCAGAGCCCTGGGGGGCTTCCCCCCTTCCCCTCACAACACCACAATGACTCCCTGCAGGGCCCTTACATGCTGCTGAGCTCCACAGAGTGCTCAGCCCCCATCCATGTGTTAGTTGTCGCCCATCCTCCAAAGACCCCTCTGGGAACATCCCCCCCTCCCCCCAACCCATAGCTGCTGTATTTAAGGTTTCCCCCACAGCCTCCTGGAGACCCCATTTTCCCCCTGGACTGTCCATAATCCCCCCCCCCCCCCCCAGTATTGGACTAACATGGCCGGGTGGTGACTGCCCTGGGGGAGGCAGGGATCTGCCCCCCAAGCTCCTGCTGAACACAGTTCCTGTACGGCAAGGGTGGGCAAAATGTGGCCCACCAAGCCATTCTGTCTGGCCCGTGGGGCCCCTAAAAAATTTAGAAAATTAATATTTATCTGCCCCTGGCTGCCTGTCCTGCGGCCCTTGATGGCTTACCAAAACTCAGTAAGTGGCCCTCCACCTGAAATAATTGCCCACCCCTGCTGTCTGGCCTCTGGGCTGGGGGCTAGAGCACAGACCACCCCTCCCCCCAGGAACATGGGGCCTGGCTTCCTTAGTAAGAGACTAGGGGAGCGGTGGGCTGCGATGGGGTGGGGTGCATATACACATGCAGCAAGGCTGCTCTGATGTGTTGAAATTACAATGCATTGGAGCAGACTCAGTGAATTACCACGCTCCAGCAAACTCTAGCACCACCTTGTATCAGTGTCCCTGCGCTGAAAAATGGCAACAGGGATGCTTTAACTAAAGCTCTCGAAGCCACTCTAATTGGAGTGCCCCCGGGCACGTGTATAAATGCTTTTGGGTTCCATGTAGCATGTTGCATCTGTCTCTGTGTACATATGCACATGTGTATGTGTGGGTGTACCTGGGTCCTTCATGTGCATGCCTCTGCCTTCTGAATGCCTTGGTCCTGTGTGTGTGGGTGGGTATTTGAAGGTGTATCCTGGATCCTGCATGGATGTGTGGTGTGTGTCCTGCAATGGGGGTGGGGGCCAGGGTATGTCCCAGATGCCTTGGTTCCCCTGGGGTGTGGGGAGTGCATCTCAGACACCTGTGTCCTGCGTGGGCACATATGGCCTGGATATCTGGTGCTCTGTGGGTGTGTCTCTGCATCCCAGATGCCTGGGTCCCCACAGTGTGCCCTGACCCCAGTGTCCCACAGGGGTGTGGGCTGCATCTTCTATGAGATGTCCACAGGCCGCCCGCTCTTTCCTGGCTCCACTGTTGAGGAGCAGCTGCACTTCATCTTCCGAATGCTCGGTACTGCAGGATGGCAGGGGGTAGGGAATTGTGGGGGCTGTGGAGCGCAGAGTTGGGGAGCTGAGGGAATCTGGGTTGTGGAGGTAGGGGCTGGGGGAATTGGAAGCGGGGCACTGTGAAAGCACAGAAGGGAGGGGCAGGGGGAGTATAGTGGGGGGGGTTGTTCCCTCCCTCCCTCTGACCCTTTCCTCCCAGGGACCCCCACGGAGGAGACATGGCCAGGCATCCTGTCCAATGAGGAGTTCAGGGCCTACAATTACCCCAAGTACCGCCCAGAAGCCCTGCTCAGCCACTCCCCCCGGTGAGTGGGAGCAGAGCCAGGGGGCTGGGAGGAAAGGGGTGGGGCCAGGAGGTGGCAGACTTATTGTGAGGTAGGACCCTATCTCTGGGAGCTGGGGGGGAGGGGAGGGGGGCAGAAAGATGACAGCAGGGGTGGTAGTCTTACCTTTTTCTCCTGCCCTTTGCACTCTGCTCCCTACCCCCCAAGGCTGGACAGTGACGGGGCTGACTTGCTGGGGAAGCTGCTGCAGGTGAGTGGGGGGAGGGCTGGGGGGGTGGCTTGTCTCCCAGAGGATAGGACTTGACCTTGGCTCCCCCTACTTCCAGCAAGCCCATTGGTCTGCCCCTGCCATCAGGGGTGTGGGGGCTGCCCCCTTTTCCCCCATCCCTCAGTAAGTGGGTGTGCCCCAATGACCTGGCTCTGCTCCTTTGACCCCAGAGGCCAGGGCTTGGACCTGGGCCTGCTGGCTCCCCACCTCACATGGCTGTATCAACACCCATAGGCCCTCCTGTAAGGGCTAGAACAAGGGGGAGTAGACTCTGGCCTCTGATCCTGTCCGGTGGGTTGTGTGATATCCTGCCTGGCCCTGCCTCTTCAAAGGGACACCTTTCTTGGCTCCTGATGGCTGGGGTGGGGTTATGTCTTGCAGTTTGAGGGGCGCAAGCGGGTCTCAGCCGATGATGCTATGCGGCACCCCTTCTTCCAGAGCCTGGGCGAGCGTGTCACCAAGCTCCCAGACAGTGAGTGGGGGCAGGGCCTAGGGCAGGGGTTGTGGCTTGGC
Source organism: Alligator mississippiensis (assembly GCF_030867095.1). Lineage (NCBI taxonomy): Eukaryota > Metazoa > Chordata > Crocodylia > Alligatoridae > Alligator > Alligator mississippiensis. Next base: position 27,676,356 of record NC_081831.1, read on the forward strand.
CTGGGGGGGTACAGCCTAGGGCAGCAGGTAGGGTCTGGGCTAGGGGGGAGGCAGGATGTAGGCCTGGGGGTGAGGTTAATGGGGGTAGAAAGGCCTGGGGCCAGGGCCTAGGATAGTGGGTTGGGTTTCAGCCTGGGGGATGTAGGCCTTGGGGGCAGGATGACCAGAAGGCATGGCCTGGTGGCTGCAGAAGCAGGGCTTAAAGGGGAAGGGGTGTGGCTTGGGGTTAAGGGGTGGGGTTTCAGGCAGGGGCAGGGCTTGGCTGAAGTCAGTGTGTAACAGATGGGGGGTGGGAGTTGCAGTTTCAACCTCTGATGTCTCCTCCCCTGCAGCGACATCAATATTTGCACTAAAAGAGATCCAGCTGCAGAAAGAGACAGGGCTGCGCTCGGCCTCCCTCCCCGACTCCGGTGAGGGCTCGGGGACTGTAGGACCCCCCCTGGACCCCCAGTGATCAGCTAGGACACCCTGGACCCTGTCTTATACCACCTAGCTGGAACACTTTTTATCCCAGCCACATGACCCTGTTAGGCCTCCCCTGCCCAGAAGGGGGACGCCTTTCTGAGGTGGGGCTGTCTCTGTCCCCCTTGCCCCCCTCAGCAAGGAACTTCCTGATTCCCCTCCCATTTAGCCATGTCCACCCCCCCCCGGCCTCGATCAGCTAGGACCCCCTGTACCTCTTCTATGCAGCTGGGACCTGACCCCCTTGCACAAGCCTTCCTAGACCCCTACCCTGCCCCTTAGACTCCACTCCTCCCTCCCCCTCCTCTTTTAGCTTAGCTTCTCAGTACCTCCTAGATGCTCCCTTCCCTGCCTAGGGGGGCACCTGCAGCTAAACAAATTTCCTGCTACCTCCCCTGTCACGTGGGAGCTCCTTGCCACCCCCCTCAGCAGCAGCCCTGCCAAAACCTCCCAGACACCCCCTGACAAAGCTAGGACCCCTGGACAACCCAGCCTCTCTGAGGCCTCTAAACCCCTGCCCTATCCATTTCCTCTTCTCCCCGCCCCCCCCTCCCCCCCCCCCCGGTCTTGTTACCCCAGGGGCCTGGGGGGGGGGGGGGGGGGGCGTGGAATCCATCTAATGTACTGCCTGCAGTGCCCTAACTCCCTACTGCCCCTCCCTCCCTTTGGCCTGGCCTTGCCCCCCTGTAGCCCCAAAGGGTCCGCCCCCTCAGCATAGTCCTGCGCCCCCCCCCAGACCCACAGTGTCTCCTCTCCTGCAGGGGGGGCTGCCCTTCACATGGTGGATACTGAATTTTAGCTGCTGGGTCAGGTACTTGTCGTCATCCCCCATGTACCTGGCATGTCCCCACCGCTCCCACGGCTCTACCTACTCTGGCATGGCTCTGCCCTTTCCCCAGGCAGTTGTGATGGCCCTGTATGACCCCACCCCCTCCAGGGGGGGCACAAGGTGAGGAGCCTGAGGGCGCCCCGCCACTTTTGTGTAACCCCTTGCTCTCCCCGCAGTGAATGGGCAGAACCGCCGGCCCAGCCTGCTGCTGTGACCTTGCCCCCTGGACACTGAGGGAGTGGAGCTGGAATAAAGCCCTCCCCCAGCCTGGCTTTCTCCCCAGCCTGAAGCCTGATCCTTCACACAGGACACTGCATGTACATGGGGCAGGGAAGGGGGTGCAGGGGCTGGTCGGGGGGGGGGGGGGCAGGCTCTGCCCTCCCCCTTGTTCCTTCTCCTAGGTCTTATTTGTTCATGGCAATATTATAAATAGAGACTCCCCCCACATCTGGAAGTGGGCAGGGGCAAATGCAGGTGTCTGGGGTGAAGAGAGGGGCCAGCTGCTGCCCCCCCAACCTGAGGGGGGACCTAGGTGTGGGGGAGGGGCCAGCTGACCCACTCCCAGACACGAAGCCCAGTTGTCTGGGTGAGGGATGGGGCTGTCAGGGGGCTGCTTCCACCCCCAACCCTCATGGGGGAACCCAGGTCCCAGGGGTGTCTTGCTCCTCCAGCTACCTCCTCATCCACAACACCCCCCCCCCCCCAATCAATAGATCCAGGGCTGCTAAGGGATCCCCTGTCTTACGCGGGGTGGGGGGACGTTACTCAGGCTACATAGCTCAGGATCGAGCCCCTCTCCTCCCCCCCTCACACACTTCTAGGCCCTGCCTCCTACTCCAGTACACCCTTTCTGAGGTGGGGGGTCAGCTGCTGCAGGGGATGCCCTACCATATATCTATCTATCTGTATGTATGTAGGTATGGACATGTGTGCGTGTGTATATATGTACATAGGCGCCTTTTTATATGCTGCATGAGCCATTAGCAGGTCCAGAAGTATTTGCCCTATGCCAGAGCCATAAGCGCAGGTGTTCTTGAGAAGAAGCCCCCTCCTCCCATAACAGGCTGTCACCTCTGGGACACCACAGTGGCCTGGCCAATGCAAAAACTGCAGGCCTGGCCCGGAGGTGCCCAGCTCTGGGTGCAGTGGGGCCCAGGGTACATGCAACCAGCTCTTGGGTGGATCAGCAGTGCTGGGAGTGGGTAGAGCAGGGGCTGCCTTGTGCCAAGATGATCCCAGCCCCGGGTGGGGGGGGGCAGCTAAGTATAACACCAATAAAGGCTGCTCTGAGCTGTACCCTGAAGGGGAAGAGCCTCCATTCACCCTCTGTGCTGGGGCCCTGTGTGGGTTAGGGAAGGGGGAAGACTGGAAGGGGCGGGGGGGGGGGGGCACAGTTCTGCCTGGCACAGGAAAAGTTAACTCTTCTTCATTTACATATCCTGCTGGGAGGTTCTAGTCTATGGCTCAGCAGAGCCACCCCCCTCCTCCCACAGCACCTGGGTTCCCCCCAGCCCCACTTCCCCATGCCAGGTATGTCTGGGTGGGAACATGCCGTATCTAATGTATGGACATGAATAAAAGTCTCCACAGAAGCCAGGTAGTGGTGTGGTCATTGGGGTCAGTGCTGTAAACCCACGCTCCTCCCCCCCCAATGCAAACCCTTGCAGCTGCGCTCCCTCCCCCCCTTTCCTGCCACACAAAGCATAGCTGGCTCTAGCTTTGCCCTACCACACTCAAGATGGCAGCCCACCATGGGGGCCAGCCAGCATGCCATGATCCACACCCTACTCAAAATGGTCTCCAGCAGGACCTGCTTTGTTGCACAAGATGCTGGCTCCTGGCACATGTCCATCCCTTAAACACTTTACCCCTGTACTGTCTTTGTGGTTCTGGAAACAACCCTGACTGTGCAGCTTTGGGGCTGACCAGGGTCCCTGCCTCCATCAATCTGGTTGTGGGCAGGAAAGGACAAAGCTCCGCCCCACAAATCTCAAACCTGCCACTGCCCCCAGCTCAGCCAGGTTCTCAAGGCAGTCCCCTCAGGCCTTTACCTGACCACCCCACTCAAGGCAGGGATTCCTTCTACCTTCTTACCCAGAATTACTGTAGGCACAAGCCAAGATGATGCAACTGCCACACCCATCATGGCAGCGTGGAAGACAGCGGCGTGGAGCTTCCCTTAAGGTCCTTAAGCTTCCCTTGAGGACACAGCTTACCATAACCAAGATGGTGCGTCCTTGTGGGAATCATAGGTTGCCACAACCAAGATGGCGCCCGCTGCTGAAGGGCGGGGAGGACCACACCAAATATGGCGTTCCAAGATTGCAGTTGGTTGTAGCCCTGACACAACATCAGGGGTGGACAAAATGTAGCCCGGGGGCTGGATGCGACCCGCCAGGCCATTCTATCTGGCCTGCGGGGCCCCTAAAAATTTTAGGAAATTAATATTCATCTGCCCTGGGGTGCCTGTCATGCAGCCCTCGATTGCTTGCCAAAACTCAGTAAGCAGCCCTCTGACCAAAATAATTGCCTGCCCCTGACCAACATGGCCACTTTCTTTCCCCGCCTCTGAAATCCAACACGGTAGTAGTGCAATGCCACACCCAACACGGCGGCGCCCTCCGTCAAATATTACTTTTATTTCCGCCATGCCACAGTGGAGACGGAAGTACACCCATTATGGATCGGAAGTGTCGCAAGGTGCTTCCTGTTCCCTGCTGGGGAGAGCGGAGGGGGCACATTAGTAATTATCAACTTTTTCTCATCACAGGCGCGCCCTCGGGCCCTCTTCCTTTACCTCAGCTTGACCCCGTGCTGCCCCTGCAAACCCGGTGGCCGGGGGCTGCGCCGTGGTGGATCTGTGATACCTGCCTGTTCCTTAGCTGTTCCACCCCATAGCTGGCTACATATGAGCTCTCTCTAGACACCCTTGTACTCGGCCGCCCCCCGCTCTGCCACCCCAGTGGGTGGCTGCATCTTGTCCCGCCCCATCCGGTGCTGTACCGGCCTCTTCTTACTCTTCCCGCTCCGGAGCTGGTGCCTTGCGGTCCTTTCCAAACAGTCTTATACTCTGCAGCTCTGTATCATTCCTCCCCAGAGCTGGCATTTCGGTCTTGCTCATGTTACGCCGCAGTTCCCCAGCTGCCCGCCCGCAGAGCTGGCTGCGCCTTGGCCGATTGGGAGAGAGGCTTGGCCGGGTTAGGGCAAGGTCTCGGTCTGCTCACACCCAAATTATCCGTGACTAGAAGACAGAGGCCGAGGTGAGGCCCCTGCCACACACGGGGACTCCCAAAAGTCTGGGGGGCAGATCTGAGGACCCTCCTTGGTGACTCACAAGTGCAGGCCTGCTGGGAGGGGACGGGGCCAAGTTCCAAGGGAACGGGCGAGTGCCAGGCCCCACCCTTCACGTCTCCCTCAGCCCTATCGGCACAGTCCGGGGGAGGGAGGGAATAATCGCTTCTTGCCCGGATGTGACGCATAGGAGTTGTACCTGAGGGGAGGTTCCCCCCAAAGCGGAAGTACCCTCCTCTTAATTTCTGGTAGCGGCCCGAAACCGGGCCGCGGTGTCCTCCCTGTGCCGGAAGAGCTGCTCTGAGGGGAAAGGGGGCGTGGCTTGGCAATGACCTTTGATCCCGGGCGATCCCGGAGGAGTGATGGCGCCGGCGGAGAAAGTGCAGCGTTACGAGGCTTTCGTGAGCGACGTCCTGCAGCGAGATCTGCAGTGAGCGCTGGCCCCTTCCCCTGGTGCCCCTCACTCACTCCCGACCCGCAGCCCTCATCCCCACCCCCCCTAGCCTCTCACTCACTCCCGACCCGCAGCCCCCATCGCCCCCCGGTGCCCCTCACTCACTCCTGACCCGCAGCCCTCATCCCCCCCCCCCCCCGTGCCTCTCTCTCACTCCTGACCTGCAGCCCCCTCCCAGTACCCCTCACTCACTCCTGACCCGCAGCCCCCATCCTCCCCCATGCCCCTCACTCACTCCTGACCTACAGCCCCCCTCACTGCCTTGTCTCCCCAGGCACGTCCTGAGGCACCGTGATGCCGTGTTCGAGCAGTTGGCACAGCTGCTGCAGCTCCGCAATGTCCTCGAGCGGCTCCAGGTTGAGGGGAGAACCCAGGCATCTGGGGCTCGTGGGGTGGGGCTTGAGGCAGAACCCATGTGTCTGGGTGCCACGGGTGGGGGGTAGACGGAGAACCCAGGCCTCCGGGAGCTGGGAGGAGGGGAGGGAGAGAAGTTGGGATCCGGGAGCTGGGGTGGGGGGCTCTGGAAGAGCCCAGGAGTCTGGGGGGCAGGGGGGTGTGGAAAAACCCAGGTATCTGGGAGCTGGACCTCAGCCATCCTTGGGGGAGGGGACTGCAGGGTCCCCAAGAGGTCCTGGCCCCGCTGATCCCTCCTCCCTGCAGGATTTATCAGGCCCTCTCCAGACGCAGGTCGACCTGGGCTGCAACGTCTACGTCAGCGCTGAGGTGTGAGTGTCTTCCCTTCCCCTGTCCCCTCAGCACCCTCTGAACTCTGACCCCTGCCCTTTGCTTCCCCCTAGGCCAGACCCATCGCGGGTGTGTGTGGCGCTGGGCTATGGGTTCTTCGCGGAGCTGACGCTGCCTGAGGCTCTGCATTTCATCCACCGCCGCAGCCTCCTGCTCAGCCAGTGAGTGCCTTCCTGGCTGCCCCAGAGCTGGACACCGGCACACCAGGGGGCCCCTGTAGGCTACATTCTTCTCAGCTGGTGCCCAGCTACTCTGTCCCAGAGCAGAGCACATTGTGGCACCAGCAAGCCCCCTTTGTGCTATGTTATGCTTGGCCAGTTCTCAGCCCTCCTACCCCAGAGCTGGGTGCAGCAAAGCACTAGCAAGTCCCCCCACCCTCCAGCTGGGTTCTGCCCAGCTTGTGCCTAGCTGCTCCACTCCAGAACTGGGCACATCACAGCACCAGGGAGCCCCCTCTATGCTCTATTATACTTGGCCAGTGACCAGCTGTTCCACCCCAGTGCTGGGCGCATCATGGCACGGGTAAGCCCCCTTTGTGCTGTGTTTATACTGGGCTGGTGCCTAACCACTCTGCCCCAGAGCTAACTGGAGCTTAGCATCAGTAAGCCTCCACCCTGCAGAGTTGTACTCAGTGTGTTCCATCCCAGAGCTGGCTGTATCCTGGCCCCAGGGAGCCATTTCTGTGAGCTGTTATGCTCAGTCAGTCTTCAGCACTCTCCCAAAGACCTGGCTGCATCATGTTACCAGTGAGCCACCTCTGTGCTGTTACACACAGCTGTTCCACCGTGGATTTGGCTGCATCATGCCACTGACAAGCCTGCCTCCCCCCACCATGTTTGCAGAGTTATACAACGCAGTGTGTTCCACCCCAGAGTTGGTCACAGTGCCACCCTGAGGAGCTTTTTCTCTGGGCTGTTATACTTGGCTGGTCCCCATCTGTTGTATCCCAGATCTGGGCGCATCTTGACATAGACATGCCCCCTGCCTGCAAAGTTATATTCTGGCAGTTCCACCTTGGAGCTGGCTGCATCCTGATGCCAGCAAACCCACTTGCCCACTCATGGTGTGTTTATACTCAGCTGGTGCCCAGCTGCAGCATCTCAGAGCTGGCTGTGTTATAGCACTAAGACCCTCTTTGGAGGGTTCTACTCATCCATATGTTCTGCTCCAGGGCTGGCTGTAGTGGGGCACTGACAAGCCCCCTTATGCTGTATTATATTTGGCCAGTACCCAGTCTTTCTATTCCAGAGTTGGTTGCAACATGGCACCAGCAACTGCCCTCTGCAGGGTTATGCTTGGCCAGTATGTTCTGTCCCAGAGCTGGCTGCAGCACCACCCTGGGGCATCCGGTCCTTGGGCTGTTGTACTTAGCTGGTCCCTAGTGCTCTCCTACATCGTTGGCTGCATTGAGGCACCAAAAGTCAACTCTCCCCTGTAGTGTTACACTCAGTCCTTTTTCATCCGTTCCACCCCAGAACTGACTGCATGATGGCCCTGTTAAGCCCTATCCCTAGGTTGTTATAGTTGGCTAGTGCCTAGCTTCCACACCCCAGACCTGGCTTCAGTGCGGCACCAGCAAGCCTCCCCCACCACCCCTGTAGGGTTATACTTGGCCAGGATGTGCCACCCCAGAGCTGGTTGCATCCTGGACCCAGGGAGCCCTGTTCCTGGGCTGTTCCATCCTAGAGCTGGTTCCATGATGGCAGTGACAAACCCACTCCCTCAGGGTTATACACAACCAGTCCGTGTCTTTTCCACCCCAGAACTAGCTGCATTGTGGCATCAGGGACACCACGCCCCCCCCTTGTCCCCTATAGTGTTATACTTAGTCCACCCTCATCTGGTTCCCCACCCCACAGCTGGCTGCATCTAGGCCTGTGAGGTGTTATACTTGGCTGTTTTCCAGTCATTCCACCCCAAAGCCAGCTAGCTGCATTATGGGAGCAACAAGGCAACACCCCCTCCCCCCACTGTTACATTCAACTAGTTCCTATCTGTTACACCTCAAGAGCTGGCCATGCAGTGTTACACTCAGCTGTTCTCAGCCACTGCTGCATCAGAGCTGGCTGCATCTCAGGGCCCTTATGATCACTGGCCCCTTTGAGGTGTTATATTTGGCAATTCCCACCTCAGAGCTGGGTGTGTTGTGGTGCTAGCTGCCCCCCTCCTGGGGTATTAGACTTGAGTTGTCCAAGCCACCCCCACCAAGAGCTAGCTGTACCCCTTCCCCTGGGCTGTTATACTCATCCGTCCTCAGCCGCTACCCTCCAGAGCTGTGCACATCCCTGATCCGGTGACAGGCACTCTCTCTCTCCCCACCAGGCTCAGTGAGACCCTGACCAAGGACAGCGCAAAGATCAAAGCCAACATCCGCCTAGTGCTGGAAGTGAGGGCAATCAGATGCCTGGGTTCTCTGGGAGGGGATTGGAGCCTGGGGGGTGAGGCCAGAGGGGGTGCAGCTGGTAAAGGGAGCCATTTGAAGGGAGGTTGGCACCCAGACACCTGGTTTCCTGCCTGATGTCTTCTCTCCTGCCCAGGGTCTGCGGGAGCTTCAGGGGCTCAAGGACCTGCCTGAGGAGCTGTGGGGCAATGTCTTGCTCTAGCCCCCCCCACTCCCCCCATGGATGGGGTGCCAGATGCCTGGGTTCTCTTGGAGACGGGTGGGGGGGGGCTGGGAGTGAGGTGGGGAGGGGGCTGGGAGCCCAGATGTCTGGGTTCTCTCCATGCTCTGGATGGGATGGGGGTTGCAACCCAGACGCCTGGGTTCTTTGTCCGGGCTAGAAGCTGATCTCATCTCCGCCCAACTGTGAATAAAGTAATTACTGTCAGCCCCTGTGTCAGTCCCTGTGGGGCTGGGAGCCCGGACTCCTGGGTTCTCTCCAGACGTGAAGGTGGGGGGATGTCCTGGGAGCCCGGCTCCCTGGGTTCCCCAGGAGGCGAGTGTGTTAAGTTGTGGCGGGCGGGCGGGGGGGGGGACGGACGGACGGACTTGCCGGTGGTGCCCTGTGATACACAGCCCCGCCCCCACCCTAGCTGTTTCCATGGAGACGGGGCGCGGCGCGGCTGGTGCGTTCTCTCGCCCCGTCCCCGGGGGAGGAGCCAGGCCTTTGGGCCCCGCCCCTCCCCACGTGATCATCATCATCGCCGCGTCGCCCCCGGAGCTGCCAATGGGAGTAGTGCGGGGGGGGGGGGGGGGGAGTGGGGCTAGTGGGGTCTGGGGACACCAGTGGGACCAGTGGCTGGCTGCTACTGAGACTCGTGAGGGCCTGGATATACCAGTGAAACCAGCAACCAGCTACTATTGGGACTAGTAAGGACCTGGGAAGACCAGTGACACCAGCATCTGGGTGCTATTGGGACCAGTAAGGGGAAGAGCAATGGGACCAGCATCCAACTGCTGCTGGTGCCAGTAAGACCTTGGAAATGCCAATGAGACCCATAACCAGAAGATACTGGGACCAGTAAGAGGCCTATGAAGACCAACAAGACTAATAACCATCAGCTCCTGAGAGCAATAAAAGGCCTGGGAAGACCAATGAGACCAGCAACTGACAGATAATGGGACCAGTGACCAGAAGATATCGGGACCAGTAAGAGCCTGGGGACACCGATAAGACCTGTAATCAGCAGCTACTGGAAGCAGTAAGAGTCCTGGAAATACCAGTGAAACCAGTTACCAGGTGCTGCTGGGACCAGTGACCAGAAGATACTGGGTCCAGTAAGGGGCCTGGGAGAGCTGCTGGGACCTGTGACCTACTCCCACTCTGCCCCCCAGCAGCCCCCAGTCCTTCCAGTCTCCGCCTGGCACTGGGACCAGTCTGGGGCTGCGGGTCTGGTGGCGGGGGGCCCATGGAGACACCTGCACCCGGCACGGAGCCCCCCATTCTGCCAGCAGGTGAGGGGCTGCAGGTTGGGAGCGGCATTGCAGGGTGATGCGGGCTGCAGGTCAGGAGTGAGGGGCACCGTGGGTGTACAGGAGGGTCTATGAGTTGGGAGTGAGGGGCACCACAAGGCTGGGAGGGCTGCAGGTCAGTCGTTAGGGACATTGTGGGGAGATGGGGGGGTTGTGGGCCAGGAATGATGGACATTGTGGGGTGATAGGAGAGGACTGGGGGTTGGGAGTGTGGGGCCTGGGGAGCTGTACTGACGCCACCATGTATTCCCCCCCCCCCCCCCCCCCCCCCCCCCCCCGAGGCTCGGACCCATCAGTGCCACTGTGGCAGTTCTTGCTGCAGCTGCTGGGCCAGCGTGGTGCTGGGCACCTCATTGCCTGGACGTCGCCGGATGGGGAATTCAAGCTATTGGATGCCGAGGAGGTTGCCCGACTCTGGGGGCAGCGGAAGAACAAGCCCAACATGAATTATGACAAGCTTAGCCGTGCCCTGCGCTACTACTACGACAAGGTGGGACCCAGGTGTCCAGGACAGGCCACCTCAAACCCCAAATTGCTGGGAGATCCAGGCATCTGATCAAGGCCTCACCACCCTCCCATCCCTTCAAAGCTGCTGTGGGACCCTGGTGTCTGGGCCAGGCAGGGCCTCCCCCCCCCCCCTCAAAATACTGCCCTCAGACCCAGGAATCCAGGCAGGGTCCCTTCCTACCCTGTGGGACCCAGGTGTCTGGGCCCCAGCCCTGTGGTGGGAACCCAGGGGTCCAAGCCCTGGTCCTGCAGTGGGAGCCCAGGCATCCAGGTACTGATCCCTCCCCATGCTCCCCTAGAACATCATCCGGAAGGTCAGCGGCCAGAAGTTCGTCTACAAGTTCGTCTCGTTCCCAGAACTGGAGGGAGGCGGGGCCGAGGAGGGGGCAGGGCTACGGAGGGTGGAGCTGGAGGCCCAGGGGGTGGGGTCAGGGGAGGTGCCGCCCCCTGGCTCCACCCCTGGTTCCACCCCACTGCCTCGCAGCAGCCGCAACGAGTACATGCGCTCGGGGCTGTACTCAACCTTCACACTCCAGTCGCTGCAGGCCCCACCCCTGCTCCGTGGCCCTGCCCGCCTTGGAACCACACCCACCTCAGCACCACCCCCACCTGCCCGTCCGGCCACCGGTGAAGAGGAACCTCCTGCCCCTGACGCAACAGTCACTGAGACCCTGGAAGTGCAGGTGAGGTTGGGGTAGGGGGACAACCCTATGGTTTGCAGGCCCTGACCCTGCAATGGGAACACAGGTGTCTGGGCCCCGGCCATATGGTGGGACCCAGGTGTATGGGATCAGCCTCTGGTGGGAACCCAGGTGTCCCAGCCCTGATCATATGATAGGAGCCCAGGTGTCTCCCTCAGCCTGTTGTGGAAATCCAGGCATCCAGGGTCAGCCTGACATGGGAACTCGGTTGTCTGGGCCCAGCCCTTGATGGGAGCCTGGGCATCTGATCATGGCCTGCGGTAGGAACCCAGGAGTCTAAGTCCCTCCTGAGCTGGCTGCATCCCCCTCTCCCCACAGGTGGTCGTGGCCCCACCCCCAGCCCTAGAGAGCCCCCTGGAGGAGCTGCTACAACTGGGGCAGGTGGAGCCCAAGCTCGAGGGGGCAGAGCCTATCGTGGCTCTGCTGGACCACACAGCCCCCCCAGAGCTGCTGGAGCCCCTTGGGCGAGGAGAGGAGGAGCCTGAGGAGGCCCCACCCCCTGAACCTGGCCCTGTCTCCGCCCCTGCTGAGGGACAGCCCCCCAAGGGCCGGAAGCCTCGGGACCTGGAGCTGCCAGGGCAGGACAAGGGGGGCAGTGGGGCTCTGCTGGCACCTGGGGGGGCTGGCCCTGCCCTCACTCCCAGCCCTGCTCTCTCTGGACACACCTTGGTGAGCCGGGGAGTGAATGGAGCCTGACTGGAGAGGGGGTGGGGCCAAATACAGGAAGGAGAAGATTGGGGGCCAAGGCCTGCATGGCATGGGTGGGGCCAAAGAGCAGCGGATTGAGCCAGAGAGGGGAGGCTGGGGGTTGGACTGCAAGGATGGATGAGCATAGCTGGGAAGGGGTGGGTGGAGCCTAATGGGTTCAGGGTGAGATGATGGGTGGGGCCAGAGAGGGGAAGGCAGGGCCAGAAGGGGTGGGTGGCGTCAAGGAGGGGAGAGTGGAGCCAGAGATAGGGGTGTGGCCAGAAGATGAGGGTAGAGCCAGAGAGGAGCTGGGTGTGGCAGTGACAGGTTAGGCAGAGCCATGGAAATCACAGGGTGGGGCTCTGACTGGCATGGGGAGGGCTTATGTGGGTTGGAGGGGCAGGGCTAGTGTGGGTTCTGATGGGTAGGGCTGGAAGCCAGGGCATGGGGCTGAGCTGGGCAGAGCCTGACCCCTCTCCCCCTGCAGACCCCGGTGCTGCTGACCCCAAGCTCCCTGCCTCCGACCATCCACTTCTGGAGCACCCTGAGCCCCATCGCACCACGGAGCCCGGCCAGGCTGAGCTTCCAGGTGGGCTGCGGGTCGGAAGTGAGGGGCACCATGGGTAAATGGTGGGACTATGGGTCAGGAGTGGTGAGTGGCACCACTGAGGGGATGGTATGGGGTGCAGGTCAGGAACGAAAGGTGGCATGGGGCTATGGGGAAGCTGTGGGTTGGGAGTGAGGGGCACCACAGAGGTATGGTGGGGCTGCGGGTCAGGAGTGACGGCCATTGGCTGAACCCCTTCCCTCAACAGTTCCCAACCAGTGCAGGGGCCTCGGCACCCACCCCGTCCCTCAGCGTGGACGGCCTCTCCACTCCTGTCGTCCTCTCGCCCGGGCCTCAGAAGCCATGACACCAACATCCGTCCACATATCCATCCACCAGATCTGCTTCCTCAAGGCGCTCCACTACTGCCTCAGGGTCCACCCCTTCCATTTTTGGGGGGGCCTCTGGGACTCCCCCCTTTGGGAGAAGGGGTCTATTTTTCACAGCGTTGGGAAATGTCCTCCCCTTGGCGCCCTGTTAGGGGGCCCCTGGGTGTTTACATGTGGGGAGGGGGCTGGTTTCAGGGGCTCTCCTAGCCCTGTCACCCACAATTGGCCTGGCTGCTAGGCAGCCATCTTTGTTTTTGAGGGTGCAGGGAGTAGCAATGGCAGCCATCTTTGTTTGGACATGGCTAAGGTGGTAGTCATTTTGGTTCGAACCAGACTGAGGCTGCCATCTTGGTTCAGAAATGGCCAGAGTGGTGGCCATTTTGGTTTTGCCAAGGCTGATGCAGCCATCTTGCTTTGGACATGGCTAGGGTGGCCCTTTTGACTTGATGAAAGCCAAAGTATTGGCCATCTTTAGCTCAATATTTGAGGGTAGGGGGAGGATTTTAGTGGGGCATTGACCATTTTTATCATGACTGGATTCGACCTGTCAGCCATCTTGGTTTTGGTTTGGCAGAGGTTGGGGTTGGAGGGGATGGAATCACAGCCATATTTGTTCAGCCAGGGTCAAGGGGAGAGGGGGATTGTTGGCCATGTTGGTTTTGGTCGAAATTTTCAGGCTGGCCCCTTGTTAGCCACGTTGATTTGGGCTGGTATTGGTGGCAGCCATGTTGGTCATGGCTCAACACTGCAGTGGCCATATTTGTTTTGGCTGACATTTCTATTGGCCATGATTTTTGGTTTTGGGAAGAGGTCAGCCATGTTTATTTTGGCTTTGAAGGGTATTGGCTTTGTTTGCTTTGGGTGGTGGCCTCGGCCGTGTTTTTTTTGGCTTGAGGGATGGTGTTGGCCATGTTTGTTTTGGCTTGGGGGGGGTAGCATCAGCCATATTTGTTTTGGCTGGGGAAGATGTCAGCTATGTTTATGGTCAGCATTGACATAAGCCATATTTATTATGGCTGGCCGTTGTGTGTGGCGGCCATGTTTTTTTGATGTGTGTCTGGGGAGAGGGACCTGTTGGCCATGTTTGTTTTGGCTGGGTCAGATGTGCAGCAGCATGTCAGCCATGTTTGTTTTGGCTTTGGAGGGGGCGTCAGCCATGTTTGTTTTGGCTAGGGCCAGGTTGGTCATGTTTTGTTTTGGCTTCAGGAGGGTGTGTCGGTCATGTTTGTTTTGGCTGGCATCGCTATCAACTGTTTATTTTGGGTGGGCAGGTCATGGGCCACCCTTGACTGGAGAGGCTACATAGCATTAGCATCAGCCATGTTGGGAGCAGGGGCGCCTGCCATGTTTCTTTGTGCCCCTGTCCATTGCCGTGTTTACAGCAGATGGAGACATCCAGATCTCCCTATTTTGTCCCTTGATTTCCTTCCTGGGGGGTCAGAAGTTGTCAGGGTGGAAGTCCCACCTCCCCTTACTTTTTTTATTCCTGGAGGTCACCATGGAAACTTTCTATTCCCTGCTTGTCGCTATAGAAACCGTGGAGGAGGAAGCCCCACCCCTTTTTATTGCAAGGGGACCTCTGTGCCAGTGGTTTTGTTGATTTATTTCTTGACAATCAGTTGTTACCATGGAGATGGCCCACCAGGAAATCCTGCCCCCTCCAGCCCCACCTCTTGCCTCCTGGCACCTTTTAGAGCTTGGGTCCCTGTTACTGGCTTCCTGTCTGTTACTGGAGAAACAGCTGAGGCAGAAGTCCTGCCTCAAGGACTCTCGTGCTTCCCACTTGCTTCATTGCTGTGGTAATGGTGAAAGAGGAAGCCTTGCTTTGTTTCCCCCACATTGTCCCCTGCCTGCGGTTTAGGGCAATGCTTTCTGTCACCACAGAAATGGCAAATGAGGAAGTCCTGCCCTCACAAAAGAGGAAGTCTTGCCTTTTCTCCTTCCCCCTTACAGCCTCCCAGGATTGCCCTGAGACTGCAAGATTTATAATACATGAGGATTAGTGGGGAAGAATTTGCCTTGGCTGACTTTCACAACTCTTGGGTAGGTGTCATTCAGGCTTTTCTTTTCCTCCGGCAGACATGCTGAGACTTTCTTCACAGCTCTCACCAGACCAGGAGCTCCTTCTGCCTTTCCAGCAATGGTCAGGGATGCGGCTAACCAAAGCATCAGCCTTTTTCCAGCCTCTCTGGGAATCGCTTTCACCACCTTCACATGGCTCTTGGGATGTCTTTTGGTCCCCACTACTTGTCCTCAGGCTCTTTGCTGGGTGCCTGTGCCAGCTGCGAATCTGCCTCCGATGCCTTTAGCTTCCCTTTTCAATATGCTATGTTTTCTCATTTTGAAGAGAAACTTCCCGCTATCTCTCCTTTTCTCACTCCAAGTTGCTTGATCTTTTCCCTTTCACTTAGAAGGCACCTGGGCCCTTTATGGGGACAGGCTTTGACTTCAATTTCTTTTGCTTTCTCTTGAGGTCAGTAATCCCAGCATTTCTTTTTTCTGGTCTTGCTGCTTTCCCCCTCTTTCTTCTGTCCCACTACTTTTTCTTCTCCATTTTAAGGAGGAAAATCTCCTTGCTTTGAAAGCCTCCGTCCCCTCCTGGCACCGTGGCCCTGCCGGCTTCAGGACCCCACACCTGTCTTGGGTAGAGTGGAGAGATTGTAATCTGTGTTCTCAGCCCAGAGTCACCCGGGGTGCACGTGTGTTGCTCTGTCACCCTTTCGCGGTCTCCTTTCTGTGCTAGACCTGTCCTGGGAAAGGGCTGGAAACCCTTTATTTATTGCTGCCTGTTCCCAGAGTCCTTTTTATTGTGGGGTGGGGGTCCTTGAAGACCCAGCCCCTTAGGCAGCTGCTGGCTGCCTGACTTTTTTGGGCTTTTATATGATATAATATCCATCTATTTTTTAACAAGGGGGGTGGAGCTTAGCCCGGATTAACCCAGCCACTGGCTGGGGGTGTCTTACCCCAGGGTAAGTTGGGGGGAGCAGAGAAAGGTATTTTTCAGTCATAAGAAACTTTGCACTGCCCCATGGGGGCTTTGTTTCTTCTTTTCTGATGCATCAAGCACTTTGGGGGGGGGGGGTTCATATGTGTTCCCAAGGGTCACATGTGTGCCCAAGAGTCACAAGGAGAAATGGAGGGGCAGGGTGGGGGGGGATACATGCGTGGTGCTGGGCTGAGACAGTCCAGGGCGTGCACCATGGGTAAGGCATGGGAGGGGAGCTTTCTCCCTGCATGGGAACTATGTGTCAGCTGCGGACAGGGCATGGTAAAGTGCATCTGACCCGTGGGTGATGGACATGTAAGCTGGGGGGGGAGGGGGACTGCATGGCCCACCCATGTGAGGTGCGGGTAAGATCTGTGTAGCAATCATGGACATGATACGTGTGAGTAAAATACATTTGAGCCTACCTGCTTTGTCAACTGTGAGGAAAACATGAGGCAGACATGTGAGGGGTAAGGAAAATGTTTGTGAAGTGGGGGTATCACATGTGTGAGCCATATATAAGTTGTGGGTACAATGCATGTGAATCATGGGTAAAACACACGCAAACTGTGTTGTAAAACACACATGATCTGTGTATACACTATGGGCAAAATGTATATCAATTGGGAAACATGTCAAACACATGTGAGGGATGGGTGACGCACACACCTGAGCTGTGTGTCAACTGTAGGCATGAAGCTTGAGTAAGATGTGTAAATTGTGTGTGAGCCGTGAGGCCATGTATACATGTAAGCCATGTATAAACTGTGGGTTAAACCCATGTCCATTGTGGGTTTAACATGTAAGCCATGGTTAAACCATGGGGAATGTGTGTGATTTGTGAGGAAAACGTGTCAAACACGCGTGAGCTGTGTGTAACACATGGGTTCAACACATGGGTTGTGGTTAAAACCCATGTCAGTTGTGGGTATGACATGGAAGCCATGAATAAACCATGGGTTAACGTGTGTGTCATGAGTTGAACATGAAGCCATGTGGAAAGCTTGGGTCAAACGCATGTAAGCTGGAAGGTGAATGCATGTTGCCACGTGTTAAAAAGACCCTTCCTCAGACAACTGCAACAAATTCTGAAGCACATGGAAGCCATGAGCAAATATGCCAAGCCATGGGGATATCATGTGTTCTCTGGGAGGAGAACACACTTGGAGCCCAGCTGAAGAACACATGGAGCCCATGTGTGGGCATGAGAAACATGTCACTTCTCTGTGGAGCACACATGTGAACAGTGAGCAGAAACCACATGGGGAACAGTGAGTAAAGAAAGGCATGTAATGTATATACAACCAGGTCACGCCACACACACTACATGGAAACGATTTGCCAGAAACGTGTAGAAACCATGCAGAACCCAGGAGGGTGAAGCACGTGGTGAATAATGAGTAGCATACATGGAACGTGTACAGAATGGATCAAAACATGACAGACAACCCATGGAAACCATGAGGTAAAACGTGTGATACAGAGCATTGCATGCGTCATGAAGCAGAAGACCTGTAACATACATGTGAAATGTGTCATATCCACTTAACCAGGTGTGTGACCCAGGCACAGGGCCTAGTTCGGTTTCCATTGCCATGACAACAGACTAGGCTGCAGCTCCAACCTAGTGGATTTGTGGGCATGGGTGGGGGGAGGGGCTGAAGGGTATCAATGCAGCTGCGGGGGGGCAGTAGGTCTGGGGGGCAATCAGTGGCAACATTGGAACAGAGCCAGGGAGGGGGGCACAGTCAGTCAACACTGCCACCAGGTTGCTAGGGAGGAATCTGTTGTTGCCATGAACACCATGGATGGGCCATTTGCTATGGTGGGCTCCATGCTTGCTACAAAGAGGCTGTTACTGTGGAGACTGGTGGGGCTACATGGTTGCCAGGGAGGAGGATGGGGTTGCCAGGGGGAATTCCATGGTTGCCCCAGAGAAGGTTGATATTGCTAGGGAGAATTCCAAGGGGTTGCTAGCAGGATATGGCTGCTATGCAGCCCGGGGGGGGGAGTTGGGGGGTAGACGCACGAAATTCTGCTGTTAACCGGCATGACGTGATTGTCATGGGATCCCATGGCTGCTGGGGAGGATATAGTTCCTCCGCCCCTGCCCAACCCTCCCTCCAGCTAGCTCTAGGGCTCCTCCCCTTCCTCCCTCTCCCGGCTCCAGATATGGGCAGCTGAACCCAGGCATCCATCTAGGGGCAGCTTTTTCTACTCTTCCCAAGGGCCTAAGGGGAACCTAGAGCAGGGTGCACTGGGTGCCCATACTCCTGGGTTTTCTGGGAGGGGAGTTGGGGGCTGTGGGGTATGGGAACAGGGCTCTGGGAGCCCAGAGACCTGGGTTATATTGTCTGCAGCGCAGCTGCTGAGGAAGGACCCTGTGTGGGGAACCTTTAAGGGGATGAAATCTGATGCCTCCATTTAGGGGAGGAGCGAGTCAATGACATTGTAGGCCTCAAAGTAATATCATAGGGCCTGGGAATGGGAAACCCCCAACCTGGAATCTTACAGCTGGGGGTAGCCCTGGGATGGGGCCCTGGTGGGGGCTGTCAGTTGGAAGTGAGGGGCACCACAGGAAGTGGGGGGTGCAGGTCAGGAGTGAGGGTCACAGTGGAGTTATGAGGGGTCTGCAGGTCCAGAGTGAGGGGCACCACAGAGTTGGGAGGAGGGGTTGTAGGTCAGGAGTGAGGGGCACTGCAGGGCTGGGGGTCAAACACAAAGGACAGTAGGAGGGGATGTGGGTCAGACGTGAGGGGTACTGGGGGGGCTGCAAGTCAAGATTGAGGGGAATGGGGGGGGCTTCAGGACTGGAGTAAGGGACAGTACAGAGTTGAGAGCAGGGCTCCGTGGGACTATGGGGGCAGGCTTCGGGTCAGGCATGAGGGGCTGCATGGGATTTTGGGAGGGCTGTGGGTTGGGAGTGAGGGGCACTGGAGGGGGGCCTGTGGGTCATGATTGAGTCATAATTTACCCCCCATTCACTGTTCCCTTTTCATGGGGGGGCAGTGAATCTCATGCTGGGAGAGGGCAGGGGGTCCCCTAGAACACCAGGGTCCTCAGGGCCTTTGAACATAGATTTGAGACCCCCTCCACCCCCTCCAAGAAGTGCCCATGTCACTAGGTGGCAGGCCCCACACCATTTAACCCCCCTGGCCTGGGGGTCAGTGAGGAACTCCCCTGGGCCTTGCCCCCACCCCATCTCAGCCACAGGAACCCTATCCCCCCAGCCAGATTTGGGCCCAGCTGGTCTGGTACTAGGCTGAACTCAAGCCTGGTCCTGGTGCCATGACAACTCAAGCCTGATGCCCCTGCCATTGCTCCTGTTCAAGGGAGGCACAGCCCAGTCAGACCAGTTGGGGTCCTCTCAGCTTGGCCTAGTCAGACCAGTTTGGCTCCCAGTCCAACCCAGTCTGACCAGTTCAGCCCCCAGCAACCCCCCCTCCCCCACCCAGGTCAGATTTGGGTCTGAGTGGGGACACTAAACTAGACTGAACTTGGACCTGGTCCTGTTGCTATGGAAACTCAAATCTGTTGCACCTAATATTGCTCCCATTGTGGGGAGAAAGGGAGGCAGGGCACAGTCCAGTCAGGCCAGTTTGGCCCACTCCCAACTTGGCCCAGTCACATCAGTTTGGACCCTAGCCTGGCCCAGTCACATCAGTTCACCCTCCCTCACCCACCCACTTGGCGCCTCTCAGCCTGGCCCAGTCAGACCCGTTCACCCACTTCCCCACCCCCGCTTTGGCTGCTGGCACCACAAGATCAAGTTTCTTTTCCTTGGAAGTCACCAACTTCCTCATTTCTGCACCCACCCTCCCCCTCTTGCCCCCACAGTTCCTGTCCCCCTTCCCTTCCCCCCCTCCCAGCTCTTTCTTTCCTCCTTGGGACCACCAGGGGCCTCGCCCTTCCAAGAAAATCATCCCTGCTTCCCTCTCCTTCCTGGGCCTGGCAGGGACAGACATGGGGCTGCCCTGAAACCAACCCCACACCACCCCCTATCCAGCCTGGGCACTGGGACTAGCAAAACTGGATCTGTGGTGCCCCTCACTCCTGACCTGCAGCTCCTCTCCATGGTGCTTCGCACTCCCAACCTACAGCCCCTTCCACAGGCCTACAGTGACCCTTACCCCTGACCCACAAGCCTCATTCCCCCGCTTAATTGTGCCCCTCACTCCTGACCTGCTGCCTTCTCTGTGGTGCCCCTCACTCTTGAGGCACAGCCCCCACTCCACAATGGTGCTTCACTCCCAACCTATAGCACCCACCCTGCAATACCCCTTACTCCCAACCTGCAGCTTCCCCTTGTGGTGCCCCTCACCTGCAGCCCACCCATCACCCCATGGTGCCTCTTACCCCCGCCCTCCCCGTCACCCCATGCTGCCCTTCACTGTTGCCCTTCATGCTCGACCAACAGTTTCCCACATCATGCTGAGTCAGGCTCTTGGCGACGTCCTGGGTGGGGCGGGGCTGGTGCACATTGCCCTTCTCCTCCTCCCCTGACCAGCTCAGAGGCTGTCTTGGGAGTTGTCTGTGTAGCTGCAGCGTTGGCCTGTTGTCTGTCCATCTGGGTCCATGGATGGTCCATGGACCATGCCCCTGCTCCTGACAGCCGCCTGCTTGGCCTGGGGCCTGCTGCCCCCAGCAGGTACCTGCCTGGTTCCTGGGTTCTTTGTTTCTGTGTCTCCCAGATGCCTGGGTTTTGTGTGTGTGTCCCTCCAGACACCTAGGTTCTGTGTTCTCTGGACACCTGGGTTCTCTGTGCCTGTGTCCACCTGGACTCTGGGGTTCTTTGTATCCCTTCAACTTCTGGGTTCTCTGTCTCTCTGTCCCCTGAAGCCTGGCTTCTCTGTGTCTATGTCGTCCGTCCGTCCCCCCGTCCCCCCCCCCCCACCTTGGTTCTCAGGGAGTCTGTTAACCACCCTCCCACCTTCACCCATCCCCAGACACCTGGGTTCTCTGCATGCCTGTGCCCTACCCGAGATGCCTGGGTTTTCAGTGTGCTCACAGCCCACCTGGAGGCTTGGTTTTCCTGTATGTCCACTACCCCCCAGACACCTGGGTTCCCTGCATGTCAGTGGCCCACCTGGACACCTGGGTTTCCCATGTGCCTCCCCACTCTGCCCCCCCCCCCCCCAGGGAACCTGGGTCCCATGCCTCTCTCTCTTCACCCCCGCCAACTGTGTTCCCTCAGGTGCACAGATCGGGCGGTGCTATGTAGACTTTGCGGATGGTGCCTGCCGAGACCTACTGGGCGAGGGGGTGGCTGAGGTCGACTGCTGCCTCAACCCACACTTTGGCTACCGGACCCAGCCTGACGCACCCTGCCAGGCCTGCGGGTTAGTGACCCCTCCCCTGCCAGGAACCCTCACCACCAGAGCTTTGAGGGGGTCCTTTGTTGGGACTCCACAAAGGACCCCCTCACCCCTGAGACCCCCAAAAGCTACCTTGAGACCCCAAGAGACCTCTGGTCCTGGACCCCCCTGAGAGATACCCCTGACCCCAGAGCCCCCTCCCCCCCCGGTATTCCCCCTGAGGCCCCCTACAGAACCCATCCTTGAGGGCCCCCCCACGTAAGTCTCCCAGCCCCAGAGCCCTCAAGACTCCCCCCTGAGGGAACCCAATCCCCAAGTTCCCTCCAAAGTGACCCTCACAGGATCCCCCCATACAGGACCCCCAGATCCCCCCTTGGAGTCCCCCCTGGACTCCCACAAGATGCTTTTCTGAGAGACCCCCATCCCTATGCCTCCCCCTGAGCCCCATGCCCTTGAGAACCCCCACAGCTCCTCCTATGTTACACCCTGAGGGACCCCCCCAGGACACCAGAAACACCCCACACAGAGCCATCCCTGTGGCCCTAGACCCTCCCAGAGCCCTTTCCAGCCTGGAACCCCCTGAGGGATCTCCCCAACCCCCCCAGGGGCCCTTGATCCCCCATGAGATCCTTCCCCCAAGACACCCCACCCAGAGCTTGCCCCACCCTGTGCTCCCCCCCCCGAAGGGCCTCCACCCCTTTGAGACCCCAGGGGGAGGCCCCCTGTCCTGAGGGCCCTAAACCCCCCTGAGGGGAGTGTGGTGCCCGCAGGCCAGCTGTGTGGGGGGCCTGGTCACCATGGGGTGCCTGCTCAGTATCATGTGGGGAAGGGGCCCAACGCCGCCAGCGCATGTGCCAAGGCCGGGAGGGCTGTGCCAGAGGGCTGCGGCGCCAGCGTGAGGTCCAGGCCTGCACCCCCAGCCCCTGCTGCCCTGGTGAGTTTCTGCATCCCACATGGTACCCCCTATATCACCCCGTACTTTCACTCCCTGTAGAACCTCTATAGCCCCCGCCACCTGCACCCCCTGTAACACTCCCCTACCTTCACACCTATAGCACCACGTAACACCCCATAGTATCCCCTCTCATTATAGCACTCCTACAGCACCCCCCTACCTGCACCCCTTATAGCTCCCCCCTACTTACACCCCTGTAGCACCCCCTGTAAGTCTCTGTAACACCCCCTATAGCACCCTCTGTACCACACCCTGTAGCACCCCTATAGCACCCCACATACCTGCACACCCTAGAGCACCCCCAGCCCCTGCTGCCCCAGGAATTCTGTGCACCTAGCATGGCACTCCCAACCCTGGCACCCCATATAGCACCTCTCCAGTAACTGCTGCCCCGGTAACTGTATACACCCCATATAGGACCTCCCCATAGCACCCCTACAGCCCCCCCCTTGCTGCCCCTAAATCACTGGGGAGTGGGGCAGAGGGAGTGGAAGTGGGTGTCTGGGCAGGGAGTGGCTGGGAGGGTCTTAGAGGGCTGAGGGGTCCATGGGGAGTCTCAGGGCTGAGGGCATCTGTGGAGGTGGAGGGGGCCAGTCAGGGGCTGTGTCTCAGGGCTTTGCAAGACTGTGGGAGAACATGGGGGGGGGGGCTGTGGGGGTCCATGGGAGTGGGTGGGGGTCCAGGGCAGTCTCAGGGCTAGGATGTGGTGAGGGAGTCTGGGGAGGGTCATCCCGGAGATTGTCATGGCTGTGGAGTAGGGGAGACCATGGCAGGATTGGGGCTGTGGGAGGTCCATGGGGGGGCCTCAGGGCTTGGAGCAGGGGCCATAGGGGATCTGGGAACATTTTTGAGGGGGATGTTTGGAGGTGGGAGGGAGTGTGGGAGGAGGCCCATGGGAATGGGGAGGGGCCATAGGGGGCCCTGTGGGAGGGTCTCAGGGCTGGGGGGGGGTCTGTGGGGGTGGTGTCGTGGTGGGAGGGGCTGGGACATCTGCAGGGGTGGGGGACTGTGGGGGGCACTAGGGGGAGTTTGGGAGGGGTTGGGGTGTCCTTGTGGGTTGTCTGGGGGGTGGGAGAGTCTTAAAGGTGTAAGGGGGTGGGAGGTTGGAGGGATCTATGAAGGTGGTCACTGGGGATGGAGGGCCATGGGGAGGGTCCATAGTGTGGGGGGTAATGGGGGTCTGGTGGGGGGGTTCAAAGCTGGGAGAGGGTGGGGGTTTCTGTGGGGTCAGGGTATCTGTGTAGGGTCTGTTGGGGGCTTTTGTGGGGGTCTCAGGGCTGGGAGGGTCTGGGGGATCTATGGGGATGGGCGCCTTGTGAGGGTGGTCTCAGGGGTCTGTGCACCAGCGCTGACCCCCAGTCATGGGCAGTGGTGGGGGGTTGGTCACCATGGTCGCCATGGGGCCCCTGCTCGGTGACGTGTGAGAGTGGGGAGCAGCGCCGCACCCGGACCTGTACGGAGCCCCCACCAGCCTGTGGCGGCGTCTGCCCTCCTGGGTCATCCAGCGAGAGCCGCCCCTGCCGTGACCCCCGGCCCTGCCCCAGTGAGTGACCTTTGTGCTGGGAGCTGGGGATAGAGGGATAGATGGGGGATTGGAGGGATGGATAGACCTATGAATGGATGGATGGGGGGATGTGTTGGGGGCTGGGACCAGGTTTGGGGCATGTGGGGCTGCCCCCTCTCCCCTGACCTCTCTTACCCCCCAGCACATGGATCATGGGGCCCCTGGGGGCCGTGGGGCCCCTGTTCCACCACGTGTGCCCCTGACGGCCCTGGCCCACGGCCCAGTCAGCACCGCCAGCGCCTGTGCAACAGCCCTGCACCCTCCCAGGACCCCCCTGGCCAGGCCTGCCCTGGCCCCAGCACCCAGGACCAGTCCTGCACCAACCTGCCCTTCTGCCCAGGTATGGTGCCCCCAGCTCAGGGCAATTACTGAATAGAACACTACTGGGGGAGGCTGGAAGTTGACCAGCTCTGAGGTGGAATGGCGAAGTGTAACTACCCAGGCAGGGCTGAGATGCAGCCAGCTCTGAGGTGGAAGAGTCAGGGAATGGCTGAGTATAATGCTGCATGGGGAGGCCTGGGAGGTGCCCAGCTCTGAGGTACAACAGTCATATATAACAGCCCGCAGAGAGGCCAGGATGCAGCAGACTCTGGGTGGGGGCAGCATGTGATGCCTATGTCTCCACAGTGGATGGTGCGTGGGGTGCATGGACAGCAGCTGCCCCATGCCCCGTGACCTGCGGGCTGGGGAAGGTGACACAACGCCGGGCATGTGACAGCCCTGCACCCCAGCATGGCGGGACCCCTTGCTCTGGCCCCAATACACAGACAAACATCTGCAACACACACCAGCCCTGTCCAGGTACCACATGTGGGCTGGTCCATACGTGAGCCTGAGAGACCCGGTGTGTATGTTCCCTGGATGTCTGGGTTCTACATATGTGCATGAGAGACCCAGACACCTTGGTCGTGTGTGAGACTGGGACAACTGGGCTGTGTGCGCGCGCCCTGGATATGTGGATTTCCTGTGGGTGTTCCTTAAATGCCTGGGGGAAGGGAAGGAACCTGGACACCTGGGTTCTGTATTGGGGGGGGCACCAAATTAACTCCTCAGGTGCTGAATGTGGGGCTGCCCTTACTGAACACCCATTGGGCCCACAGCAGAGGGTGGGGGTATGTGTGTGGGGAAGCCCCCTCTGCCCCCATTAACTCCTCACTGCCTGCCCAGAGGGGCAATGGGGGGGTCCCTCCCCCCCACCCCAGCCCCCATTAACCCTATGCCACCTGCAGTGGATGGGCACTGGTCAGAATGGTCAGCTTGGACACGGTGCTCCCGCCCGGGCTTCACAAGCCGCATCAACTGCCAGGAGATCATAGGGCAGCAGAAGCGCACTCGAGTGTGCGAGGGGCGTGCACACAATGGGCAGCGCTGCCCGGGCTCCACTACCCAGGAGATCCGCTTCTGCTACAATATGCAGCTCTGCAGCTGTGAGCTGGGAGTGGGGACGAGGCCTGAACCCAGGGTCGATGGTCCCAGGGAGGAACTGGGCCTGAGGCTCGGGGAGATGGGCCTGGTGGGGCAGGAGGCTTGAAGCCAGCGTGGGGAGCTAGGGGTTGGGGCAGGAGATGGGTCTGGGGGCAGCAGGACTGAGGCCGGGATAGATGGGCCCAGAGTGGGGTGGGCTTGAGGCTGGGGGAGATGGGGCCGGGTACCTCGGCCCACGCTAACCCCGCCCTCCTCCCCAGTGCCGGGGGCCTGGTCCGACTGGAGCCCCTGGGGGCTCTGTCTCCCGCCCTGCGGCCCCTCCCCCACCCGCACCCGCCTGCGCCAGTGTCTTCCCGTCCTGCCCAAGTACCCGTGAGTGTGGGGTGAAGCCAGGGGGCGGGGCTGCACACCGGGGTGTGGCCTGAGGTGGAGGCGGAGCCGGAAGTGGGAGGGAGGGGGTCTAAAAGGGGTGGGGCCTGAGGTGGGAGGCGAGGTCTAGTGCCTGGGGGCGGGGCCTGACTTTGAGGGGAGGGCCCCATCTATGGGGGTGGGGCCTGGCCTAGCACAGCCTGGGCCTGGCTGCAGGTGTTCTGACCATGGCCCTGTGGCTTCTTCCCCCAGGTTGGTGACGCAAGGGGTGGGCGGGGCTGGCATCGTGAACATCACGTTCTGGGGTCGGACGCTTGCAGCCTGTGAGCCCTTGCAGGGACAGCGCCTGCAACTGGAGGAGGCGGTGCCTTGCAAGCATGTGCCACCCTGCGACGAGGACGCCGGTGAGCGCCCGGATGCCTGGGTTCTCGGAGGTGTTCTTTGGTGGGCAGTGGGGGGCCTTTACCTCGGGCACCAGGGTTCTCTGGAAAGGGCGCTTGGGTTCCGTGGGTCTCAGGTTCCCACCTTCCCCTGCCAGAGGAAGATGAGGGGATCTTGAAGCCGCGGTCGCCTGGCGCCTACGACCCCAATGAGGGGGCCGAGGACCTGGACTTGGGCGTAGGTAAGGGGCTGTGGGGCCTGATTTGGGGTTGGGGGCGACTGGGCCTTGTTTAACCTTTTCCTGGTCTGTCCTTGCAGCCGAACCGTGAAGCCAGCTCTGAACACCCCCCCACCCCGCCCCCCAGTATTAGTGCGGAGGGCGACCAGAGGAGCCCTCGGCCTGGGCCTACTCCTAGCCCCGGCCCCCACCTCGCTGCAGCTCTCAAGCCTCCCCCCTTCTGTGAGCATCACCCCAATAAAGATATCCTCGAACTCTGGTTGCAGTGGGGCTGTGCGGGGGGAATCAGGACGCCTGTGTCCTCCAGGTGGGGCGGGGGCCAGGACACCTGGGTTCTCGGGGCGGGGGAGGGACAGACGCCTGGGTTCCCTGGGAAGGGGAGTTGGGGATGAGAGCCCGAGCGCCTGAGCAATCTCCTGGGGAGGGAGGAGCGGGGCTTTGGCGGGGGTGACGTCAGTGCAGATCTGCGGCTCCGCCCGGGGACAGCAGGGGGCGCTGTCGGCTCCCAGATGCTCACTGCTGCAGGGCTGCGGCTCGGGCTAGGGAGGGCTGCGGCTCAGAAGTGAGGGGAACGAAGGCGTGGGGGGAACCGGGTGAGGAGTGAGGGGCACCATGGGGGGGGTGAGGGCGGGGTTCTTGGGCATGTCTACCCCCCGCCTCGTCCCCAGCGTCTTCTTTCCGGACGCCTGGGTCCCTCAGGATTTGGGGCTGCGGTCGGGCCCCCTCTGACACCTAGGGCCCCTTTTACCGCTCCCCCATCCCTATTTGCCCCCTCTAGTTGCCCCCAACCCTTTTAATTGCCCCTCAAGGTGTCGCAGCCCCAGCACCACGGACAGCGCCTCCCCTCCGGCTCGCACCACCGCGCAAGCGCAGAGAGATATCGAGGCCCGCGGAATGGACCATTCCATTGCCCCCCTCCCGGCTGCCATGGTACAGCCTCCGCCCGGTCTGAGCAGAGCGGGAAACGGGCGAGACCATGTTGGGTCCGGGGAGGTGGGAGGGGCTTGAGCGAGACCATTGGCGTTGGTGGCGAGGGGAGACATATAAGAGCCGGGAGCAGCCCGCATAAGCCCAAATCGAGCTGGGAGCGGGGACGAGGTGGGTTAGGCTCAGCCAGGACCTCCGCCGGCCGGGGAGCAGGGAACCATAGGGACTCTTCCCTACAGAGCCTCCCCATCCCTATAGGGCCCCTAGGGCTGCCGCAGCTTCCAGCAACCCCCATAAGCCCTAAAAGCCTTCCCTATAGCTCCCTAATTTCTTTATAGGCCCCTAGAACTCTCTAGAGTCCCTAGAGCTTCCTACAGCCCCTAGAGCTCCCAAGAGACCCTACAGAGCCCCTTTAGATCCCTCAGCACCCCTATAAACTACTAGAGAGCTCCAGAACCCCTATAGACCCCTACAGTTCCCTAGCCCCTCTCTAGCTCCCTATAGGTTCCTGGACCTCCCTTGATCCCCTCTAGCCCCCGCAGTGCCAGTAGGATGAACTACCTGCGGCGCCGGTTGTCAGACAGCAACTTCATGGCAAACCTGCCCAACGGGTACATGACAGACCTGCAGCGCCCGATGCCACCCCCACCCCCGCCCGGCCCTGCTGTGCCTCCTGCCTCCCCTGGTGACCGGCCCCCCTCGGCCCCTGGGCCAGGTGGGGGTGGGGGAGGGGGTGGGGGCTTCTTCTCCTCACTATCCAATGCTGTCAAGCAGACGACGGCAGCGGCAGCTGCCACCTTCAGTGAGCAGGTGGGTGGGGGCGGGGCTGGGGGTGGGGCCCGTGGGCGCCTCCTGTTGGTCATCGACGAGCCGGGGACAGACTGGTGAGTGCAGGGCCATGGGGGGTGGGGGCACTGGGGTCTGTCCACCCATCCCATTCACCTGTCAAGCCATGCATCCATCTGGCTATCCACCCCATTGGTCTGTTTATCTCTCCATCCCATCCGTGGATTCATCCATCCCTCCTTCCTGTCTGTCTGTTCAACTGTCCACATACCCATCCTTCTCTCTGTTCCCTCCTCTGTGTGTCTGTCCACTGATCCTTCTGCTAAGTCACTGCTGCTAGGGACTGGGCCGTTCACCCACCTCCATCCATGCCCTGCCCCACATCACTCCATCCTTCCCTCCATCCCCATACAACTCTCCAGTCACCCCCATATGTTCCTATCCATCCATCCATGCATCCCTCCATTTCTTTCATCTCTCCATCCATCCCTCCATCCCCATATAACTTGCCATCCACCTTTCCTCTCATCCATTTTCAACCATAGATATCTCTCTCCATCTGCCCATTCATTGGCTTCTTTTCTATCTGTCCATCCATCCATCTCCTCCAACCCTTCCTTCCCCCATCCAACACCCTATCCTTCTCCTTCCCGCCTCCATCCATCCACAAGCACTCCTCCTAGCTACTTATCCACCTATTCATCCATTCACAGATCAGTTGCTCTATTTAGCTAGGCATCCATCCATCCATCCACCACAGAGTCTCTCCATCTGTTCGCCCCCATACTCAGTTCCATCTGTCCCTGCTTCCTGCCTAGTCATGGCCCCCCCATGCCTCATCCATCCCCCCATCCATCCCCCATCTCCTCCATGGGGGGAGGCAATTTTGGGGGGTGTCATGCTTGGAGCAGGGGAGAGGGCAGTCGGATGCCTGGGTCCCCATCTGGCTGCAGGGGGTGTGGGGAATGGACAGTTGGGGGAGGGGCTGTGGGGGACCCCTCCCTTTCTCCTAAAATCTGCCATATGAGGGGATTATAGTGAGGTCTCAGCAGGGAGTGGGGGGCTGTGATGTCACTCACCGGGGTTCTAGGACACCTGGGTTCTCTGGGAGTGGGAGCTGGGGGATGAGAGCGGGGAGGGGGGGGGGGGGGGGGGGGGGCTAGGGCCTGGGTTTCCTCCCTACCAGCTGTTTGGGGGTGGCATGTTGCTGCTGTCCCTTTATTTAGCTGTTCCATCAACAATGCGGGGGTCTGGAGCTCCCTCTTCCTGCCCCCCCCCAGCAGAGCCTGGGGGGGGGGCACTGGGGGTTCTATGGGGAAGGGATGAGGGGGTACATGCTCAGGATGGAGGGCAGAGGGGCCAGGAGCTGGGGGGAGCCCAGATGTCTGGGCTCCCCCTCTGTAGGCCCTACTCCCACCCCCCGCCAAAAAAAAGAAAGAACCCAGATGTCTGGCTCCCTACTCCACCTACTCTCACCCCACAGGACCCTCCATGGAGAGAGAACCCAGGTGTCTTGGCCCTCCCCACCTCCCCCCAGCTTTGTTCCAGGGTTGAGGGAGGGGCATGCTGGGGACCCCACTCACCTCTTTCCTTGCCCCCCACCCCAGGGTGAAGCTCTTCAAAGGCCGCAAGATCCATGGGGACATCGAGGTCCGGGTGGAGCAGGTGGGATTGGGGGGACCTTCCAAACCTGGCCCTCCACCCCTGGGAGACCTCTCCTATGCAGTTCATGGGGGCTGGGGCTGAAATTGGGGGAGCTTGGGACATAGCCTGCCTGCTAGGAGGAAGGGGTGGTGTGGCGGGCCTGGGGTTGATATTGCGGGGCTTGTGGGGGATGGTTGGGGCAGTGGACAAAGGGAGGGAGCCTGGGGGCCCTGGGCCTCGCTGGTTTGCAGGGGCTGGGAGGAGTCTGAGGGATGTGGGGGGGCCTGGCTGGGGTTGCGGGGGCCCCAGAACTGGGCTGGAGGGGGTCGGGGGCCCCAGTATCTGTCCAGCTGCCCCCCTCCCCAGCTCCCTCTGTTTGCTCCCACCCAGGCAGAGTTCTCAGAGCTCAGCCTCGTGGCTCAGGCCAACGGCACTTTCTCAGTGGCCATTGAGGGGCTGCGTGGCGGGACCAAGGTCGTCAGGTGAGCAGAAGTGTCCACCCCCCCCACCTCGCTGCCCATAAAACCTAGGTATCCTGGCTTCCGCTCCATATATGGGTAGGCCTCATGTTGGGGGTTGAGGGTGGCTCCCTGCTGTCTCCTGGATGCCTTGGTCCTCCAGGATCCCAGTGATGCCCTGAGGGAGGGGGGCAGGGCGGAGTCTCTTGGTCTCTCCTGGATACCTGGGCTTCCATAATTTTGGTGGTGGGGCCGAGGACCTCCTCCAGGACTCCTGGGTTCTCATGGGGCGGGGAGGACGCTCTAGGGTCCCGGAGGTGCCTTGAGGAAGTCCGTCTGCCCCTCACTGGATGCTTGCGTTCTCATAGAGTATATGTGTGTGGGGGGGGGGAGGGGGGCAGCAGGGGATTCCCTTCCCCCTCCCCCTCCTAAACTCCTGAGATCTCCTATAGGGTGAGGGGGTAGGGGTCACTCTTGCAGACTCCTGGGTTCCTTATTGGGTGGAAGGATTCTTCTCGGGGACATCTGGATTCTTTATTGTGGGGCCATCGGGGGTGGGGGTGTGCAGGGGTGGCAGCAGGGAAACGCATACACTCCTAGTTCCTCTAGAGTCCCAGTGATACCCTGGTTGGGGGATGGAGGGCCCCCTTTTCCCTCCTGGACTCCTAGGTTCCCATATGGTGATGGAGGGTCATTCTCTTGGACTCTTGGGTTCCATACTGGGGGTGGGGGTGCCATTTTCCCAGACTTCTGAGTACCATACTGGTGGCAGGGGGGGGTGTTATTCTCCTGGACTCATGGGTTTCCCTATGAAGGCAGGATGCTATCCCAGACATCTGGGTCCTCCAGGATCCCAGTGATACCCCAATGTGGGGATAGAGGAGGGGCTTTTCCCTCCCAGACTTCTGGGGAGGGAAAAGCCCCTCCCATATAGTGAGGGGGTCCTTCTCTTAGACTCCTGAGTTCCCACAGTGGTGATGCAGGGGATGCACACAGTCTTCCAGACTCCTGGATCCTCCAGGGTCCCTGTGATGCCCTGATTTGGGGCAGAAGGTCCCCTCTGCTCCTCTCAAACTCCTGGGTTCCCATACAGTGGCTGTGGGGGGGTCCTTCTCCCAGACTCCTGGGTTCCATATTGGGGGCAGGGGGCTGGGTCATTCTCCTGGTTTCCTGGGTTCTCCTATCAGGGCAGGACACTGTCCTGGACTCCTGGGTCCTCCAGGGTGCCAGTGATGCCTTGATGGGGGACTGGGTGGAAGTCCTGTCCCCCTGTCCTGGGCTTCTGGGTGGGGGAGGAGTATTCTCCTGAACTCCTGTATGCTCTGAGATCCTAGCAATGTCCTTGATTGGGAGCGGGGGGTGGGGGGAGTGTTTTCCCCCACCTCCTGCCACCTCTCCTAGATGCCTGGGTTCTCCCACAGGACATTGCGGCCTGACTTCGTGTTGGTGCGACAGCATGCCTACAGCACGGCACGTGGCGGTGATCATCGGGGGCTTGTCATTGGGCTGCAGTATGCTGGGGTCCCAGCCCTCAACTCCCTGCATGCCATCTACAACTTCTGTGACAAGCCCTGGGTTGTGAGTAAGGGGCACTGTGGGGGGTGTGTGTGTGTGTGTGGGGGGGGGGGGGGGGCCTGCAAGTTGGAAGTGAGGGGAACCACTTGGGAGATGGTGGGGGGGACATGGGTCAGGATGGAGGGGCAGTGTGGGGCCATGGCAGGGAGCTGCGCATTGAAGTGAGGGGCACCAGGGAGTGATGGGAGAGCTGCAGGTTGGGAGTAAGGGGCACCATGGGGCCATAGTGGGGTTCTTGGGGAATTCCTAATTCCCCAATTCCTTCTCTCCCCCCCCCCCCCCCCCCCAGTTTGCCCAACTGGTTCGCCTGCGTCGGAAGCTGGGGGCTGATGAGTTCCCACTCATTGACCAGACCTTCTACCCCAACCACAAGCAGATGGTGAGTGCATGAGGGGTTACAAGGGGACTGTGGTCATGGTGGGGAAGGGAGGCCATGCTGTGCTGGTGGGAGGGATGATACTGGCTCTGTCCCAGAGACTGGGTATGCAAGGGGCCCTGTGTCGCATGAGGGGGTGTGCAAGGGGGAGGAAGGTGATACGAGTTACACCTCTCACAAGCGGGTGCAAGAGAGGAAGTGTATGTGTGTGGGGTGGGGGCTTAGTGTGGGCCTGGGCTCACAGCCAGCTGCATCATACAAGTGCCAGAGCCTCACACAAGGATTCCCCCATACCCGCATCTTCCTTGCACAAGGTTTCCTCCCCTTACACAAGCACTTCCCCCACATTGGCCTTGCAAGAGGAGTCCTTACACCTCCACGTGACTTGCATAAGGCCCCCACAGACAAGGGGCAATGGGCCTGGGTCTCGGGGGTCATTTATTGGGGGCTTACCCAGTAGCAGGGCAGAGGTTAGGGATCAATGATGGGCAGGCAGGGCCCCACGGGCCTTCAGGAGCTGCCAGGTGCAGAGGGGCAGGCCAGGGGTGGGGCCTGGCGGGGACCGGGAGTGGGGTAGGCAAGCAAAGCGCTGGGCCTGGGTCCCCTGCCAGCCGTGCCCGCTCAACCTGTCCATCCACAGGCACTGGGAGTCGGAGGTCACTGTGCACGGCAGCGCCTGGCAGGGCAGTACCTGTGAGAGAGGCGAGATCAGCACAGGACAAACCCAAGGCCCCATCCACTGGCCCAGAAGTTGTGCCTCTGTTCTTAAGCCCTGCCCTTCAGGTCTAGGACCTGCCCACCAGCTCAGAAATCCCACCTACCTGCCCTGAGTCCTGCCCCTAGGCCTAAGACCTGCCAGTCAGCCCTAATCCCCACCCCCAAAATCTTAAACCCCACCCCCAACTCTAAGTCCTGCCCCCAACATTTAGACAGGCCACCAGCCTCAAGTCCCACCCACCTGCCCTAAGTTCTGCCTTCCAGGGCTAGGACCTGCAGGTCAGCCCCATCCCACCCCCAGTCCCACCTCTAAATCCTAAACCCTGCCCTCACAATCCTAAATCCCCTCCCCAGAGCTTGGACCACCCCCAATCCCAAGGCAGTGAGGACAGAGGGGGAAGGGGGTGTAGCTAAGGGACACTCCCACCTGCCCCACCCATGAGAGGTCAGGCCCTGCTCTTTAAATGCTCCAAGAGTTGGGGGGGAGGGGCAGGTTTAATCTAGGCTCCACCCCCAGCCCACAGGCCCCACCTACTCACCTGGCAGTGGCAGCCTTTCTCATAGGCCTGGATTAGGCCTCGGTGCTGCCCAAGGCTCAGCTCCGCCCATGGCTGGATGAAGGAGCATGATGTCACTGTGGCCCGGCCATCCTCAAAGGATGCTGGAAAGAGAGGTGGGGTTAGGGGTGGGGCCAGGTGGCCCATGGCTCCACCCCCAAGTCACGCCAGTCCCGTCAGCCCCAGCACCCAAGCTCTGCCCTTAAAGTATGTCAATGCCTCAAGCCTGGCCCCAAGCCACATTGGTGCCTCCTAGCCCCAGGATGCCAGGGTCCTTCCTCCATTCTGTGGTGGTGGAGGAGGGAATGGGGCCTAGATGCCTGGGTCCTTTCTCCATTGTTTTCGGTGGGGGAGTTGCAAATGTGGGTGTGCTGGGGCCCAGACCCTGGATTTTTTTCTGTTGTATGCAGGGGGCAGTGGTGTGTGCTGGGGTCCCGGACACCTGGGTCCTTTCTCTGTAATCTAAGAGAGTGGGGAGCTGAAACACCTGGGTTCCTTTTCCATATGCATGGGAAGTTGGGGTCTGAGGATGTTAGGGCCCTGGATGCCTGGGTCTTTTCTCCATTATATAGGGAGGGTGCAGTGTGGGGTTCAGGGGTCCCAAACACCTGGGCTCTTTTCTCTCTAGCCTGGAA
The DNA here is from genome assembly GCF_030867095.1 of Alligator mississippiensis. Taxonomy (NCBI): domain Eukaryota; kingdom Metazoa; phylum Chordata; order Crocodylia; family Alligatoridae; genus Alligator; species Alligator mississippiensis. The sequence goes on from NC_081831.1 coordinate 27,709,788, forward strand.
CTAGGTGGGGAGCCTGGACACCTGGGTCCTTTCTTCATTATGTGGTGGGGAGAAGGCAATAGGTCTCAGATGTTTTGGGTCTTTTCTTCCTTATGTGGTGGAAGCAACGGGGTTCATTGGGGTCTTGGATGCCTGGGTCCTTTCTCCCTTACGTGGGGGTGGGGGGCAGTGGACACGGGGGCAGGGGGATTGGTTCTTTCTCCATTCTGTAGGCAGGCAGTAGGGTTTGTGGGGGGTGCCGGAAACCTGGGTCTTTTTTCATTATGTGGAGGAGGGAGATGGGGGGACTCTGGAGCCTGATGCCTGGGTTTTTTGCCCATATTCCAGGACAGGGTGGGGAGCCTGGACACCTGGGTTCCTCCCCTCTGTCTGGGGGTATTGGATCCCCAACACCAGGGTCTTTTCTCCATTTTATGGGCGGGCAGTGGGGGTTTGTGGGGGTCCCGGTTGCCTGGATCCTCACCAGCCACAACATATTCCTCCCCCCGCAGGGGGGCTGCATGCTGGTACCCGCACAGGCTCTCCAGGGTTGGGGTCTCCAGATAGCGCAGGTCCTGTCCAGATACTGGGCCTTTGAGCACCTGGGGAGAGAGGGGGTAAGAGCCCAAATGCCTCAGTTCTCTGGGAGAGGAGTGGGGTTGGAGGGTGCGAGCAGGGTGGGGCAGCGGGGGAGGTTTGGGAGGGGGTCACAGGGGTCACCAGGGCCTATTTCAGTAGCACTGTGCGAGTCATTGGGGTAACTATGGGGGTTATAGGGTCCCAGGAGTGACGGGGGGTCACAGTGAGGGGTCAGAAGGGGTCACAGGGGTCAATATGAGGGTAGCAGTGGTCAGATGGATCACAGTGGAGTTATGTCACAGCAGGGTTTCAGTGCAGGGGTCACAGACAGTGTTGTGGTGTATGTACAGAGGTCTTGGGGTGATGGTGGGATCACGGGGAGTGTTATAAGGTCATGATGGGGTGATCACAGCGGGGTTGCACCGGAGGTCATGGTGAGGTGTGGGGGTCACAGTGGGTTGCAGTGGGTGTCATGGGGTCACTATGGGTGTCAGCAGGGGTCATGTCACAGTGGGGGTCATGGTGGGGTCTTGGAGGTCACAGGGTCATGGTGGAGTCACACTGGGGGCTGGGGTCATGACGAGGCTCATGGGGTCACGGTTGCCAGTGGAGTCACAGCGGGGTCATGGGGGGGTCGGGTTCACAGCAGGGTCACAATGGGGGATCATGGGGTTGTGTTGGGTGTCGCAGTAGGGCCCTACCTTGCTGGTCTTGATCTCATAGCGGACATGGGAGGCACTGGCATTGGAGGATGCCTGTGAGAGCCCCATGAACCGGGCCCGGAGCACTGCAGGGGGGAAGGGATGTCAGAACCCCCCAGAGACCCTCCTACCCCCTGCATCTGCCAGGGGGAAGGAGCTCCCTACCCAACCTCTTGTTTTTCTTAGGTTTTGGGGTTAAAGGAAAATCTGGACCAGCCTCTCAGATGCCTGGGTTCTCCCTCCCCTGTGGGGGGGGGGTCCCCATCCCCTGGCTGGAGAGATGGGTTGTTTAGAGGTTGACTAAGGGAATGCACTTGGACTGCTGCAACCACAGAGGCCTTCAATATGCATAGAGCCATCCTTTCCCAAATGCCTATGTTTTCTCAGGGGTGTAGGTTGTAGCCGTGTTGGTCTAAGGACATAGGCAGACAAGGTTCCTTGGGTGAATCCAATAACTTTTATTAGACCAACCCAAATAGTTGGAAAATAATTATTAGGCAAGCTTTTTTTTTTTTTTTGAACCTGAAAGCTTCCCTAATAATTATTTTCCAACTATTTGGGTTGGTCTAATAAAAGATATCAGATTCACCCAAGGAACCTTGTCTGCCTGTTTTCTCATGTCTTGAGGTATCACCATCTCCTCCCCAGACACCTAGGCTCTCCCATGCTTTTTTTGCAGGGGCGGCATGTATTTAACTCCACCTCCAACACTCTGGCAAGTGGCCCCTGTGGTTCACCTGGCAGATTAAAGCACATTTAAAAACCCATTACACAGTTCACACTGCTGTGTACCCCTGCACCCATCTCCATACCTCTGTGGTTTCTCCCATGCTCTTTGGGATGTCCCTGGCCCCTGCCCAGATGCCTGGGTTCTCTCTCACCCTGGTGGGGGGTCCCTGTCACCTTCCTGAATGCATGGGTTCTCATGAGCTGGGCCAGGGCAATCCTCTCGACCTCCTAGGTCCTCAGGGGCCATAGGGAGGAGGCACAGAGCCTTCCCTTCCCCGAAGCCTGGGTTCTCCTCCCTGGTGGGGGATCACCCTCCCCTCCCCGATCCTCTGGGTTCTTCCCCCCCGGGGGGTTCCCCATCCCCCCTGAGCCTTGAATGCACTCACCGAGGTCGGCCTGGCAGTAGGCGCTCTGGGGGTGCTGAGGGGCACAGCTGCAGGCGGAGGTGGGGCCGCCTCGGGCCAGGAGCAGCGCGAGCCCCGCCAGGAGCGGGACCCACCGGGTGGGGGCGTTGGCAGCCATGGGGCAGGCGGGACCAGCAGGCTGGTCGGCAGCGATGGGCGCCGTGAAACGGGGCTGCAGATCCGGAGCGACGGGCACCGCGGGGCTCGCTGTGCCGGTGGGGCTGGTCGCTGCCCGTATATAAGCCGCACCGCCTCCCCCTCTCCTTCCTGTCCCGCTCCCGCTGGGAGGGGCATGGGGAGTGATGCAAACTCGGAGCTGATGTCAGCGCCTGGTGCGGAGGGGGCTCCAGGTCGGGAGTGAGGGGCCCCATAGCGTGACGCGGGGGAAGTGGGGATGGGCTGCAAACAGCCCCTCCTGCTCCTCCGCCCAGGGGCAGAAAGTCCATGTGCTGGGGTTTTGGGGGAAGGTGCCTGGGCTCCCTCACACCAGAGCTGGGCACATCCCAGCCCTCCCCACGAGCTTGTTATGCTGGGCCGTTCCACCCCAGAGCTGAGCGCTTCTTGCTGTTGCTCTGTGGAGCCTTAAACTGGCCTATGCCCCCTGCTCCACCCCGGAGCCAGCTGTGGCTCAGGGCCCTGCTACATGGATAGAAACCAGCTCTAGATTCCTCATGCATTTTCGCTCTATGTAGCTAGACCCCCACACCTCACCATGAGCTGGATACCTGTTTTATGGCGGCATCTGGACATGTGGCTGCTCTAAACACATCATGATTAACCCGATAATAGAAGCAGTGTTATACTTCGCGGTTCCGCCAGCCCAGAGCTGGGCTCATCTCGCTGTAGTTCTGTGGGACCTTAACCTGGGCCATTCGCTGCTGCTCTACCCCAGAGCTAGGTGGATCTCAGTCCTTCTTGGGCAGTGTTATACTCTTTTGTTCCCCAGCCCTACACCCCAAAGCTGCTGCATCCTGACTTCTCCCTGCACTGTTATTCCTCACAGCTGGCTGCATCTCAGCCCTGTTCTACTTGGCCATGTCTCCCTACTACTCCACAAAGGCAGACATCTCCCGGCTCCTGCGTCATCATTTTCCATAAACATTCATCATGCTACATTCTCTGCCTTTCTCATCTGCCTCCTTTAATCCTGGCTGCCAAGGTGGTAACGTCATCACCCAGGCCACCCTGGCGGGTCCAGGAGCCCAGATGCCTGGGTTCTCTGGAAGGGGAGGGGGGCAGGCTAAGAGCTGGGAGCCCAGGTTCCTCAAAAGCAGGGTCAGGCCTGGTGCCAGGTTGGGTGGGGTGGGCCTGGACGCTTGCGTCCATTCAGTTGAACCCGCTGCCCCCGCGTCTGGGTGCGTTTCAGCTTCTGGGAAGCAGTGCTTCGGGCAGCGGGGAAGGGAGGCTTCAGGGCAGGCAGCCAGCCCCGAATGGGAACCAGACGCTTGGGCTGGGAAACGCCCCTGGTGGAGCCGGAACCCACGGCTGGGAGGGGAGGGGGGCTCTGGGTCGGGAGTGAGGGGCGTCCAGTGAGGAGGGGGAGGATGGGGGGGGGTGCAAGTAGGGAGTGAGAATACCACTGAGGGAGATGCAGATCAGGAGTGAGGGGCACTGCAGGGCTGGGGTGGGGGGCAGGGGGTTGGAAGTGGGGCATGGGGGGAATGGAAGGGTTGCAGGTTGGGAGTGAGGGGCACTGCAGGGTCTTAACACAACCCTGCCCCCCCCCCCCCGCCCTTGTATGAAAGTCACCCATTCGTGCGAGGCTGGAGCCCATGTGACCTGGGGGTTGACTCAGACCTCTGGGGGGTCACCCCAGTCATGAGGACCTGGTGGTGGGGACAGCTGGGAGCTGGGACACCTGGGTTCTCTGGGAGGGTAACAGGAACTCAGCTGGGGTCAGGGCAGGGTCGTGGCCCAGATGCCTGGGATGTCCACCCTGTGCCCAGGGGGAAGTGGGTAGGGTGTAGGATGCTGCCCCCTCTCCCCTCCACTCCTGCCAACCACAGGCTCGCGTGCAAGACCAGGGGCACACGTGAGCCTGGGGTGACTCAGGATGCCTGGCTTCTCTGGCCCACACCCACATGAAAGGAGAAGTGGGCTGGTGCTGGGTGGGGGTCAGGGCAGGCAGGAGCCTGGAACCTTCCCACAGGGTCACATTCCCTGCGGCTTTGTGGGGATAAGGCTGGGTCATGGGGGGGGAGGGCAAGGTGGAGGGGCTGTGGGTTGGGAGTGAGGGGCACCACAAAGGGATGGGAGGCAGGCTATGGATCAGGAATGAAGGACACCATTGGACAAGGTTGGGAATGAAGGGTACTGTGGGGTGATATGGGGTCAGCTGCAGTTGGGAGTGAGGCACACCATGGGCAGCAGCTGTGGGTCAGGAGTGACAGATACTGTGACAGCCCCCTTATGTCAGGGGGTGCCGGTCAGGAGTGAAGAGCACTGGGCAGGCTTGACCCCCTCCCCTCTCTTCTCCCTCCCATAGGTGACATCGCTGCGGTTCCCGGTGGTGGTGAAGATGGGCCATGCCCACTCTGGGATGGGCAAGGTAAGGGGGGAGATGTCGGTCATGGGTGGGCAGAGCTCAGATGTAGGAAGGAGACATGACTTCATTAGTTGGCACACACCCCTCCCAGCCATCCAGGAGGCCCCGCCCTTGAGTGGGCAGGGAAAATAGGAGGGGCCTTTCCTGGAGTGGGTGTGGCTAGCCAGGTGTGGGCAGCCGGTGGCGCGTCAACCCAATGAGGCATGCTATTGGCCCTTCAGGGAAGCTGCACATGGAGGCATGGAGCCTGCTCAGGCTGATACCGTGTTGCTTGCAGTCCATATGCCACCAGATGGGCAGGCACAACATGTCTTTCCCTAACACCTTCCTACAGCCAGCTTTCCCCCACATCCAGCTCAGCCCCCAGCCTTGTCTTGCAACCCCCCAGCCCCCTGCAAGCCCCACTTACCTCACAGGCCCCAGGAAGGAAAGTGAGCCTGAGCCAAGCCTTGGATAACTAAGAGCCTCAGGCTTCACCCTTTCCCCATCTTCCTCCCCCTCCAACAAGGTTGGGGGTTTGCGGCCCTTTTTGCAATCAGTACTTGTAGGCTGGAACTCTGCCAGCCTGCAGAGCTCTTTGCAAAATGGGGAAATCCACAGGTTTCTCTGATAAAAGGTAAAATCTGTCCGCCCCCCCCCCCCGATAAAATAAGGAAATCTGTGGTTTTCTCTGTTTTTCTGTGGGAAACAGAAAACCCAAATCCCTGCATCCCTGGCTGGGGATGGGTGGGCGTGGCCAACCCCTTGTGGGCAAGGTCTGTGTGGGCCTGGCTTCATGCTTCTGAATGGCTGGAGCAGGCCTGGCGGGTCCCTCTTGCCTGTGGGCAAGCCCTGCTCCTCATTGGCTTGACATAGGTGAGCATGGCCTCTGTGGGTGGGCTTAGCCACTCGGGGGCATGTTCTGACTTCTCCCCCGCCCCACGCTGGGCAGGTACGAGCAGGTGACTCACAGGCACTGGCGGACCTGGCAGGGTTGGTGGCGTTGACACGGTGCTATGCCACAGCCGAGCCCTTCGTGGAGGCCAAGTACGACGTGCGGGTGCAGAAGATCGGTGCTGCCTACAAAGCCTACATGTGAGCTGGACTCCTGGGTCCCCTGTGCCAGCCCTGCCTCTGGACCCCACCCCCTGCTGGAGTCAGATGTCTTGGTCCTCTCCATGAGACCCACCCCAGCCCCCAACTCCTGTGTGTAAACCGGATGCTTGGATCCCACCCCTAGGACCCCTCCTCTCCAGCCCCCACTGCATGGGAGCTGGACACCTGGGTCCCTTCCATCAAACTCCCCCCTGCCGCATAGCTCCCCCACCCGCATATCCCCCATCTTATCATGAGCCAGAGTGGACACATGAGTCCCGCAGCCTATGGCCCCTCCTTCTGCAGCCCCCAAAGCCACCCAGTCTTCGCCAGCGTCCCCAGTACCTTCAGTAGCGCCCCCCAGTCCCTTCCTGGCACCCCCCGGTGACTCCCAGTCTCCCCAGGCGAACGTCGGTGTCAGGGAACTGGAAGACCAACACCGGCTCGGCCATGCTGGAGCAGATTGCTGTGTCAGACCGGTGAGGAGGCAGGGCTTCTTGGGTGGGCATGCCCCAGGAATCCCCATTGTCTGGAGGGGTGGGGCCTGTTTCTAGCTGGGCAGAGACAGCTATTACAGTGCTGGATGGGGGAAGCCTAGTGATGAGTGGGTGGGGCCTGCTTATATTCTGGCAGGGCCTCCCTAGGGTGGATGGGGTACCTTTCAGCTGTGGGCAGGGACTACCACTGGGTGGGTGGGGCCTCTCGCTGGTGTGGGCGGGTTGTACCGCTAGGTGGGCAGGCCCATCCATGGTGTGGGCGCTGTCTGTCCCTGGGTAGTTGGGGCCTACTCTTAAGTAGGTGGGGCCTTTCCCTGTGATGTGGGCAGGCCTGGGGTGGAGCTTGAGCCCCCTGGCTGGGTTGGTGGCAGTGAGAGTATCCCGAGGGGATGGGGCCTGGCTGGGGGTGTGTCCAGCCCCACCCCTGCTAAGCCCCGCCCCCAGGTACCGGCGCTGGGTGGATGCCTGCTCCGAGCTCTTTGGAGGCCTTGACATCTGTGCTGTGGAGGCTCTGCATGGCAAGGATGGGCGCGACCACATCATTGAGGTGACCGCCCCCCACATCTTCACTGCCTGGGTCCCCCCCAACCCCTCCACGCCTGGGTTTCTCATTCCCTGGACACCTGGGTTCCTCCCCCTAGCAGCTGGATCCCTTCTTTCCTGGAATATCTGGGTCCCTCCACCTGGGTTCCTCCCCCTGGACATGTGAGACACCTGGGTCCTTCCTTCCCCCACCACAGCAGCAGCACCCACTACCACAAGGTCTCATGGCCAGCAGAGGGTGACCACCCACCCTTCCTGCCCTGGATCCCTGTGTCCCTCGATTCACCCAGCCGTCCTCCCCCCCATTCCCCTCCAAGACACCTGGGTCCCCTCATGGATGCCTGGATCCCTCGACACCCCTCCCAGATGCCTGGATCCCTTGACTTACCCCCCCATCTCCCCCTCCTTCCCCTTTAGGTGGTGGGCTCCTCCATGCCACTCATTGGAGATCAGCAGGACGAGGACCGGCAGCAGATTGTGGAGCTGGTGCTGACCCGCATGGCCCAGGCACTGCCCCGCACCCCCAGCCCCTCTCCTGCCCGTGGTGGGCCCCTCCAGGTACTCTTCTGGGCCCCATCCCCTGGTCTCCTAGCTGCTCGCACACCCATGGAGGCTGCCTGAGGTGACCCCAGCCTGCCACAGTTCCCCAGATTTAACACAGTTTAACACAGTTTCAGTTGCCTGTGTCCTCAAGGCTTAATCCAGATTAACTCAACCATGTACATGAGGGTCTCTCAGGCCCCACCCCACCTGGGGAAGCCACCTGAGGTGCCCCCAACCCTGTTCCAGCTTCTTGGATTTAACACACTTTAACTGTAATGCAATTCTTATCAATAATCAATTTTTTAGCGGTGGTGGCTGTGTGGTAGAGTTTCTACCTGCCATGTGGGAGATCTAAATTCAAGTTTTGGGTGAGGCAAGTGACAGGGATGAAATTCTTGTTGGAGTGGAGGAGGTTATTGTATTTTCTCAGTCTTCCCCAGTAGTCTGATGGTAAGGGTATCTACCCTAGGTGGTAAAGGTTGTGGGTTCAAGCCTTAGTCTAGCTGAAGACCTCTGGTTGCTGTGTGAGGGAAAGTTGGGATAGAGGTTGGGTGGGGGAAGGAAAGATTAGGTGTGAACAGGAGAGGGTTTTTTTTAGCTGGGCCCTGTGGTGCAGTGCTGGGCCTTTCATAGTAGCTAGGGTCAGGAGGGACCTGAACAGATCACCTAGCCTGACCCCTGCCACAGGCAGGAATGAATGCTGGGTTCACAAGACCGCAGACAGGTGATCGTCCAACCTCCTCTTGAATATGCCCAAGGTAGGGACGAGGACCACTTCCCTGGGAAGTTGGTTCCAGATTTTGACCACCCTAACTGTAAAATATTGCCTTCTGATCTCAAACCTAAACCTGTTCTCCATCAGCTTATGACCATTGTTCCTTGTCACCCCGGGTGGTGCTGGGGAGAAAAGGGCTCTACCTATTTGCTGTTGATCTCCCCTGATGAGTTTGTAGGCAGCCACCAGGTCCCCCCTCAGCCTCCTCTTGCTGAGGCTGAACAGGTTCAGGTCCTTCAGTCTCTCCTCATAGGGCCTGTCCTGCTGCCCTCTCACCAAGCGGGTGGCCCTCCTCTGAACCCTCTCCAGGCTGGCCACATCCCTTTTGAAGTGCGGCGCCCAGTACTGGACACAGTACTCCAACTGTGGCCTGACCAAAGTCGCATAGAGGGGTAGTATCACCTCTCTGGACGGGCTTGAGATGCACCTTTGGATGCATGACAAGGTATGGCTGGCCTTGCTGGCTGCGGTCTGGCATTGGCGACGCATGTTCCTCTTGGAGTCAATAATGACTCCAAGATCCCTTTCCGCCTCTGTGCTTTCAAGAAGGGAACTCCCCAGCCTGTATGTATGCTGTGGATTCCTTCTCCCAAGGTGCAGCACCCTGCATTTGTCTACATTGAACCCCATCCTATTCTTGTCTGCCCACTTTTGTAGTCTGTCTAAATCTAGTTGCAGCCTCTCTCTCCCTTCAAGTGTGTCCTTGCCCCACATCTTAGTGTCATAAGCAAACTTGGACAGCGTGCTTTTCACCCCCTTGTCCAAGTTGCTGATGAAATGTTAAACAGTGTGGGCCCGAGGACCGAGCCCTGAGGTACCCCACTGCTCACATCTCGCCAGGTTGAGTACAACCTGTCCACCACTATTCTCCGGGTGCGCCCCATCAGCCAATTTTTTACCCATCCAACTGTGCAGGCATCATTGCTGCAGTCACTTAATTTATTGATGAGGATGGGGTGAGAGACAGTGTCAAAGGCCTTCTTAAAGTCTAGAAAGACTATGTCCACAGCAACACCATCATCCAAGGATTTAGTTACTTGGTCATAAAAGGCAATCAGGTTGGTCTGGCAGGACCTTCCTTTGGTGAACCCATGCTGATTGCCCCTGAGCATGATCTCCCCTGCAGGCCCCCCACAGCTGTGCTCCTTGATGATTCTCTCCAAGAGCTTCCCGAGCACCGAGGTGAGGCTTACAGCCTATAATTACTTGGGTCCTCCTTACTCCCCTTCTTAAAAATAGGGACCACATTAGCCAATTTCCAATCCCCTGGCACCTGGCCAGATGATCACGAATGCTCATACAGCCGGGCCAAGGGCTGTGCGATGACCCCTGCCAGCTCCCTCAACACCCTTGGGTGGAGGGCATCTGGACCTGCAGATTTAAAAATGTCTAGCCCTTCCAGAAGATCCCTAACTACATCTGCACTGACTGAAGGCTTGATAGAGCTATCCCCAAGATTGTCCCTACCTCTCAGTCTGGGTGCTGAGGTGCTGGGTTCTGGTGCTGGCCTCTCATTGTTAGCTTTCCTCTCTGGCCCCTTGCTCCTCAGTGAGTCCCTGGTGCCTGTGGCTAGGTGCACACAAGGAGGCTGCGCTGTGTTGTGTGGAGGCAAGTGGGGGAAAGCAGGGATGGAGGCTGGGGGGGCAGGACAGGGAGGGAAAGATGAGGTGTGAATCCTGTGAAAGAAGGGGGTTTTATAGCAGTTGTGTCTGTCTGGTAAGTTTCTGTCTACTAGGTGGGAGATCTGAGTTCAAGTCCTGGCTGGGTCAAGTAGGGTGAGTGAAGTGGCAGGGGAAGAGTTCTTGTTAGAGTGGAGGGGGTCATTGCATGTTGACCTTACTAGCTGCCCTAGTGGTGTGGGTGCTCAAGCTTGGCCCAAAATGTTGAGAGTTCAAGGCTAGGTGTGTACCCAAACCCCTGCTTTGGGGGTCAGACTTGATCTTGATGATCTGCTCAGGTCCCTTCTGACCCTATCAACTATGAAGCAATGTTTTCAAGGTGTAATCTGGATGAAGTCTATTGTGTAACTAGGGGTCTTCCACCTTCAACCCCACCCAGGGAGGTCCCCTGAGGTGCCCCCAGTCTTCCCCGGTCCACTGGATTTAAAGCAGATTAATCCTAATCTGGTTTATCTGGTCTGTGTGTCCAGAAGGCCATGTAAACAGGAGGTCCCCCAGTCACCCTGGGGATCCCCCCATCCATGGAGACCCCCTTAGGTACCCTGACCCCTCTCTCAGCTACCCCAGATTTAAAATGATTTAACTATAACACAGTTCTGTCAGCTGTTTGTCCACATGGTTTAATATGGATTAATTCTGCTTTATAAATGGGGTTTTTTTCTAGGCCTAACGCTACCCAGGGAGGTCCCTTTTGGTGTCCTGACCCCTTTTTCCAAACTCCCTGGATTTAACACAGTTAAACTTTAACATGGTTTTGTTTAGCCATGTATCTGTAAAGATTAATCTGGAATAAAATAGTTGTGTAAAAGGGGGCTCTCCCAGCCCGAGTCCCATTTGGGCAGGTCCCCTGAAGTGCCCTCTGTCTTCCCTTATTCACTGGATTTAATGCAGATTAATTTTAACATGGTTCGTCTGGCCTGTGTGTCCAGAAGGATTAATCCAGATTAACTCTGCTATATAAACAGGGGGTCCCTCAGTCACAACCCCATCCAAGAAGATCCCCTGAGGTGCTCCCAGGCCTTTCCCATCCCCCACAATTTAACTCAGTTTAATGCAGTTTTACTCATCCATGTGTCTGCACATTTTAATCCAGATTAAGGCAACTGTGTATAAAGGAGAGAACTCCCAGCCCCATTCCCACCCTGCCCAAGGAGGCTCCCTGAGTTGCCCCCAGCCTTCCCTTGGCCTCCAGATTTCACCTGGTTTAACCCTAACTTTGTCCAGCCACCCTGTGCACCCAGACTACTCCTGACCGTAATCTGGATTTAGGCCCCTATTCCTCCCCATGTGTGCAGACATCGTGACCCTCACCTGAATTAAGAATTTGGTGTGGTCTTTAATCTGGGTTTGGGCGGGCCCTCCCCTCAATTGCTTTTGGGGCCTGGATTAAGAGCTCAGTGTGACCACACAGTGCTTGATCTTAATCCAGATTACCCCCCTCCCCCTGCTACAGTGCAAGTTGGACATCCAATGGGTAGCAGGTTCTCAAGGGGCAGGGTCCTGGTGGACAGAGTCGGCGGGGTGGAGTCTCAGGGGGGCTTAACTTCCCCACACTGACATCCCGGTTGTCTCCGCCAGGGCCCCCTTGCCAGTGCCCGGCAGGGCCCCCCACCACAGCAGCAGCGCCCACCACCACAGGGTGAGTGACCCCTGATCCCCAACCTCTGACCCCTTTCCTCATTGAACCCTTCAGACCTGCTACCCAGCCTGCCAAGCCTCCCCTATAACAGCTACAGAGTCTGTGACCCCTGCCCTCTGACCTCTTCCCCCTGGCAGCAGGTGGCATAAGCCCTGACCAGTGATTTCCCCCACTTTCGCTATATAACCCTGGTATGCTGTAGGGGACATGATCCCTGACGTGTGAAATCTGACCCTGGCTATGACCCCGCCCACCTATGTTGCAGAGGAGCTGACCTCTGAGCCCTAATCCACCTGCTCTTGACCATGATTTGCCCACAGCCCCCCTGCAGCAGGATGTGTGACCTTTGATACCTGGTTCTCCTGTGACTCTCTGTGCTGACCCCCCACAGCTCCCTCACAGATTGGAGGGAACATGATTTATGACTCCCCCTCACAGCTTTCCTGTGCTGCAGGGACCACGACCCCTGTCCCCCGATCACCCCTACAGCTCACCCAGGCAACCGGGAATGTGACCTCTGATCCCCGCACAGCACCCTCCCATCCTGCCGGGCATGTGACCTCTGACCCTTGACCTCTCTCTCTCACAGGTGCGCCCCCCCAGTCGGCCCCAGCCCCACCAGCCCAGCGACCACTGGTCCAGCCCCGCCCACCCCCACAGGGTCAGCCCCTCCCCGGCCCTGTCCCCACCGTTCCCCGCCAGCCTAGCCCCACAGCCCCATCCCCCTCCACTGGCCCCCAGACACCCCGCCCCAGCCCCCTCCCCCCTCCAGGCCAGGCCCAGTCTCCCCGGCCCAGCCCCCTCCCTCCCACAGGCCAGGCCCAGTCCACCCGCCCCAGCACCCACCCTCCCCCAGGCCAGGGCCAGTCCCCCCGCCCCGGCCCCCTCCCCCCACAGCCCCGCCCCCCTGCTGGGGCCCAGCCCCGCCCCCGTGCCCCCCCCCAGCCCCGCCCTGTTCCACCCCCCACCACTCAGCAACCCAGGCCCAGCATCCCAGGTGGGCAAGGTGGGGGTGGAAGACCCCCTCTGGGGCCCCCCAAGCCCCAGGCAGCCTCGAAGCCTGGCTCGGATCCCCTGGCCCCACAGCCCCAGCTCAAGTAAGTTGGGTTCTATCCTTGGGGTGCGAAGTGTGTGTGTGGGAGGTGGCTGGTTCTCCGGGAGAGGAGGGAGACGTGAGGGATGACAGCAGGGGGGGCTTGGAGCTCAGGCAGCTGAGTTTCAGCCTCATGATGGGGTCCTAGATGCCTGGGTTCTTGCTCCTCGGCTGGGGCCTAAGAACATGGATGCCCAGGTCCTCTCCGCTCTGCTGGGAGCCCAGAGGCCTGGGTTTCCCAGCTGCTGCCCACTGCCTTCCTTGTTGCAGAGCCACTGGTGGTGGACAGCGCTAGGCCAGATGGAGAGCCTTCACCAGCCTCTTTGTCACTGGAGAGTGGGACCCCAAAACCTGGGGGAGACCCTGAGACTGCTGGGGGATTCCTTCCCCATTACCCTGGACCAAGACCTCCTGCCCCTCCCCTTGTTTGGCCTGAGGCCTGGGGTGACCCCCCAAGAGTGCTATGGGGACCCCAAAATCAGTGGTGGCCCCCAAAAGCCAAGGCAACCCCAAAGCTGCCAAAGGACTGCCCCCATTGCCCAGGACCCCCCAACCTCCCTCCACTGGTTCCTGTATTCCTCGTTGCTTGGCATAGCAAATGGAGGACCCCAAAGATTCTTGGGGGACCTCAAAATCAATGGAGAGCCTCCAAAAACCAAGGGCATCCCACGACTGCTGGGAAACAACTCCCACTGCCAAAGACCACTCCCAGTCTCTGTATTCCTCCCCTTGCCTATTCTATGGAATGGGGGAACCCCAAGGGCACTGGGGAGGTCCAAAAACCAAGGGGCCCCCCCATTTCCCAGACCCCCCCACCCCTGGAGACCCCCTGCACCTTACCATGCTTGGCCTGAGGACTGGGGTGACCCCCGTTGCAGGACCCCCAAAATTCAAGGGGACCCGAAGATTGTCAGAGAAACCTCCCCTCTTCACCCAGCCCCTTCTCCCTGTATCCCCATGCTTGGCCTAGTGAATGGAGGGACCTCAACATTGTGGGGGGGCAAAAACAAAGGGGATGCTCCCAGGACTGCTGGGGAAATCCCCCACAGACCCCCCCTCCCTGTATCTCCCACTTACATGGCCTATTGAATGCAGGACCCCCCAAACAATCAGGAAAACCACCCTCAAACCCCTGCTTGGCCTGGTGATTGGGGAACCCCTAAACCTGACCCCCCCCCTTTTTTGCTGATGAGATGCTACCACCCCACGGAGCCCTCTCGCAACACCCTGGAGCCCTGCCCACCCCCAGCTGAGCCCTGCCCCTTGTGCCCAAAGTCCTTCCCTCTCTGAAGCCCCGCCCCTTTTGCACAGATATATGCAAACCTGCTCTGAGCCCCTCCCCTCCTTCTGGCCCTGTCCCCTGGGAGAAAGTGGGGGCGTCCCCCTCGTGCCTGTGTTTGTGCTGCTGATGGTGTCTGTGTTGCTAGGCTGAACCAGTAAGCCCCGCCCCCTCTCGAATAGGCCCCGCCCCCACGCTGGACAGCTCAGAGGTCACCTGTATTTTTTTGAACAGCCCCGCCTCCTCCACGCTGTTGTGATCGCACCTCACGTGCCCCTCGGAAAGCCCATGAGAGCGTGAAGCCTTGCCCCCTCCCTTGTGCGAGGACGTGAGACTCCGCCCATTTCCTCTTGCGTGAGTGTCAATCCGCCCACTTCCTTGTGTGAGAGGCTCCGCCTAGTTCCTCATGCAGGGTTGAGACCACGCCCTCACCAGCTGCTTTGTGCCATGGCACGAGACTCTGTCCCCCTTCCTCGTGCGAGCGGGCATGACCCCCCGCTACATTCCCAGTTGTGCCACAGCCCTGCCGGGCCCCACCCCGTCCCTTAACGCTGGGGGAGGGGCAACCCCAGGTCCCCCCCCTCTTAGCCGTGCCCCTCCGTCGTGATGCTGTCGCCTGTGGTGTCTGTGTGCCTCGTGGCCGAAGCCAGAGAGACATAAACTATATTAAAGAGAGATTTAAACACGAGTTATCGGGATGTGTGTGCGGCTGATTCTGGGGAGGGTGGGCCTGAGTATAACTATGAGGAGCGCTGGGATGTACCCAATTCTGGGGCGGAGAGGTGTAACCTATGGGGAGAGGCTGCAAGCTGTGCGGTAGGGAATGGCCAAGTGTAACAGTCTGGGGAGAGCTGAGATGCGGCCAGCTCTGGTGGAACTGCTGGGTAATGGCCAAGTATAAATGAGGCTGAAGTTGGTTGCTTGTTCCCAGTCCCTTATTCCTGGTTCCCAGTTCCTTTTAATAAGGAACTGGCTTTCACGCTGGAATTATGGCTAGAAATTCTGCTTGGGCCACTACACAGCATACCTCTGCACCACAGGGAGACTCTACTAGATGCATCTCACCAGAGACTTGCCCGGCCCAAAGCGTGCTTTGGCCATGCCAGGCTGTCAACTGACACCACCCCAGCCACTCTGCTAAGTATCTGGACCCAAATAAGGAACTGGAATTTGAGCTGGGATTATAGCTAGAAATCCTTCTTGGGCCACCCCATACCATGCCTCTGTGCCACTGAGAGACTGTCCTGGACATCTCTGACCAGAGACTTGCCTGGCCCAAAATGCAGTTTGGCTGTGCCAGGCTGCCAAGAGACAGCGCTGCAGCCACTGTGCTAAATACATGGACTTGAATAAGGAACTGAATGTTGGGCTGGGATTATAGCTAGAAATCTGTCTGAGGCCACCCCAGAACACTTCTCTTTGGCACAGGGGGACTCTCCTGCACATCTCTGACCAGAGACATGCCCCGCCCAAAAAGCAGTTTAGCCATGCCAGATTGCAAACTGACACCCCCCCCCCAGACACTGTGTTAAGTATCTGGAAACAAATAATGAAATGATATTTGGACTGGGATTATACCCAGAAATCCTTCTTGGGCTACCCCAGACCATGTCTCTGTGCCACTAGGGGATGCTTGTGGACAACTCTGAATAGAGACATGCCTGGCCCAATGCGCGGTTTGGCTGTGCCAGGCCACCAACAGACGGCACCCAAGCCACTGTGCTAAGTATCTGGACCCAAACAAGGAACTGACTTTTGGGCAGGGATTATACCCAGAAATCCTTCTTGGGCCACCCCAGATCACATCTCTGTGCCACCGGGGGACTCTCCTGGACATCTTTGACTACAGATTTGCATGGCCCAAAGTGCGGTTTGGCCGTACCAGGCTGCCAATTGACAGCACCCCAGCCACTGTGCTAAGTATATGGTCTTGAATTAGGAACTGGTTTGTGGGCTGGGATTAGAGATGGAAATGCTTCTTAGGCCACCCCATGCCATGACTCTGCGGCACTGGGGCACTCTCCTGGACATCTCTAACCAGAATCTTGCCTGGCCCAAAGCGCAGTTTGGCAGTGCCAGGCTGCCAACTGACAGCTCCCCATTCCCACTGTACAAAATGCATTGGCTTGAATAAGGGTTTAGGTTGTAGCCGTGTTGGTCTAAGGACATAGGCAGACAAGGTTCCTTGGGTGAATTTGATATCTTTTATTAGACCAACCCAAATGGTTGGAGAATAGTTATTAAGCAAGCTTTCAGGTTCAAAAACCCTTTGTCAGGCTTGAATAAGGAACTGGCTTTTGGGCTGGGATTATACTTAGAAATCCTTTTTTGGGCCACTCCTTGATTTACCTGTGTGCTACCGGGGAACTCTCCTGGACATCTCTGACAAGAGACTTGCCTGGTCCAAAAGGCAGTTTGGCCGTACCAGGGTGCTAACTGACAGCACCCCAGCCACTGTGCTAAATATATGGACCCAAATAAGGAAGAGGCTTTTGGGCTAGGATTACAACTAGAACTCCTTCTTGGGCCACCCCATGGCATACCTCTGTGCCCCGGAGGATTCTCGTGGACATCTTTGACCAGAGACTTGCCTGGCCCAAAACACAGTTTTGCCGTGCCCAGCTGCTATCTGACAGCACCCTAGCCACTGTTCTAAGTATAATGGCTTGGATAAGAAACTGTTTTTGCGGTTGGGATTAGAGATGGAAGTCCTTGTTGGGCCACCCCACACTATGACTCTGTGGCACCAGTGGACTCCCTGGGCATCCCTGACCAGAGTCTTGCCCGGCCCAGAGCACAGTTTCTTCATGCCATGCTGCTAACTGCAGCCCCCATATCCATTAATATAATAAAAGGCTTGTCTGTACGTCTGTCCATAATGCTTCTAGCCAATTGCACATGGGCCCCTGAGAGGGCAGGCGGCAATTGGCTGGGTGGCACACACTGCGCAGGCCCAAGTTTGCACCGCTGCCAGGGAATTTTGGTGGTGGGGAACATGCCCCAGCCATCCAAGCAGCCGGGCTGCAACCCACCTCCCTGCCTGAGGGCCAGTGGGGTATCATGGTGGCCGCCCATCCTGGATGCCCCTCAGAATAACCAGCAGGGACGGAGAGACAGGGGGTAGGGAGGGAGGAACGGGAAGGGAGGCAGGCAGACACGGGCCAGGCAGACCCGAAGTGGCTGTGGGGGGAAGAAGGGGAGCGGAGTTGGACCTGAAGTGGCGGGGAAGGGGTGGGAATGGGACTGGACTAAAGTGGCACGAAGGAGGAAGGGAGTGGGGTCGGACCCAAAGCGGTGGAAGGGGATGGGGTGGCTTGGGGTCAAACCTGAAGTGGCCGGAGGGAGGTAAGGGTAGAGCGGGGTGGGGGAAGGGGGAAGCAGGGCCAATTGCAGGGCTTTGTACCCCTGTCCTCCCCCCACCCCCATCATTCTTGATGGGCAGTTTGCTAGTACTAATTATTTTGGCTTGAATAAGGAACTGGGTTTTGGCCTGAGGTTATCATTGCAAATCCTTTTTGGGCCACCCCACACCATGCCTCTGTGGCACTGGGGGACTCTCCTGGACACCCTTGACCATGTTTTTGTCTGGTCCAAAGAATGCTTTGGCCATGCCGGGTAAGTCTCTCATCAGAAATGTCCAGGAGAGTTCCCCAGTGGCACAGAGACATAATCTGGGGTGGCGCAAGAACGATTTGTAGCTATAATCAAAGCCCAAAATCCAGTTCCTTATTCAGGTCTATATACTTAGCACGGTGGCTGGGATTCAGTCTGTTGTCATCCTGGCATGGGCAAAGCGCAGTTTGGGCCTGGCAAGTCTCTGGTCAGAGATGTCCAGAAGAGTCCCCCAGTGGCGCAGAGATGTTGTCTGGGGTGGTCCAAGAAGGATTTCTAGCTATAATCCCAGCCCAAAATCTAATTCCTTATTCAGATCCAGATACTTAGCACAGTGGCTGGGATGCTGTTAGTTGGCACTCTGGGACAGCCAAACTGTGTTTTGGACCGGGCAAGTATCTGGTCAGAGATGTCCAGGAGAGTCCCCCGGTGGCACAGAGGTGTGGTCGGGAGTGGCCTAAAAAGGATTTCTGGGTATAATCCCAGTCCAAAATCCAGTTCCTTATTTGGTTCTGTGTACTTAGCACAGTGGCTGGGGTGCTGACTGTTGTCAGCCTGGCACAGCCAAATCGCACTTTGGACTGGGCAAATCCCTGGTTAGAGATGTCCAGGACAGTGCCCCAGGACCACAGAGTCATGTTCTGCATTTTCCCAAGAAAGATTTCTAGCTATTATCCCATCCCAAATTCCAGTTCCATATTCAGGTCCATATACTTAGCATAGTGGCAAGGGTGGAGTCAGTTGACAGCCTGGCATGGCCAAACCACGCTTTGGGCCAGGCAAGTCTTTGGTTAGAGATGTCCAGGAGAGTCCCCGGGGGGCATGAAGGCATGGCATGGCATGGCCCAAGAAGGATTTCTAGATATTATCCCAGCCCAAATTCTAATTCCTTATTCAAGACATTAGACTTGGTATAGTGGGAATGGGGCTGTTAGTTGGCAGCCTGGCATGGCCAAACCATGCTTTAGACTGGGCAGGACTGTGTTCAGGGTTCTTTGGGACAGTCCCCCAGTGGCATCGACAGGAAATCTGGGGTGGCCCAAGAAGTATTTTGCCCCATAAACCCATCCTAATCTGACCCTCCAACGGCTCTGTACTTGATGTGGGATATTATTTTACATATAAATTAGTACGTATGCATAGCTAATGAAATTCTCTCTTTGGGATGTGTAATTCATTAATAACAAGTTTTTACCGAGTCTAGATTATCTTTGAAAAAGGAACCGGGAATAAGGAATAAGTAACTGAGAATAAGGAATAGGGAACTGGGAATAAGGAATTGGGACTAAACAACCAATTTCAGCCTCATCAGGTATAACCTATGGGGATTCATAGATGTTAGGGTCAGAAGGGACCTCAATAGAGCATCGAGTCCGACCCCCTGCATAGGCAGGAAAGAGTGCTGGGTCTAGATGACCCCAGCTAGATGCATATCCAACCTCCTCTTGAAGACCCCCAGGGTAGGGGAGAGCACCACCTCCCTTGGGAGCCCATTCCAGACCTTGGCCACTCAAACTGTGAAGAAGTTCTTCCTAATGTTCAATCTAAATCTGCTCTCTGCTAGCTTGTGGTCATTATTTCTTGTAACCCCCGGGGGCGCCTTGGTGAATAAATACTCACCAATTCCCTTCTGTGCCCCCATGATGAACTTATAGGCAGCCACAAGGTTGCCTCTCAACCTTCTCTTGTGGAGGCTGAAGAGGTCCAGGTGCCCCAGCCTCTCCTCATAGGGCTTGGTTTGCAAGCCCTTAACCATACGAGTGGCCCTTCTCTGGACCCTCTCCAGGTTATCCGCATCCCTCTTGAAGTGCGGTGCCCAGAATTGCATGCAGTACTCCAACTGCGGTCTGACCAGCGCCCGATAGAGGGGAAGCATCACCTCTTTGGATTTATTCGTCATGCATCAGCAGATGCACAAAAAAGTGCCATTGGCTTTTCTGATGGCTTTGTCACACTGCCGGCTCATGTTCATCTTGGAGTCCACTAGGACTCCAAGATCCCTTTCCACTTCCGTGCCACCCAGCAGGTCATTTCCTAGGCAGTAGGTATGCTGGACATTTTTCCTCCCTAGGTGCAGCACTTTGCATTTCTCCTTGTTGAACTTCATTCTGTTGTTTTCTGCCTACTTGTCCAACCTGCCCAGGTCTGCTTGCAGCTGTTCCCTGCCTTCCGGCGTGTCCACTTCTCCCCATAGCTTTGTGTCATCTGCAGACTTGGACAGAGTACACTTCACTCCCTCGTCCAAGTCGCTGATGAAGACATTAAAGAGTATCGGTCAAAGGACCAAGCCCTGCGGGACCCCACTGCCCACACCCTTCCAGGTCGAAACCGACCCATCCACCATGACTCTCTGGGTGCAACCCTCTAGTCAATTTGCCACCCACCGGACTGTGTAGTCATCCAAGTCACAGCCTCTTAACTTGTTCACCAGTATGGGGTGGGATACCGTATCGAAGGCCTTCCTGAAGTCTAAGTATACGACATCCACCCCTCCTCCTGTGTCCAGGCGTTTCGTTACCTGGTCATAAAAAGAGACTAGATTGGTCAGGCACGATCTGCCTGCTACGAACCCGTGCTGGTTTCCTCTCAGCATAATTTGTCCCGCCGGGCTCTCACATATGTGAGCCTTGATAATTTTTTCAAAGACTTTGCCAAGGATGGAGCTGAGACTGACTGGCCTATAGTTGCCTGGGTCCTCCTTCCTCCCCTTCTTGAAAATGGGGACCACATTGGCCCTTTTCCAGTCCTCCGGGACTTGGCCCGTGCGCCACGAGCTTTCAAATATTCCCGCCAGTGGCTGTGCAATGATGTCGGCCAGTGCCTTCAGCACCCTAAGATGGAGCTCATCCGGGCCTGCCAACTTAAGGGCATCCAGTTCTTTCAAGAGACTCTGCACCATCTCAGGGTCTACACATGGTAGTCTGGCGCCTTGCTGCTGCCTCTCTACAACCCCAGTGAGAGACTTGTCGTGCCCCTCACTTAGGAACACTGAGGCAAAGAACTCGTTGAGGAGTTCAGCCTTGTCCCCCCTGTCCGTCACCAATTGCTTCTGCCCATTTAGCAGGGGTCCTATTCCTCCCTGGGCCTTCCTTTTACTCCCTATATATCTAAAGAACAATTTCGCGTTGTCCTTTACTTGGGATGCCATCCTCAGCTCCATGGTAGCTTTGGCCCGTCTAACTGTGTCCCTACAAGCGCGAGCAGAGGAGGTATATTCGTCTTTGGTGAGCTCTCCCTGTTTCCACTTTTTATGTGCTCCCCTTTTGGCCCTTAGGCTGCCCTGGATTTCTCTGGGCAGCCAGGGAAGCCTCCTGGCCCCTTTCCCTCTTTTTCCTCGCATCGGGATCATCTCCCTTTGTGCCCGAAGGATCATTTCCTTAAGGCACAGCCACCCTTCTTGGGCTCCCATCACTTCAAAACTCCTACTCTGCAGTGCGTCCTTGACTAATCGCCTGAGTTCATTGAAATCAGCTTTCCTAAAGTCTAGCACTTTCACCCTACTAGTTACCTTACCCACTCAACGTCTTATGAATAATTCTATTATTAGGTGATCACTGTCCCCCAGATGGCTACTGATCTGGAGGTCCCCTACCATGTCATCCCCCGTTGCCAATACCAGGTCCAGTAAGGCATTCCCTCTAGTGGGACCGTGTACCTCCTGTGTCAGGTGGAGGTCCTGTACACAGGTTAGAAACCTGCACGAAAGGTGGGACTTTGCCGTCTGCGTCTCCCAGCAGATGTCTGGGTAGTTTAGGTCCCCCATGACTACCACCTCTTTAGCTTTTATGGTCTCCAAGAGCTGCCTCAGGAGCCCCAAATCTAGTTCTTCCCCTTGGTGTGTGGGTCTGTAGCAGACCCCTACCACCAAAACCCTTTCTCCTTGCCCCCCATGTAACCTAACCCACAATCCTTCTACTTCTTCATCCTTCGATTCTGTCTTGATGAGGGTCGATGTATATTGCTCACTGACATAGAGCGAAACCCCTCCCCCTTTCTTCCCCACCCTGTCCTTTCTGTACAGCCTATAACCCTCAATATGTACCGCCCAGTCATGGGATGAATCCCACCAGGTTTCTGTTAGCCCTACTAAGTCATAGGTGTTTAGTGCAAGCAGGAGCGCTAGTTCATCCTGTTTGTTCCCCATGATCCTAGCATTAGTATATAGACACTTGAGCCCTGTGACTGGTGCCTTTGCTGCCCCCCAGCTCCGAATCCCAAGGGGCCCCTTATTTCTTACCTTCTTGTTGCTTACCTGTGCTGTGCTGCTGGCCACCCCATGGCTTGCGGGTTCCCAATGTTCTCCTTCTTCAGGCTGGGCTGTCCTTGTGGGTGCCACATGGTTTGGTGGTCCACAGCTTCCCCCGCCCTCATCTTCCCCTCCCCCCAGCGAGCCTAGTTTAAAGCCTGCCGGAGGAGATCTGCCAACCTAGAAGAAAAAACACGCTTACCTTTGGGGGACAGGTGAAGCCCATCCCAACTGAGCATGTCCCTCGTCGTAATGTGTGGGTCGTTGTCCAGGAAGCCAAAGCCTGCCTTGAGACACCACTGCCAAAGCCGCCATTTGGTCTCTCTGATGCAGTTCTCATGCTGTCTTCCGCGTCCGTTCACTGGTAGGATGGAAGAGAATACCACCTGTGCACCGAACTCCTTCAGCACGCCGCCCAGAGCACTGTAGTCCGCCATCAGGTGATCGGGGGTTCTCCTGACCGCATCATTAGTACCCACATGGACTAGGACCATGGGGTAGTAATCGGTGGGCTTGATCCTGGCCTGGATTACTTCCGTCACATCCTGAATCTTTGCTCCGGGCAGGCAGTAGACCTCTCGTGTTGAGGGGTCCTGGCGACAGATGGGCCCTTCCGTACCTCTCAGAACGGAGTTGCCTATGACGAGCATTCGTCGCCTCCTCCTCTGGGTCCGCTTGGATCTCTTGACCTGTTTGGAGCATGGAGAGTGTGGTGTTGCTTCCTGACCAAGGGTTTCCTCCTCTCCTTCCATCTCCTGAAGGGTTGCCAGGGCCTCGTACCTGTTCTCCAGTCGGACTGGAGGAACTGGCACCTGTTCGCTGCGAGCAGCTCCGGTCCTGGATGTGACCATCTGCCACTCTGCTGTGGAGGGCACTCCCCGGGATGCTTCTTCCTTAGGTGCCTGGTCCTGCAGGGAAAAGAAATAGCTGTCAATTTCATCCTCCGCCTCCCTGATCCCCCTCAGCCTGCTAACCTCCTCCCGGAGCTCCCTCACCTGCGCCTCCAGAGCCCTAAGACGGGCTCCTGCCGGACAGGTGTGGGGGCCCCCAATCTCTGCCCCCCCCCGGCCCTGCTGGGGATCCCCTGCAGGCCAGGAGGTAGGGGGACATCAGCTCTCCCATGGGCTCGGTCTGGGTGGAGGCCTCAGACCAGCCCTGGGTAGGCTTGGCCCCCTGGGCAGAGGCCCTAGCAGCACTCCTCGTCGACACCATTCTATAAGCCGCTGTTTGTAGATCTGTGTGGTGTCTACGCCCTACCCTTACAGGAGTCTCTCTCCTGGCCCTTCCTGCCCGAACGCCTGCGCAAACGCCGGTGCGCTCTTACAGAGCGCGCCTGTTTGCATACTCTGTTCGCACTGCGCGGCTCGGGAGCACGGCTCCCTATCGGCTCAGCTATATGGGATCCGGGGGGCTTCCCCTCCGGATCCGGCTCAGCTGTGCCGGGTCCCTCCTCCCCACTTACCTTCGGGGGATCAGCTGTTGCTGTCCCCGCTGCCGATTCCTCTGCTGCTGCTGCTGCTGCTGCTGCTGCCTCTGGTCAGCAAGTTCGTAAGGGGGCACACGTGCGTGCGGGACACACGCGTGCCTGGATCCTCTCCTTCCCGCTGCTGGTTCCCAAGAACTGGTTCCTCATGTTCATCTTGTGGTCAATCATGACCCCCAAGTCCTTTTCGTCTGTAGTGCTAGCCAGCATAGCACTGCCGAGCCTATAAGCGTGCTGCAGGTTTTTCCTCCCAAGGTGGAGAACCTTGCATTTTTTGGTGTTAAACACCATCAGGTTCTCATCATCCCATTTCCTGAGCCTGTCAAGGTCAGCCTGGCTCGCCCTCGTGTCCTCAGGTGTGGATGCTTTATCCCAAAGTTTGGTGTCGTCAGCGAACTTCGCCAGTCTGCTTCTGATACCAGTGTTCACATCATTAATGAAGATGTTGAATAGTGTTGGCCCAGGGACAGAGCCTTGCGGGACCCCAATGATCACAGTGCACCACGACGATTGACTTCCGTCAACCACCACCCTCTGGGTCCGACCACGGAGCCAATTCCCCAGCCAGTGGATCGTGGTGAAGCCAAGGCTGTAGTTCGCCAGCTTTGCCAAGAGGCGATCATGGGATACCAGATCAACGGCTTATTTAAAGTCAAGATATGACATCAATCTTTTCTCCCTTGTCCAGGTGATAGATCACGTGGTCATAAAAGGAAATGAGATTGGTCAAGCAAGACCTACCCACAACAAACCCATGCTGGGTATCCCTCAGGATGCTGCCATCGGCCAGTCTTTTAAGAATGGTCTCTTTGATAATCTTTTCTAAGACTTCCCCTGGGATAGAGGTCAGGCTGATAGGCCTGTAGTTTGCCGGATCCACTTTCCTCCCTTTCTTGAAGATAGGCACCACATTGGCCTTCTTCCAATCTTCAGGCACTTCACCAGAGCACCAGGAGTTCTCGAAGATCCGTGCCAGGGGCTGAGCTACGATGCCTGCCAGCTCCTTGAGTACCCAGGGGTGTAAACTGTCAGGGCTGGCTGACTTGAAGGTGTCCAGCTTCTCAAGATGTTCCTTCACAAGGTCAGCATTGATGGAGGGTAAGAAATCACCCTCACCCAGGCATTCCTGTCCTGTAATGGGCAGAGGGGCATCCCTTGGGACTGGTGAAAAACTGATGCAAAGTACCCATTTAGCAAGTTGGCTTTTTCCTGGGCATCGGTTGTAAGTTGCCCCATCTGGTTTAGCAGGGGTCCAATGTTGCCCTTGCTTTTCCTCCGGCTTCCCACATATCTAAAAAAGGACTTTTTATTGTCCTTCGTATTTGTAGCTAGTTGGAGTTCAGTCGCAGCCTTGGCTTTTCTGGCTCACTGTCTGCAGATCCAGACCAGTGCAGAATATTCCTCCTTGGAGGTGGATCCAGTCCTCTATCCTTTGTAGGTCTTTCTTTTTAGACGCAGGAGGTCTGCCAGTTCCCTGGAGAGCCAAGGGGGCTGCCGGGCCCTTTTGCTGCCTTTCTTCTGAGGCAGAATAAACTTTGCTTGTGCATCCAGGATTGCTCCCTTGAGGAGCGACCACTCATCCTTAACTCCCCTCCCCTTTGGGTCGTGATCCCTTAAGGCAGGGGCAGGCAATTATTTTGGGTGGAGGACCGCTTACTGAGTTTTGGCAAGCCATTGAGGGCCGCATAACAGGTAGCCAGGGGCAGATAAATATTAATTTTCTAAATTTTTTAGAGGTTCCGCAGGCTGGATGGAATGGCCTGGTGGGCTGCATGCAGCCCACATTTTTCCCATCCCTGCCTCAGGGGCTCACTGACAAGCCTCCTGAGCTTGTCAAAGTCAGCTCTCCTGAAGTCAAGAACTTCAGCATTGCTGACTGACTTGCCAGCTTTACAGCGGATGGTGAAAGAGATCAGCTTGTGGTCAATGTCACCCAGCTTCTCTTCAATCATTAGGTCACTGATTAGGTCGTCCCCGGTTGCCAGAACCAGGTCGAGCAGCACTTTACCACTTGTCGGCCCGTAGACTTCTTGCATTTCATAGACATTAGACATTAGGGCTGGAAGGGACCTCGGAGGATCATTGAGTCCAGCCCCCAAGTTCAATAAGTATGTTTAAACAGTTTCTGCTATGCAACTGAGCATTCTTTTTCTCATTTAAACTGATTTTCTCATTTCAGTCTAATTTTGATTTTCAGACACTTTCATTATTTCTAATTCAGATGTATTTCATACCCTTTTGTTACCTTTTGAACCATAAAAGTTGTAACAACAGAGGTTTTCTGTGGAAACAGCTTTCATTTGTCATCTGGCTATGAATATCTCCTTTATGTTATTCTGGTATACCTATATGATGCGCTGACTTCTTTATAAAGTAGTTCACATGGAGAGGATGAGAAAGATCTAACATTACGTAGGTTTTGGTAAATTGTGTAAAGGTTTTCTCAGAGCTTGCACTTTTCTCAGGGTGTTTGCAGTCTTGGGGCAAGGATCTGTAGCAGGCTGTGCACACAGAATGCATGCATGTGGTTGGACAGCTGTAACGCCAGGGCAGGAAGCCCGGAAAAAAACAAACAAAACGGGGAGACTAGTTGAGGAGAGGATAACTGAAGCTGTGCTGAGAAGGCTTGCTTCTGAGGGGGCTGCTACCAGGACAATTGCTTCTAAGAGGACTACTGGCAGAAGAATTGTTGCCGAGTGAGCTGCTACTGAGGGCAGAGGAGCCACCAGCTAATGAGTGCCCAGGATTGCCTGCTATCCTTTACTAAAGGAGTGGGGGTTGTGCAAAAAGGTTCCCCTCCCTACTCTTAAGATCCCCTGGTGCAGGGAGTCACTGGGGTGAATCAGGGACAGGGGTTGCTAGAGAAGGTTCTCTGGGAGAGCTAGAGAAAGCAGCAGGGAATCATGGCTGTGTGGGAGCTCCAGCAGAGAGCTTAATAAAGTACAGCTGAGAAGGGGCACTCCAAGTGCCAAACACAGGGGAGCTAACTTGGGAGGTGTGTGGGGAATGGTGATTGATTGCAGGCACCCAGAAAAGCCTGGACGAGGGAAGAAACCCTGGTCTCTGGAGCAGACACACCTGTCCTGATAGGCACCCCCATCTTCTATCCAGATGACAGCATTGCCACCCCGCTTCTGAAGCAGAGAGAGCACCGCTCCCCAGGGCTCCACTGCAGCCACTGCACAGTGGGCTACTCTGCTGCAGGCAGAGTGGTTTTGTAGAGATCTGGCTGATTAAGTGTATATACCTGTTTTAAGTTGCCTGAGTGTTAAAGTTGATAACATAATTGCTTTTGTTATATGATAAGTATTTGCTTTATCTAGTGGTATAGATTATTATTGAGCTCATTGAAAATATTTTGTTATTTATGGGATGTCAAATTTGTCAGTCTTCAGTTATTATTGTAAATAATAAATTATTGTAAATAGTTATTTAGTGTGTGGTCTGGTGCAGGGAGAACAACAGGAGAGCACTGCAATGAGTGGTAGCTCTTAGCCTGTAGATGGAGTGGGAGTAGTCCAAGACTTATTGGCACCCCAGGAGCCCAAAAATTTGGACGTGACTGTGGGTAGTGCCGCTGCCAGGGTTACAACTGTTATTCTGAAAACTGTATGACAAGTATAACATTGTTTTCAGGTAAAGCAGGGTGAGTTCCGAGTAAATTAGTGTGCTTCTGTGAGCTTATGGAAAAGAAACTCACTCATTGCATTTGAAAATTTAAAATGATGCTAAGAGGCAATTCACCATGTTTCACACATTTCTCATGAATCAACTTAACTTTTAACTAATTACTCTCTTTTTAACTTACCTTTTAACTAGTTGAAAGTGGAAATATTTACCTTTTAACTTAAATCAAGTTAATTTTAAAGGCTGCTAACTTTTAACTTTAGTTAGTTACATTTTTCATAAATTTTTCCCATGACTGTAGACTTCCAAAAGGCCTTTGATCTAGTATCCCATGATGTTCTCATGGGAAAATGAGAGGATTGTGGGTTTAACAGCTCGACGGTTAGATGGGTAGGAGACTGGCTGCTAGGTAAGACCCAGAGAGTTCTTATGAATGGATCTGTTTCATCCTGGTGAGAAGTGTCCGTGCTGGGTCCAGTGCTTTTCAACGTCTTTATCCATGATTTGGTTGTGGGGGTGAAGAGCTCACTGGCTGAGTTTGCAGACAACACCAAGCTATGGGGGAGCATGATCATGCTTGGAAATAGACTTCAGATACAGGTGGACCTGGACAGGCTTGAGAGTTGAGTTGGTCGGAACCAGATGAAGTTCAACACTGCGAAGTGTAAAGTGCTCCATCTGAGGATGAACAATCCCCAACACACAGGCTCGGTGGCGCCAATTTGACTAGCACCACGACTGAAAGGGACCTAGGGATAATAATAGACCATAGCATGAACATGAGCTGTCAGCGCAGTGCTGTAGCCAGCAGGGCAAACAGTACTCTAGCATGCATCAACCGATGCATCTCGTGTAAAACCAAAGAAGTGATTCTTCCACTTTACTCAACATTGGTGAGGCCGCAGCTGGAGTACTGCATCCAGTTCTGGGTGCCACACTTCAACAAGGACGTGGAAAAGCTTGAGAAAGTCCAGAGAAGACCCACCCATGTGATCAGGGACTTGCAAGGCAAGCCATACGAAGAAAGGCTGAGGGACTTGGGCCTCTTCAGCCTAAAAAAGAGAAGGCCGAGAGGGGATGTGGTAGCAGCTTACCACTACATGAGAGGAATACATGAAGGGCTCGGTGAACAATTGCTCACCAGGGCAGTCTTGGGGAAAACCAGGAGTAATGGCCACAAACTCCTGGAAGACCACTTCAGGCTCAGCTCTAGGAAAAACTTCTTTACAGTCAGGGTGTCCAGACAATGGAATAAACTCCCTCCAGAGGTGATCACCTACCCTGGAAATCTTCAAGAGGAGACTGGACAGGCACCTCAGTGGGGTCACCTGACCCCAGTTGTCTTTCCTGCCTTGTGCAGTGGGACTGGACCCGATGATGTTGTGAGGTCCCTTCCAGCCCCTTACAATCTATGAATCCTAATCTAATTCTGAACCACTCACAATCTAAACCTTAACCCTAATACTGACCTTGAACCAATCCCAATCCAAATTTTAGCCCTAATCTTAAACCTGAAACAGTTCCTGTTCAAAACCTGATTTTAACCCTAACTCTTAACCAATCTCAGTGCAAACCCTAACCCAATCCTAATCCAGAGCCAACCCCAACCAAAGATCCAACTTTAATCTTATCTCTGAACCAGTTACAATCCTAATCATAATCCTAACCCCAAAACAATCCCACTGAGAACCCTAACCCTAATCCCTTTAACCTAACCCTAAAGCTAACCCTTAACCAATCTCCATGCAAATCCTTACCCATCACCCCTAACCCAATCCCCTAATGCAGAGGTTCCTAAACTTTTTCTTATTGCATACCCCCTTTTGATTTACCAGCTGCCTGTGCATCCCAACAGCATATGCTTTATATTTTAACCTCTTAACTGCCAATTATTCTAATATAATAAAATGCTTTGTCTGTCTGTCTGTCTGTCTGCCTGCTTTTGCCCAATTGCACATGTGCTGATTGGCTGTGCGGGCCAGGTGACTGGAGGCAGGGCCAGCTGAGTTAAAATAGGAGCCCCTCCTCCACGCCGCCTCCTCCTGCAGCCTCCTGTGTGGCAGCTTCCTCCGCCCCACCTCCACACATGGCAAGAAAATAAATTGTCACGAGCACTTTAAAAGTGGCAGGGCCACCTCAGGAAAGGTGGGAACCCCTCCATCAGCCCCGCCTCCTCCTACAGCCTCCAGTGCAGCAGCTCCCTCTGCCCCACCTCCACAGAGGCAAAAAAACAAAATTGGGTAGAGCACTATAAAAGCAGCAGGGCCAGCTGAGGAAAAGCAGAAGTCCCTCCATTGTAGTGGGGTCAGACCCAAAATGGGGGGGGAGGAGGGGTGCAGGGTCAGATCCAAACTGGGAGGAAGGGGGTGAGCAGGGTTGGATCCAAAGGGGGGCGGGGTCAAACCCAAACTGGGGGAAGGAGGGGGTGGGGTCAGAGCCAAAATGGGAGGGGGGAAGTAGGGGGAAGGGGGGCAAAGACAGACCCAAAGCAGGGTGGGAGGGGGGGCAGGGTCAGACCCAAATGGAGGGGAGAGGGGAGGGGGGTTGGACTTGAAGCGGGGGGGAACAGTGTCAGACCAGAACCAGGGGGGAGGGGAGGTGGGGTCAGACTTGAACAGGGTCAGACCCAAACAGGGGGGGGAGGGGGGGAGGGTTAGACCCAAAGTGGGGGGAGGGGGGAATGGGGTTGAACCCAAACCAGGGGGGGAGGGGGGGCAGGGTTGAACCCAAAGTGGGCGGAGGGTGGCAGAGTGGGGTTGGAACCAAGTATTGGGGAGAGGGGGAATGAGGCTGGACCAGAGGTGAGGGGGGGGGGGGCGTCAGACACAAAGCAGGGGCAAGTGGAGTTAGACCTGAAGCAGGGGGTCGTTCGGTCAGACCCAAACTGGGTGGGGGGAAGTGAAGTGCAACCTGAAATGGGGGGGACAGAGGTGGAACAGGGTTAGACCCAAGGTGGAGGGGTGGGGGTGGACCCAAGGAAGAGGGGAGCGGGTGAAGGGGGTCAGATCCGAACCGGGGGGGGGAGGGGAGCGGGTTGGACCTGAAGCGGGTGGTGGAAGCGGGGTGGGGTCAGACCTGAAGTGAGGGGGAGTGGGGAGTGTGGTCAGACTGATGAGGCAAAGGAGGACAGGGTCATACGTGAAGCGAAGGGGAGGGGGGTAATGGGGTTGGCTCCAAACCAGGGGTGGAGGGATAGGTGGGGTCGAACCAGAAGGGAGGGGAACGGCATCAGACCCAAACTGGACAGGGGCAGGGGCAGGGTCATACCCAAAGTGATGGGAGGGTGGTGGAGTGGGATTGGACCCAAAGCAGGGTGGAGAGGGGGAATGGGGTGAGACCTGAAGTGACAGGGGGAAGTGGGGGAAAGGGGGCAGTGTCAGACTTGAAGTGGGGGGGGGGGCATGGAGCAGAGTCAGACCTGAAGCAGGGGGAAGGGGTGGAGCGGGATGGACCTGAACCAGGGAGGGTGGCATTTGACCTGAAGTGGGAGGGAGCAGGGTTGGACCTGAACTGGGGGGGAGGGGGGAAGGTCGGGAGCAGGGTCAGACCTGAAACAGGGGAAGGGAGGGAGCAAGTTCAGACCCGAACTGGGGGGAGGGGGGTGGGGTCAGACCAAAACTGGGGGAGAGGGGGGCAGGGTCAGACCCCAACCAGGGGGGTGGGGTCAGACCAGAATCAGGGGGAGAGGGGGGAAGCGGGGTCAGACCTGAACCTGGGTGTAGTGGAGGTGGGGGCGGACCCAAAGGGGGGGAGGGGGAGAACAGGGTCAGATCTAAAGTTGGGGGGGGAGGGGGGGCAGGGTCGGACCAGAATCAGGGGAGGAGGGGCAGACCCGAAGTGGGGGAGAGGGGGGCGGGGTTGGACCCCAACCGCGGAGCCAGGGTTGGACCCAAAGCGGGGGGGAGCGGAGTCGGACCTGAAGCAGGGGGGGAGTGGGGTGGGACCCAAACTGGGATGGGAGCTGGAGAGTGGGGTCAGACCTGAACTTGGGGGAAGGGAGGGCAGGGTCAGACCCAAAGTGGGGGGAAGGGGGGGAACAGGGTCAGACCTGAAGTGAGGCAGAAAAGGTGGAGTGGGGGTGGGGTTTGACCCGAAGCATAGTGGGGAGGGGCATGGAGCATGGTCCCGAACTGTGGGGGAGAGGGGTGGGGCAGGGTCAGACCTGAACTGTGGAGGAGGGGTTGGACCCAAAGTGGGGGGTTGTTGGGTCAGACCTGAACTGGGGGGGAAGAGGGGGAAGCAGAGTGCAACTCGAAGCAGTGGGGATGGAGGTAGAATGAGGTTGAACCCAAGTGTGGGGTGGGGAGAAGGGGGGCGAGGGTCCATCTCTGCTGGGCCCAGTCCCTGGTCATTGTTGATGGGCAATCTGCTAGTTATTATAACGAAAATTAAATCTATAATTACACAATGTATCTTGCATACCACCTGATGATGTTTTGGGGTATGCATACCACATTTTCGGAACCCCTGCCATAATGCTTACTCCAGCCTAACCTAACCCCAATCTAACACCTAGCTGTAATAGTAACCCTAAACCAATCCCAGTCCCTAATCCTTCCCCCAAGCAAATCTCAGTACAAATGCTAATCCCAGATCAATCCCAGTCTAAACCCTAATTGTAATTTGAGCAATCCCAATGCAAAATTTATTCCAAATACTAACCCTGAACCAATCCCACTCTTAATCCTACCCCTAATCCTAACTCTGAACAAATCCCAATCTTAAACCCAACCCTACCCTCAATTTAACCCTCAAACCAACACCATTTTCCTCTGGTTCAAGAGAAAGCAGAAGCTTTATTCCTGTGCTCAAAGCTACATGATTCACCTTAGGATCAAAGCAATACCAGATAGCTTTATTGGTACATGCATTAAGTGACTCAATCATATAGTGGTCTTCACTGTATTTCTCTCTTCACTGTACTTCTGGTTATATATAACCACGCTGGATGGTCCTGAGTTAGCCAGCCATGCTGGTCCATCCTCCACTGGCTTGGACTCCTGGTATCCTTGTTCTCTTCTTGCCCTGTGGTTCTGGTTTGATTTGGGCAGAGCTCACAGATGTTGCAGGGGAAGTGGGTTTTTAGGCAGCTGCACAGGATGATGAATAAAAGGAGGCATAAGCCACACACCTGGGACATGAGGGAGAGAAAGAAACTACCAGGGTGAAGGGATTTGTCCAGGTTCTTCATCTTCAGCTGGCTCTTTTTCACTCCAGGGAGTCTCCCTGCCCCATGACTGCTCTGCTTTCCACTCCCTCCTCTGTGCCCCCTGCCCCATTGGTCGCTCTGCTTTCTGCTCCCATTGGCCACTCTACTTTCTGTTCCCTGTCCTGTGCCCCCTGCCCCATTGTCCATTCTACTTTCTGTCCCATTGGCTGCTTTTTCTGCTTCCAGCCCTGTGCCCCCTGTCCCATTGGCCACTCTGCTTTCCACTCCTTTCCCTCTTCCCGCTGTCAAGGCATCACATGCTACAATCCACCTGGTAAATATTTCCTGAGGACTGCCCCCCCGCCCAATCCTTTCCACCAATTGGAATCACTGCTATTATGCAGGTTAGACCGAGACCTGGCTTCAACCCCCATGGGACATGTCCTACCTGGGCTATCACAAAGATATTAGACAGTTGCTGCTTCATGTCTTCTCCTGAGAAGCTCCCATTGGTCAGCTTGAACATGTAGCCAATGTAACAGCCATCCAAGAAAAGGATCACCCACCACATCAGAGGGAGGATGGTCAACCTCATGAGGTTCATCACAGGGCACTTGCAACACCTTCTGTTTTGGGGGCATACAAAACATATGCACCTCTCATGGGCCATCAACCCCACTGAGAAGAACATCACAGCCAGAAGGAGGAAAAGCAATGAAATGTAGGAATATCTCCACAGCTTAGCAGCTGGGCACTTGAATTCAAGCTCCATGATTTTTTTCTACCCCTGCTAAGATCAAGGAGCTGACTGAGGTTGTGATCAAATTCTTATAGTCTTTTATGATGTCTAGGAGGGCTTGGCAGGCTCCCATGCTTTGGCCCTGTGGCCATATCCTGGCCAGGATAATGAAAGTAGCCTGGGGGGGCCTGTTTCAACCCCTTATCTCCTGTAGGTGAATCATTAATCGCAATGACCAGAAATGAAAATGAAAGCGCTGATGAAGAACAACCCCTCTGTACAGTGAGAGTTCCTGGTTATCTCTCCCCTTTTATGACCTACAGTAAAAGGTCAGGGGCAAGTGAGATACCTCCAGCCAGCAAAGATAACGGGCTGAGAGAAAACAAGGGCAAGGGGGGTTAAGATGATCTAAAAACCAAAGTACCATATTCTCTCACATACAATACACACCTTTGCTCCAAAAGTCAACCCTCCCTTGGAATGGGGGTGTTTGTTTGAAGCCGTGAAGCTGTTTCCAGTGAAGCTGTTTTCTTCCTTGGAAAAGAAGCATGGAGGTGCTGCCCAGGCCATGCAGTTGCTGATGGGGCAGAGTTCTGCTTTCACCCTCTCTCAGTTGATTGGCTGAGCACTGTCACTTGGGTCTAAAGCAGCAGGTGAGTGGCTGGTCTTGATGAGACTTGATGAGGGTCTTGATGAGACTTGTGGTTGGACACGTTTGATTTATTAGACCTTGTGCAAAGAATTACTTATAGTAAGGAGGCCCTGTGCTCCCTGCCCCATCTCTTACTCTGCTCCATGATCCATTGGCCTCTCTGCTTTCTGCTCATTACCCTGTCTATTGCTATGCTCTCTGCCTTGGGCACCCAGCCCCATCAGGCAGAGGCTGGAGGGGGCGAGATGGGAGATGGGAGACGAGATGGGGAATGGGCTACAGAGCTGGGGTCTTAAAGCTATAGAGAGAGATGCAGGAGGTGCAGAGGCAGTGGTGGGGCATCTGTCTTCCCTCCCCTTTTTCCCACCTCCTCAATTCAGTCTCTAAATGGGGGGCCTCCCCCCCCCCAAACCTTAAATGGGGCAAAAAAACTACTCATCTTGTAATTGTGTAAATATAGTAGGATCTTTGCCCAGCCCTGTGGTGCTGAACTGGGGCTGCCTTAGCCTGCGTTCCAAGCTGATAATAGGACCAAAATCTTTTCTAGTCACTTCATTATCATGCCCATCCACCAGCTCTGATATATCTCTGTTTCTAATGAGTCAGCTCCTTGATGATAGAAACCTGTTCCTCATAGAATCCTAGAGAAGTGGGGCTGGAAGGGACCTTCAGAGGACACATCTAGTCCAACCCCCAGTTATTCCTTCTGTTGCTATAATATGCATCCCTGCACTTCTTAGTCATTACCTTTCAACTCCCCCCCACCCCCAAGTTTTAACCTTCCTTGTCCACTTTTTTCCCTCCACTCCCACTGGAAGAATCAAGAGATTATTTTTCCTGCAATTGTTTCTTCCAATAAAAGTTAACCTTTGAATCCAACAACCTTGTGGGCAAGGAGTCAAACAATTAAATTCTGAGGTTCAGTTCTGGTTCAGGTTCAGCTGCAACTGAAGTTCTGGTTTGGTTCCGATACAGGCCAATAAAGGCATTGGCGACACGTAGGGGGTTCACATGGGTACATGTGCACCCCCTGAGCGTGGCAGTGCACCCCCTGCAAAAAAGCGCCACCAACACTGTCAGCGGTGCCTGTGGGTGGTTACTGCTCACCACCCCCCCTTGCCACCGACACCATCAGTGGCATCTGTGGGCAGTCCACGATCACCGCTGGCCACCGCTGATGCTGCCAGTGGTGTGTGTGGGTGGTCACTGACCACCAGTCGGCGCTCACCACCCCTACCACACCCGCCGACAGTGCTGTGGCTGCCTGCGGCACCTCCCCACTTGCCTCTGCCATGCTCCCACCGCTGACAGTTTCTGCCACCTGCAGGAGCTTATTGTGCCCCCCCAGCCTCTGGGGGCACACAGTGTTCATGAATAAAGGTTCAGTAACTGGTTCAGTTCTGGTTCACATGTGAAAATTTAAATAAGGCACATTATTTATAATTATGATCATTTTCACAGTGGGGTGGAGCAAACTAATAGGTCTAAACTGTTGCAACTAAGTGTCAGCAATAAGTACTATGAAGCATGCATGAAACAAAAAATAAATTCTAAGTACTTAACAAATAAATGCTTATTTTATTTGTACTGTTTAATATTAATAGTACAATCAGAGACATATGTAATCGGTGAAGAAGCAACCAAATCAGTTTTAAAGAGGAAAGAAAGGAAAAGGACTTAGTAAATAATCACAGAACTGTCATTGTGATTATTTAACTTCTCAAGATTATATATTTTTCAACTAATTTAATAAAACTAGGGAAACAAAGAATTATCAACCTTAAACAAGTCGATCTTAGGCCTGTCGTATTCCCAACGTGCTTAACTTGCATTGTTTTTTACTCAGTATTACAGCTTTCTTTAATTTCTATTCAGTCTCACTAACAAAACATCCTCCAAGATGGCCTCCTTCATATTGGATCTTTGTGGTGACAATATGAATTTTAAACTTGAAAATGCCTGTTGAATGCTTACTTGAGTTGATGACACTTACAAGGCAACCTGAGCCAATTGGTATAGGTAACATCTAGATATTTTCTGAGTCTCTCAGTATTTCAAAATATTTACATCGTTATTCAATTGTGTCTCATCCATGAATGAGTCCAGAAATGGACCAATCCTGTTTGACTGGGTGCCAGAAGACCATGACTCTTGCTGCTTCAAGTTCTCTCTTGACTGAAGGAATGATTCCAAGTCGTCATAATTATTTTGTGTGTGTGTAGTATGCAGATTAGAGTCAACTGATGATTCTACATTCATGCCATTGCCATGAATGACAGTTCCCATCCTCTGCCATGTTGACACAAGATGACACTTGGCTTTAGTTCTGTCCATGTTGACAACAGCAATTGATACCTAGGATCTAGATATATAGCTGCAAGTATCACTTCATTTTCAAAAATATATTTTTCACATTTTTTCATGCTGCCTACTAACTTGCTAGAAAACTGTGTTACTACTTTTGAGCTTTCCAGCTGACACTTCAACCTTGTTCCATAGAAATTCCCTATGGTAAGTGTAGCAAGCCAGTAGGGGGTGCTCCTGTGCTGAGCCACCCACCTCACTGTGCCTGACCACCTTCCAAGCTCCAAGTGTCTCCCTGGGGGCACCTTATGTCTGGCCAACCCCCTTCCTGGAGCACACCTACAAGCCTGGGGGTAACACTGCCACCACCCAGGGTCTGGACTGTTTCTAGGCCCTGTGCCCCCTGGGGTACACAGGACTTGTAGTCTTTGAGGGTACTTGACCCACTGCAAGAACTTGGGGTGCTTCCCTTAGTCTGAAGCACAAATAGTGGTCTCCCTTAATCAGCCGAACCAAGGGGACCCCAAGGCATAATCTAGACCCTCTCCCAATAAGTCTCCCGTGCTAGGTACAGAGGAGAACTTTATTGATTACAAAGAGTAGGTTTGTAGTAGGGTACAGGATAGCAATATCAGAGAAATACCTTAGAGGAAGCAAATAGGGTGGCTGGGAAGCCTTTGATCAGGCATCTGTGTTACTGCAATCTATATATCTAGTTAGATCTCAAGTAGCTTATTCACAAATATCATCCAGAGGCTGATAAAGCCTTCCTCTGGAGGCAGGCAGTTCGTAGTGTGTCCATGTGTTGAGAGAGAGAGCGAGCTGCAGATGTCCAGCTCATCTCTGTGTCTCCATCATGGCTGCCGCCCCTCCTCCTGGGCAGTCTTGGCTTATGTAGACCTTCTGACCTCATTTACCTGATCCAATAAAGGCCAGCAGAGGTTGGCTGCCAGCCAACCAATTTGAAATGCATCACTGGTTACCAGGCAGAGGGACAGTGGCATTTACCTCCCCTCCCAGCCATGAGGTCATTGCTTAGAACAATGGAGAGGTTAATCTCTCACCCAGGTGTGTAAGGCCAGCCACATAGTCAAAGGGGCCTCTCACTTACTTCAGTGAGCTGCTTAGCCACCAGAGGGATAGACAGGTGAAGAAACCAAGTTTAAAGGAGAGAGAGGGAAAACAACAAAAACTAGTGAAGGAGACCTGGATGAGGCTGGGATGGAAATCCTCCACAGTAAACTGTTCAGATTGCAGTGTTTTTTAGTTGTCATTTTGGTAGGTTGCAGAGAAGCTGTCAGTTCTGTTAGACCCCGATTCCACGCGGCATCCAATGACTAGGGAGACAAGTGATCCAATTGCCCATGGATCCTGTTACTCATTAGCCAGAGCAAGCAGGGAGCAAACACCAGCACACGTTGCTCATGACAGCTTTATTCAGAATGGAGACAGCTTCGGGTGAGCTCCCTCACAGACACACAGCCCATGAAACCAGGGGAGCAGCACTGAACAATAGTTCTTTTCACAATTTATACACCTTGTTTCATACCCCTTAACATTCTCCTGCCTTCATCCCTCCTCCTGTTCCACCTGTTTCTCCTCCCATCTCAAGCTCTGCCTCGGTTTGTGGTTTGCTTCATTAGTATAGACTTGCCTATGCATTTCCTTCATTTATATGATTCTCTGCTATGAACCATATGTAAGGTCATGAACCCAGTTACCCGCAGTCAATCACTGGTTCTTTCTGGTTTTTCGCTGACTCCTTTTTCAGCTTCAAGGTCTTGCTTCTGCTTTATCTCTTGACAAGAGTTGGTAGGCCACATCTTGTACTTCTTACACAAAGAATCATGTATCCTGCACACTATCTCATTGTTAAAGAAACTACTTGCCTAAGCATTTGCAAGTTTATTTTAATACATCATTTTGCCTTGTGACCAGCAGCTTTGCTCAGATGCAGATTAAAAGCCTTGTTCCAGCTGCAGATCCAATGCTCCCCAAAAATCCACATTATTGTCACCCTAACAAGTTCCTGAATTGATATTTAATCACTGTCACTGATGTGAAGGTCATGGTTTGATATTGCCATGCCTTGATAAAACTCCTGCAGTTCGAACAATCACTCCAACATGTCACAGGTTGAGTGTCATCTTGTAGGGCAATCCAAGATGGGTTTCTTCAACTTAAACTTTTTTAGAACTACTATTATTGTTTGCTTTCTTAGCTTCTTTGTTACATAGCATGCTTTTGCAATAAGTTGAGCAGCTGACTGTTCTTTCAATGCACCATCAACTGCTAGTTGCAGTTTGTGTGCAGAACAGTGAACACTTTTAACTATAAGAAGTGACAAATTTGTTTCAGAAAAAGAATTTCCAGCATCTTCAAGCTCCTTCACGAGTCTGTCTTCCTCTCCTATGCATCCATCTTCCTCGTCCTTCATTCTATCCTGCTCTTCTTCAGTAGATGAACTGGACTCACTTGAACAATCTTCTTCCTGGTCTTCAATCATAAGCTGCACCATTTTTACCATATTTGATCCATTGTTTGTTGTTACAGAATACAGCTGTGTGAGCTTACTACCATAATTAGTGATAGTGTTTATGACCAAAGTTTTCAGGTACTCAGAGGTATGTCTTCCTTTAATCTCCCTCATTACAAGAGTCCTCCGAACAATTTGGCCACCAGCAAGGAACAGGATGTTTATTCCAAGTATTGATCTATCAATTCTGGTTGCACAATCTAGCTTCAAGCAAATAAGCTTATTTTTTATTTCATCCCTGATTACATCATGCATATTGGCCCCTGCTTTTGCAACTTCATGTTTTAGGTTTTGGGCATTGATTGCTATCTTCCCTCCAAGATCTTCAATTATGGGATCAATTATCTTCTTAAATGCTGAATCTTCCATTAAGGTGAATGGCCTTCCATTGCATGTTATAAGTTCCACACAGGCATCTATAAGTTTTGATTCATCAATATTTACTTGAACTCTTTTCCTATGAAATACTAAATGTAAAGTACTTTGTTCTGAGAGGGCTGACTTTTTCTTCTGTAATTCTGATTCACCACCAGATTCTTCTTCTCTCTTCCTTTTTGAAAGTAAAAGTTGAGTGTATTATTTTTGGTGATGCCTCTGTATGTCCCTTTCCAAGTTGGATGCATGAGTGCCCTTCATCACTACTAAACAGCCTTCAACTTGACTTATTGATTCATTTTTTTCTGGAATCAAACTTTAAATATCTTCTTACAGGGTTGACTTGTTCCCTACCCGTGTTGGAAATGGAATGTGGTGCTGATCCATAATAAGCAACAAGAGGACTTATATAACTTCACACCATCACGAGTCCATCATGGGACCAGGATCCCCTCACCAATCTCTTGCTCAGTCACATTAACCACCTATCCCCATGTTGCCTGACATTCTTCTCTAATCTGTTAGAGACTGCTACTTCTTAGCCTCAGTCCCAGTGACCTAGCAGCACTCATTGGTGGTAACCCCTCCCCCCCCTCAATTTACCCTAAGAGCTCCCTCTTCTATAGGGTAATCCCCCTGCTATATATATAGATTATATGACTGGCATTAACATTAAGAGTGTTCAAACATTTTAATCCCCTGGGAAGCAGGAACCCCCAGAGCAAGCCCAGAAGTGGAACACCCTCTCCAATGAGCCTTCCCCCCCCATACACCATGCTCCCCATTGCTGGGACTGAGGGCTCCTTCAGGCTTCTTGGGCCTCGGAGAGCCTGCTCACTCATCTATCTGATTCTCAGGGCCTGGCCTAGGCTAGTAGGCTGCTGCACTGTGCACTCTGCTTTGTCTAGGGCCCTGAAGGCCTAGCCAGTAGCCACCACAGATGCATTAACACCCGTCACCTACAGAGGCTGGCTGAGCACTGCAGCATGGGGGAAATACTCTGCTTTTCCTGTCTTTCTGTAATCTTGTTATGTCCTGTTTTCCTGCCCAGTTTTGGGTTCACAGATTAATTCCTATTTCTCCAAACATATTTCTACTTCATTTTATGTTTACATATGTTCTCATTGTACTGTACATGTAAAGACCATTTGATAGACACCAAATAAGTCCTATGTCGCCTGTCTTGTATTGTTGTATCACCTCACATACATGTTGTTAGTTGTATGTTCATCCCTTCCATGTTGTAACTGAATGTTGACCAAACCCCTGTCACAAAGAGGAAGCAACAAGCAGGTCCAATCCCTGCTTAATGCTTCCTATTGGGCTGTGCGAAATAGCACCATTTTGTTTCGACTTACATTTCACCATGTTGCCAGGACAGTGTTTAGTTTCAAGTTTTGTTTTGTTTTGTTTCAAAGCACTCTACTGTTTTATTTTGTCAAAACTGTTTCAATGTTTCAATGCTGTTTTGATATTTCGTCCATAGACTATAATGGAGAGGCATGAAACTGCCTATAACTTTGTCAGTTTTGGCAGATTTGGATGAAAAGAGCAGGAATGGGGACACAGGGCAGGGGGCAGAAAGAGCAGCTGGTGAGGTACAGAGCAGAGAATAGAGCAGCCAATGGTGTTGGCTACAAATGTCCAACTTGGGATCCTTAAAATTCTGGTTTATTAGGCGGATTGAAACACTGTAATGAAGTTAAATCATAAACCTTGGGGCTGATCCCCCCCACACACACACACGGACACACACAGTAGCGAGCTACAAGAGTCAGGTATACCTATCCCACAGGCGCTGGAGTCTGCCATCGAGGCTTCTTTCAGCGTGGTGGTATCTTCCAGAAGGGGGTCGCCGACTGGTCCTTCTGGCTGGACAGGTCGGGTGCTGGTTAAGTTGGAGATCAAGAGGGCGCCGCCGAGGGTCACTTTTCACTGCTTTTTATCAGTCCTTGGCAGACTTTGATGACTCCCCAGTTTTCAGGTTTGCCCAATCCAGGGGTCATTGACCCTTGTGGGACTTCCCCCCTTGGTCGCTACTGGATAGCATCTGTCAGCCCCAGGGGTCATCTGCATGTATGTGCAGGTTTGGGAGTCTGTTGATGAATTTTGAATAGGGCTCTGGGAGTGGTCGATCTGGAGTTATTCAGCCCAAAAGTTGGTCCCCGGCGTTGATTAACTCAGACCAGGGCTTCTAGCCCTTGAACAGTGAATTTTAAAGAATTCCTGGTTGCTACATTGTCTTGTATTGATTTCTTCCCTTGGTTGATCTGCGCTTTTCCTAGGTGTTAATTTCTGCCTGCTACTGTGTTACGCATTCAATCACTGATTCACTGGCTCTTTCAGGGGCCCGCCTGATACAGGGAAGGGGCAGTTTGATTCCTGCCCTTGTTAACATTGTTACAATGTATAACTTACTTCTGAAACTAAACACATTTAGTTGAAAGGTGAGGAGTATAAAATATAAGCTACAAAAGTAATGCCATGGCACACAAATAGATAAAAATACCAAAATACAAGGGGAGATACAAAATACACACATACAAAGTTTAAAACACAATTCCTTATCTTATACTGAAAGAAAGAGGAAGGAAGAAAAGGTAGAAGAAAAGAAACATATCCAAAGAGGGGAGAGCAAATGCAGGCAAGAGGAAAAGGGGGCTTTCTGCTACAATGGGGTAGGGAGCAGAGAGCAGAGCAGATGATAGGGCAGAAGGCACAGGGCAGGGAGCAGAGGCCCAGCATGTCCTGCTGTTGGAAATTTCCCTTCTTAAGAGCACCCAAGGTTTTACTGGCTGTGCAGTGAGATGTTCTGGGACCCAACCATGGGGACATCAGGCTAGAAGGGATCTCATGAGTTCCCCTCAAACCCCTGTTCCAAGCAGGATCAATCCTGACTGAGCCCTCCCAGCCCAGCATCCATCCAACCTGGCCTTGGACATCTCCAGGCATGGAGACTCCACCACATCTCCAGCCAGGATATTCCCATGCTTGGCCTCTCTTGAAGTGAGCAAGTTCCTCCTCATCTCCACCCTCAGTTTCCCCTCTGCAGCTTGAGGCCATTGCTCCGGGTCCTGTCCCCCACAGCCACAGAGAAAGCCAGTCTCTGTTCTGTCATTGCCCTTCAGGGATAGGAAGGCTGTGATCCAATCCCCCCTCCCAGCCTTCCCAGCTCAGACCTCCCCACATTGGGAGACACTGGGACCGCATTTCTGATGTGGCAAATCAGCTGCTATTGGGCGAGAACAAGGTGACTTTTCTACCCCTACTTCTCAACTTCTCTGTGAAGAAGAGCCTGGAAA
This sequence comes from Alligator mississippiensis, assembly GCF_030867095.1. NCBI lineage: Eukaryota > Metazoa > Chordata > Crocodylia > Alligatoridae > Alligator > Alligator mississippiensis. Next base: position 27,751,872 of record NC_081831.1, read on the forward strand.
AGCCCTGCCCCCCCAACCCCACCAATCTCCCCAGAGGTGCCGTGCCTGGCCCTAATTAACCTCTAGAGTAGGGGTGGGCAAAATGCAGCCCGGGGACCGGATGCAGCCTGCCAGGCCATTCTATCTGACCTGCGGGGCCCCTAAAAATTTAGAAAATTAATATTAATCTGCCCTGGGCTGCCTGTCATGCGGCCCTCGATGGCTTGCCAAAACTCAGTAAGTGGCCCTCTGCCCAAAATAATTGCCTGCCCCTGCTCTAGAGGTAAGACTTGTTAAGTCCTGTCCCAGGAGCCGCAGAGGCTCTGGAGACCACCAGAGGCTGATGAGGGGCATTGTGGGCCATCAGCTCCTGCTGTGGCTGGTGACCATGCCCAGTCTCCACCTGACTTAGGGCAGCCCAGTGAAAACCAGTTAAAGGCTGAGGAATATTCTCTAACCAGAATAGGTTAGAGACCTCATTTCCAGACTCAAGGGCTGCCCAAGGCACTCAATCACTCACCTGACTTTGAACTGCTGCTCTGCTTTCTGCTTTATACCCTGTGCCTCCTGCCCCATCCACTGCACTACTTTCAACTCTCTGTCTTTGCTCCCTGACCCCATTAGCTGCTCTGCTTTTGACTCTTTCCTGTGCTGCCTGCCCCATTAGCTGGTCTGCTCTTGGATCCCTTCCCAGTGCCCCTGACCCCATCCATTGCTCTACTTTTTGTTCCCTGCCCTGTGCCCTGTGCTCCTTCTCCCATTGGCTGCTCTGCTTTCAGCTTCCTGCTTTGGGCCTCCAGGCCCATCCACTGCTCTGTTCCATGCTCCCTCTGCTTTGCCATCTGTCCCATCTATTCCTCTGCTTTCTGCTTCCTACCCTGTGTCACCTGCCCCACTGGCTGCTCCGTTTTCTGCTCCCTGGCCTATGCCCTAACTATTGGCCTCTCTGCTTTCTGCTCCCTGCCCTGTACCCCTGTTATATCCCTCACCTTCCTATCCCCTTCCTCTCTCCCCAACCTGACTCTGCTGCTTTCCCTGCTGTCCTGGAGGCCGAGCAAAAGCATCACAGTAGGCATGGGAGGGGGGCCCCTGTGCCTAGAGCAGCTCCACTGTTCTCCACTGTTCCCAGCTGAGCTCAGCCCTGCATAGCCCTGCTGAAGGGGACAAGAGGTGCTTAGAAGGTTTCTCCCACCCCCTGGGGCAGCGGAGAAAGCAGAAGTGTCAGGTGGTAGATGAGGGGATTAGGGATGGAGGATGGGACATCAGGGACAGGGGATGGGGGACAAGGAACATGGGATGGGGACAAGTGAGAGGGGATGGGGATGGGGATACAAGATTGATGGATTGGAAACAAGGGAAAAAGCACTGGGCAGGGGTACAGGGGTACAGGGGATGGGGGACAGGGAACATGTCCCTCACATGTTAGAATAGGACCCCAGGTCCTGGTACAGCCCCCTCCCGCACAGTGGGCTTGGTCCCTGGATGCCCAGCACCACCTTCTCCCATCCCCTATGCACCAGGATTGGTCCCCAGATGCCTGGCACTTCTCCCTCCTACCCCTACATGCTGGGATTGGGCCTCGGGGTACACAGTAACTCCCAGGTATGGATGGGAGCTGACAGCTGCTCAACACCTCAGTATTCCAGGACTGACACTCAGCCAATAGCAACAGCTGGGAGAGGTTTAGCACCAGATTCCACCATCTTGGCAGCTATGCAGCATACACAGCATCGCCATGCTTCTATGCCAGAGAAAAGAAAAGAGTTTCCCCACTGAAAACACCCTACCCCCAATTCCAGGGGGCTATTTTCTGGGAGGGGGTGGGGGGTGCATTTTGTACTTTAGAAAATATGGTATGCATGACCTGCACAGTGTCTCCATGCTTTTATTCCATAGAAAACAAAACAGCTTCCCCACTGAAATCACTGCCTCCCCCACTCCCATCCCACACACACACACACACAGTTCTGGGGACTGATCTTTTTTTGGCCGGGGGGGTGGGGGGAGGGAGGGAGGGAGGAAGAAGGCACATTGTGTATGTTAGAAAATACATACATGGCCTGCACAGCATCTCCATGCTTCTCTTCCACAGAAGATGAAGCAGCTTCCCCACTTAAAACACATGCCTCCAGTTCTAGGGGCTGATTTTTTTGGGTGGGGAGAAATAGGTGCATTTTGTATGCTAGAAAACATAGTATTCACACCCTGCATAGTGTTTCCATGATTCTATTTCAAAGAAGACAAAACAACTTCCTCACTTAAAACATACACCCCCCCCCAATTCCAGGGGCTGATTTTTCCTTTGGATTGGGGGGAGGTACATTTTGTACATTAGAAAATATGGTATTCATGGTCTGTGCAGCATCTTCATGTTTCTATGCCAGATAAGACAAAACAGCTTTCCTCACTGAACCCCCTCCCCCCCAATTCCAGGGAGCTGATTTTTTTGTGGTGGGAGGTATATTTTCTACATTAGAAAATACAGTATTTTTGCCTTGTACAGCATCTCCATGCTTCTTTCCATACATGGGTGACTGGTGCCTTTTGAGTCGGGGGGGGGAGGGGGACACATGCCCCCCAACACCAGTCAGCGACCAGTGGGGGTCCCCCAGGGACCAATTGCACTGACCAGGGGGTCCACCCTGCTGCCAATCTCACTCACCAAAAAGCAGCCAGACCACTATTGGAAGTCCCCGCAGCCACTTCCGGAAGTGGCATGGCTACTTTTGCTGGCAGCCCTGCTCCCCAGCCGGGGCTCACGGGGCGGGGACCAGTTCTCCTGCCTGCCTCCCTGCCTGTCGACTAAACAGGGAGTGTGGCCTGACAGCGGGTGCACCCCCATGCACCTCCTGGGCATCGCCACTGTTTCCATAGAAGACAAAACAGGTTCCCCACTGAAAGCACTCCCCCAACCCCCACCACACATGATTCTGTGAGCAGATTTTTGTGGAGGGGAGGAGAGGAAGGTGCATTTTGTACATTGTGCCCCCCCCCCCCCCCCCCCCAATCTGTGCTGCCGCTGTGCTCTGGCCTTTGAGCCCTGCTACCCTGACAATCCCGCGACACCATGTGCATCTTGCTGCTAGGCGGGCAGGGGACATGGGGCATCTGCAGCAGGGAGCAAAGCCCAGTGTACAGCGGCAACCGCCTCCACCCTGCACATGTCCCCTGGGCCTCCGCTTGTCCCAGCACCCAGCCCAGCCCAGCCAGGGGCCCACTCACCCCAGCATCTGCTCCTGCCTGTGCCCTGCTCCCTCCCTCACTGCTGGGGCCTCAATCTGCTTCCCCCTCACTGCGGTGAGGGAGGGAGTGGGGCTGGGGCAGGGGCATGCCCTGCACAGCTGGGATGGGGTGCAGGATGGAGACATGAGAGGCTTGTCCAGGGGGCACCTGGCGCAGGGAGGGGCAGTGGCTCTCACTACGGCACGCAACCTGAGAGGGCATGGGAGATATATGCCCTGGATCTGCGTGCAGGGCGAGGGCGGGCTGCCAGTGGCGGGACGCATGTGGCATTGGACTCACGCTGCTCTTGGCCTACCCTTGCCTTGCACACAGATCAGGGGGACATGCCCCCTCACCCGGCTCTCCTGTGGTGCATGGAGTGATGGAGTCCACCCTCCCCCCCGCTCCCCCATACCCCTGGATGAGCTACTTGGCTCTGATTGTCCCACAACCCAGCCCAACGGGCACCCCATTCATGGTGAATGGGGCCCTGGCTAGGCTGAGTCATGGTACAACCCCTCAGTGCAGGAGAGGGGTCTTGATCTGCATCCCCCACACCCCCACCCCCCCAATCCCAGTCGCAAAGAAAGTAGATTGAAACTTCCCTGCTGTGCTGGGCAGCCACACACTGGGGGCTGCAATCCTGGCTGCGCAGGGTATCTGAGTGTACACACCCCTCCGGGGTCTGAGGCCACATCACAGTGATGATCTCTTCATCTCAGAGGGGGAAAGTACCCAGGCATCCTGGTCTAGAGGGAAACGTTCTTCAGACATCACAGTGCTGGGATGTCCCTGCTCAAGGGAAGATGATGCTGTACACCATCTATGCTTACATTTCCCTAGACAGGATCTTCCTCCCAGCCCTCTGGAGAGTTGCCCTCACCTCCTTGTTTGTCAGGCTGTAGATGAGGGGATTGAGGGCAGGGGCCACCACAGTGTAGAAGGGAGCCACCAAGTGGTCCTACCCCAGGTCAAAACTAGCAGCCAGGCAAAAATAGAGCCAGACCACAGTGCTGTAGAACAGTATTACAATGGTCAAGCGTGAGCCACAGGTGGACAGGGTCTTGCGTAGGCCACTGGTGGACCTAAGATGGACCATGGCCACCCCAATGTGGTCATAGGAGACCAGGATGAAAATGAAGGGGCTGAGCACTGACACAACACCCTCAGTGAACAGCGCCAGTTCATTGAAGATGGGCTGGGTGCCGGAGAGGTGCATCGGGGTGGCAGGTCCCAGAAGAAGTGGCCCAGGCGGTTGCTGCAGTAATGCAGATGGGAGGCAAGGACAGTGTGCAGCACAGAGCTGGCAGTCACCAGGCTCCAGGAGACACCCACCAGCTTGAGACACAGGGGCTGTATCACCACAGTGGAATAGTGCAGCAGGCATCAGATGGCCACATAATGGTCATAGGCCATGATGGCCAAGAGGTAACCCTCCATGTGACCAACTGAGAAGAATAGGAAGACCTGGGCCATGCAACAGGTGAAGGGGATGGCTCTGTGTTGGCTGAGGGTGTGGACCAGAGCCTGGGGCACTGTGAGGGAGGTGAAGATAATGTCCACTGGGGCTAGCTGGCCCAAAAGAAAGTACATGGAGCCACAGAGCTGGGTGTCCATCCACACCACGCCCAGCAGCAGGGAGTTGCTGACCACATTGACCAAGTAGGTGGCCAGAAGACCCAGGAATATGATGGGCTGCAGGTTCAGCTGGTTGGACATGCCCAGAAGGATGAACTCCAACACGGAGCTCTTCTTGCTGGGGTCCATTGCCCAGTGAAAAGATGGCTTTACCAATCCCAGGAATCTCTGTGAGGGTGTCCTGCTGTTGGCTCTGGTGGCCTCCTCTGTGTGATGCTGGAGGTGAGAACTTTAAAGATGCTCCCTAATGAAGGAGACTCAGGGAGCTGAGAATTCTGAGACATTCCCTCTGTGAAAGAGCCACACCAAGGGTCTGAAGAGGTCAACCTTGCTTTATAATCAGTGATTGTTACTCAAGTGTTCTTGGTCATTATAGGCTGGGATTTCCTGAACCTGGTGACTGCTATGCTTTTTTTACAGTTGATTCCCCTACTGGGACAGTAAGATGGGGAACGTGTTAAGGAGTCCTGGACACTCCTCACTCCTTGCTGTGGTGCTGAGTGTTGCTGCTACTAGGATTCTTTTTGTTTCATAGTTGGTAGAAGGGACCTGAGCAGATCATCAAGTTCGCCCCCTGCCCTGGGCAGGAAAGAATGCTGGGGTCAATCAACCCCGGCAAGGTGTCTATCTAGCCTCTTTTTCAAGACCCCCAGGGTAGGAGCGAGCACCACTTCCCTTGGAAGTTGGTTCCAGATCCTAACTGCCCTGACTCTGAAGTAGTGCCTCCTGATATCTAGCCTGAATCTACTCTTGGTCAACTTATGGCCGTTGTTCCTCATTACTCCCGGTAGTGTTCGGGGGAACAGGGACTCCCCAGTAGCCTGCTGGTCCCCCTTGGCCACTTTGTAGATGGCCACCAGATCCCCTCTCAGCTTTCTCTTGTGGAGGCTGAACAGGTTCAGGTCCCGTAGCCTTTCCTTGTAGGGCCTGCCTTGCTGCCCCCTGATCATGTGAGTGGCCATCCTCTGGACCCTCTCAATTCTGTCCACATCCCTGCGGCACCCAGAACTAGACATAGTACTCCAACTGTGGCCTCGCCAGTGTCACATAGAGAAGGAGAATCACCTCCTTGGACCTGCTCGTGATGCATCTGTGGGTACATGACAAGGTGCGGCTAGCCTTCCTGACTGCATCCCCACATTGGCAGCCCATGTTCATTTTGGAATCACTAATGACACCAAGATCCTTTTCTGCCTCTGTGCTGACTAGAAGGGAGTTCCCCAGCCTGTAGGTCTGCTGCTGGTTCTTCCCCCCTAGGTACAGTACCTTGCACTTGTCAGTATTGAATCCCATCCTGTTCTTATCCGCCCACCCCTGTAACCTGTCTAGATCTAGTTGCAGCCTGTCCCTCTCCTCCAGCGTGCCCACTTATCCTACATCTTAGCGTCATCCGTGAATTTGAACAAGGTCCTTTTCACCCCCTTGTCCAAGTCGCTGATGAAGATGTTGAACAGTCCGGGCCCGAGGACTGAGTCCTGCGGGACCCCACTGCCCACATCCCTCTAGGTCAAAAAAGACCCATCCACCACCACTCTCTGGGTACGGCCCTCCAGCCAATTTGCAACCCATCTGACAGTGTAGGCATCAATGTAGAGATACATAAGGGGTGCATGTGCATCCCCTGAGATTGGCAATGCACCCCCTGGGAGAAGTGCCACTGACACTGCTGGCAGTGCCTGAGGGTGATTGCCAATTGGCAGCACCCCTCCTCAGCCCCCTCACCACTGACACCACCAGCGGTATCTGTGGGCAGTTGCTGATTGCCGCTGGCCACTGCTGACACTGCCAGCGGCATCTATGGGTAGTCACCAACAGCTGGTTGGTGTTTACCACCCCCCCCACCAATGTTGCTGCGGCTACCTGCAGGAGCTCCCTGCTCGCAGCTGCCACACCACCACCGCCACCTGCGGGTTGTTGCTATGCTCCGCCGGCCTGAGGGGGCACTCACTGTTCATACCTCTAGTTAAAACCCTTGTCTTAGGCAGGAGAAGCCCTATGCAAACCATTCTGGACATATCCATCAGCTAACCTCTTGTATGTAGTTGATAGATAGATAGATAGATAGATAGATAGATAGATAGATAGATAGATAGATAGATAGATAGATAGATAGATAGATGTCACATCTGATCCAACCCCATGCCTAATGTAGGATCAGCCCTATCCAAACCATCTGAGAGACATCCATCATCTAATCCCTTCAGAAGTTGAGGCAGAGCTGGGGTAGTGCAGGTTACCTCTAGTCCAGCCCCCTGTCTGAGGCAGAACCATCCCAAACACATCCATCATCTAAACTCTTTGTAAAACAACCATCAGCCTTGACACAACACCAAAGATCACAACTGAACCTGCTACAGGGAAAGCAGGGGGACCACAGCAGCTACCGCCCTGCTGCTGTCAAAGGCTGTTAACATATACTTAAGAGATCCCAAGCAGAGGCTGCTACAGAGGAAAGCAAACTCTGCCCCTACAGTCCATACCAATTTGACTAGGGGGAATTTCTGACTCCCAATCTGGCATTAGTCTGTCCCTGAATGGAGGGGCAAGACACTGTAGCCAAGACCCTCCAGGGTTGAGTCCCAGGAGGAACACTGGCACAACCCAGTCACCATCCCCCTCTGAGGAAGGCTCCAAAACACCCTGACACATGTAGCAGCAAGGTAGGGAAGGGGAGCAACCAGCAAGGCCCAGAAGCCTGGGAAATCCCCATAGTGGAATATAGGCATCACTACACCTAGATCATCCCTGACCAATGCTCTATCCAACCTCTTCTTAAATACCTCCTGTGGCAGGCCAGTAGGGGGTGCTCCTGCATTGAGCCGCCCACCTCACTGCGCCCGACCACCTTCCAGGCTCCGAGTACCTCCCTGGGGTGCCTCACGTCCGGCCGACCCCTTCCCTGGAGCACACCCGCTAGCCTGGGGTTCCCGCTGCCACCATCCAAGGCTCTGGACTCAATTCTGGCTCTGCGCACCTTGGAAAACACAGGCCTGATCGTCCAATGAGTACTAGACCCAATACAGGCATTTGGGGCACTTCCCCCAAGTCAGGGGCTTATTAGAAAAGTCTCCCTTAGTCCACAGACCTAAGGGCCCTCCTAGGCATAATTTAAACCCACCCCTCAATAAGTCTCCCACACCGGTCACAAAGGAGAACTCTATTGATTACAGGGGGTAGGGTGAAAACGGGGTAAAAGGTAGAGCAGTATCATAGAAATATCAGAGGAATCCCATAGAGCAAACCAGTATGGCTGAGGTAGCCTTTTGATCACGCATCTGAGTTACTGTAAGCTAAATATCTAGTCGGATCTCGAGTAGCTTACTCACCCGCATCATCCAGAGGTGGTTGGAGTTCTCCTCTGGAGGCAGGGCACTCTTTGAGCATGCGGTTATGAGGAGAGAGCCAGTTTCAGATTCACCTGGGTGACCGCATGGCTAATGGCTGCCTTCTTCCTGGACCGGGCCTTTAAATAACCTTTCTGACCTCAGCAGCCCGGTCCAATCGGAGCTGCCAGTGCTGGCCACTAGCCAACCAATTTAAAAAGCATCACTGGCTACCTGGGCCAGTGAGCAGGACTTTTCCTTCCCCCTTCCCAGGTGACCAGAGCATCCACACCTGAGGCACCAGGCTTTTGTGATCCCCCTCCCTGAGGAATTCAACACCAGCCTCTCCCACTGGCAGAGACAGATTTCTGGAGAGGGACACAGACGGTGGCATTTCTGCCACACCTCCAGTGATGGGGAGTCCACAACATCCCTGGGTGTCTATCCTACTGCTTCCTGGCTCTAAGAGGGATGAAATTCTTCAGAACCCATCCAATACAGTTTCTAAAACTGGGCTAACCCCAGGGAAACCACAGCCACCTACTCATATGGAAACCATAGGCAATTAGAAGCTACGGGAAAGTCCCTCAAATCTCTGTGCAGCGAGAGCTGGAAAGAGCCCAGCATAGAGTGACCATAATGATGAAGGGCCTAGGAAGCAGGACTGATGGGGACAGGCTGGAAGAGCTCAGGGTATCGAGACTGGAGAAGAGAAGCCAGAGTGTGGCATTGGATCACAGCCTTCCCATCCCCAAGGGGCAATGATAGAAAGGATGGAAATAGGCTTTTCTCTGTGGCTGTGGGGGACAGGACTAGGAGCAATGGCCTCAAGCTGCAGCAGGGGAAACTGAAGCTGGAGATAAGGAGGAACTTGCTGTCTCAGAGGGAGGTTGTACATGGGAATTAAAAAACATTATTATCATTAAATATCATTAAAAAACTAGGCGACTGTGGCATCGATGCCTACACGGTCAGATGGATTGCGAATTGGCTGAAGGATCGTACTCAGAGGGTGGTGGTGGACAGGTCATATTCCACTGGTGGGAAGTGGGCAGCGGAGTCCCCCAGGGCTCGGTCCTTGGGCCCGCGCTGTTCAATTTCTTTATCAGCGATTTAGACGACAGGGTGAAAAGCAACCTGTTCAAATTTGCTGATGATACCAAAATTGGGGGTGAGGTAGGCACGCTAGTAGGGAGGGAAAGACTACAGAAAGACCTGGATAGGTTGCAAGGGTGGGCTAACAAAAACAGGATGCGTTTCAATACTGACAAGTGCAGGGTGCTGCACTTGGGCAGTAGTAACCGGCAGCATGCTTATAAGATGGGAAACTCCCTTCTTGAGAGCACGGAGGCAGAAAGGGATCTTGGAGTCATCATTGACTCCAAGATGAACATGGGCTGACAATGCAAGGTCACGGTCGGCAGGGCTAACTGGACCCTATCGTGCATCCACAGGTGCATCTCAAGTAGGGCCAAGGAGGTGATCCTCCCCCTCTACGCGACACTGGTCAGGCCACAGCTGGAGTACTGTGTCCAGTTCTGGGCACCCCACTTCAAGAGGGATGTGGACAACATTGAGAGGGTCCAGAGGAGGGCCACCTGCATGATCCGGGGACAGCAGGGCAGACCCTACAATGAGAGGCTACGGGACCTGAACCTGTTCAGCCTTCACAAGAGAAGGCTGAGGGGGGACCTGGTGACTGTCTATAAACTCACTAGGGGGGACCAGAAGGGTTTGGGGGAGACCTTGCTTCCCCTAGCGCCCCCCGGGATAACAAGGAATAACGGCCAGAGTTGTTGGAGAGTAGGTTTAGATTAGACATCTGTAGGAACTACTTCAGTTAGGGCAGCTAGGATCTGGAACCAACTTCCAAGGGAAGTGGTGCTGGCTCCTACCCTGGGGGTCTTTAAGAAGCAGCTCGATGCCTACCTGGCTGGGGTCACTTGAGCCCAGTTTCCCTCCTGCCCAGGCAGGGGGGTGGACTTGATCTACAAGGTCCCTTCCGACCCTACTTCTATGATTCTTTGATTCTAGGGGAACAAGCTGCCTGCAGATGTGGGGGGAGTCTCCATCCCTAGAGAGGTCCAAGGGCAGGTTGGGCAGATGCTAGGCTGAGTTTTAGTCAGGAATGATCCTGCTTGGAGCAGGGAGCTGGGGTTGAGGTGACCTTGTGAGGTCCCTTACAGCCCAAGATTCCTATGAATGGATTTCTATAGGGTGGTTTGGACAGGGATGATCCTGCCTCAAGCAGGGATTTAGATGAGATGAATGCAGCCCATCTTTGTGGCTGGCTGGGTATTTAACTACTGCATGGTAAATTGCCTAAACATGCCTGGCAAGTTAGGCTGCATTATTAACATCTTCCCAGGCCTCTTGAAGCATCTCAAAGGCATGTGTGACACTGTCAGATGCTACATCTGATGGCAGCCTGGGTGAAGTCAGGGCTGATCCTGCCTGGAGCAGGGGGCTAGGGGTGGAAGTAGCTTCAGGAGGTCCCTTCTAGCCTGACATCTTCATGATCCAAAGGAAACCACAAAAAAGAACCCAGAAGATCAAGGAGGCTGAAGACAGGCAAATACTCTGGTTCATGAGATGAGAAATTAAACCAGGGTGTTTCTATCCTAGGCAGCAGGGAAGATGTTCTTCCAGAGATCCCATCTGAACCCACTTCAGAGCAACTTCAAGCCATGAGTCTGTGTCCTATCCAACATACACTCTATATATCCATCCCCATAGTATCCATCTATCCACCCCATACTCCATCTATCCATCTATCTATCCATTCCACCCTCTCTCTCTCTTTAGCCTCACTAGTTTTTCCTCATATGAAAGTCCCTCCATACCAGTTAATCACTTCTCCCCCTGGCTTCATAGGTCTACATCTGAGTTAAGGTTTTCACTTCACTGTCAGTCATGTCTACACCCGAGTTCGTAGGACTACACCTGAGTTAAGATTTTCAGCTAGAGCTAAAAACAGTTTGTGGAGCTGAGAAATAGAAACGGGATCACCAGGAATGGCTAACAGACAGTAACATTGCAGAGGAAAGGATAGCTTGACTAGTGGCACATTAAGACCCTTAAAAAAGGAGAGAGGGCTGTTCACACATGTGGAGTGAAGAGATTAGCAGGAATCAGGGAGCTGAAAATGAGCCATGAAGTCAATGGACTCAGCAGCTGCCTGAACAGAAATGCTGCTGCCTCTCCCAGACAGCTGGTTTTAATTTTTTTTGGGGGGAGTAGAGGGGGCAGGAATTAAGGGGGCGTAACTGCACCCCCCTGGATTGATCCCTTTCTCTCACACCCCAATCCCCTATTAGCACAAATCTCCCTCTCTGGCTCCACCAGTACCTGGTCTCATCTCTTCCAAGCCCAATCTGAAGTTGGTCTACTTCGTGGTCCTGAAAAGTAGAACCAGCCCCCTTCTCCTGTGAAGATGAAGGTTGTCACATCTGGTCTTAACAACCCCCTCTGGGAGACAGTGGTAAAGAAAACATAATTAGGTCCAGGCTCAAGAGGCCCCAACAGGCAGGGAATCTAGGGAAAACACAAAGTAGGGATCTCATGGGTCTTCAAAGGCCATGCTTGCTTTAATGGGTGATGCTTTCATTAATTGCCATTCAAAAACTGATCAAGATTTACAATCAGGATCATAGAAAAGTCACACTGAAAGGGATCTCACCAGGTCACTTCCATCCAAGCAGGATCAGCCCTGACATCACCCATTCTACAATCAGACATAGCATCTGGCAGCATTACACATGACTTTGAGATGCTTCAAGGGCCCTGGACGTACATTAGTAAACCAATCTAACTTGCCACACATGTTTGAGCAATTTACCACACAGTAAAACAGACAAACAGCCACAAAGATGGTCCACATGCATGTAGTCAAACCCCCTGACTGAGGCAGGACCATCCTTGTCCAAATCATCATAGAATCATAGACTCAGAAAGTTAGAGTTGGTAGGGACCTAAGGAGATCATCTAGTTCACCCCACTGCTCAAAGCAGGACCATCCTCAACTAGATCATCCCAGCCAAAGCTTTGTCTTGCCAGGTTTTGAAAACCTCCAAAGATGGACCTTCCACCACTTTTCTGGGTAACCTGTTCCAGTGTTTTACTACCCTCCTAGTAAAAAAATTCTTCCTAATATGTAACCTAAACTTCCCTTGCTGCAATTTGAGACTGTTGCTTTTTGTTCTGTCATCTGCCACCACTAAAACTAATCTAGCTCCATCCTCTTTTGTGCCTCCCTGAATAATAGGGATGCTGGGTTGGAAGAGACCACACAGATTCACCTCAATGCCAGCCCCCTGCCCTGGAACAGGTTATCCAGAGAAGTTGTGGAATCTCCATCCTTGGAGACTTTTAAGACCCAGCTAGACAAAGCCTTAGCAGAATGAACTAGTTGGGGATAATCCTGCTTGGAGCACTGATTTGGACTAGGTGATCTCTTGAGGTCCTGTCCAACCCAAATTTTCAATGATTCTATGCTTCAGGCAGGCCTGTCCCTGATGAAACCACCCAAGCCCAGCAACCAACCTGCTTTTGGATATCTCCAATGATGAAGACTCCACTACATCTCCGAGCAGCCTGTTCCCATGCTTGACCTCCCTCAGAGCCAGCAAGTTCCTCTTCATCTCCAACCTCAGTCTCCCTCTTTGCTGCTTAGAACCATAGAATCATAGAAAATTAGGGTTGGAAGGGACCTCAGGAGGTCATTTAGCTCAATCCTCTGCTCAAAGCAGGACCATCCCCAACTAGACCATCCCAGCTAAGGTTTTGTCTACCTGGGTTTTAAAAACCTCCAAGGACAGAAATTCCACCACCTCTCTTGGTATCCTGTTCCAGTGCTTGACTACCCTCCTAGTGAGAAAGTTTTTCCTAATATCTGACCTAAATTTGCATTGCTGCAGTTTGAGACCATTGCTTTGTTCTGTCATCTGCCACCACTGAGAAGAGTCTAGCTCCATCCTCTCTGGAACCACCCTTCAGGTAGCTAAAGACTGCTATTAAATCCCCGCTCATTCATCTCTTCTCTAGTCCAAGTCTCTAAGCCTCTCCTCAGAAGTCATCATGTGCCTCAGCCCTCTAATCATTTTTGTTGTCCTCCTCTCAACTTTCTCCAACTTGTCCATATCCTTTCTCTAGTGGGGGGCCCAAAACTGGACACAGTGGTCCATATGTGGCCTCACCAGTACAGAATAGAGGGGAATGATCACATCCTTCAATCTGCTGGAAATGCTCCTACTAATGCAGCCCAGTATGCTGTTAGTCTTCTTGGTAACTGCATAGGAGCCCTGTTGGCCCCTATGCAGCTTATTATTTACTGTAACTCCCAGGTCCTTTTTTGCAGAGCTGCTGTTTAGCCTGTTGGTCCCCCAGCCTGTACCTGCACATGGGATTCTTCTGATTGTTCCATTCCAAGTTCAGGACTTTGCACTTCTCTTTATTGAACATCATTAAATTTCTTTTTGTCCAATCCTCCAATTTGTTGAGGTCTCTCTGAATCCTAGCCCTACCCTCCAGCATATCTACTGCTCCCCCAGTTTGGTGTCACCTGCAAACTTATTTAGGGCGCACTCCATCCCATCTTCCAGGTCACTGGTGAAAATATTGAACAAAACTGGCCCTATGCCTGACTCCTGGGGCATTCCACCTGATACTGGCTGCCAACTAGACTTTGGGTCATTGATTACTACCATCTGAGCCTGCTGATCCAGCCAGTTTTTATCCACCTTACAGTCTCATCATCCAAGCCATACTCCCTTAGCTTTCTTGCAAGAATGTTGTGAGAGACCATATAAAAAGCCTTGCTAAAGTCAAGGTATATCAAGTCTACTGCTCTTCCTACATCCACAGAGCCAGTCATGTCATCATAGAAGACAATCAGGTTGGCTAGGCTTGCCTTGCCCTTGGTGAATCCGTGCTGATTGTTTCCAATCACTTTCTTCTCCTCCAAGTGCTTAGAAATCGATTCCTTTTCTTGAAGACCTGTTCCATGATTTTCCCAAGCACTGAGGTGAGACTGACTGCTCTGTAGTTCCCTGGATCCTCCTTTTTCCCTTTCTTAAAGATGGGGAGTATATTTGTGTCAGCTAATAAAAACCTAGGATTCTGGACTAGCCTAGGGATTGACATGACATCTCATTTGATGAGTGACAGAAAGGCTTTACTTACTACAAGTATTCAAAGTCAAATGAGCCCAAACCAAATCAAAGGCCAGTAATTAGCTACAAGGTAATGATTTCTCACCAAACAGGCGACAAGAAAGACAGTCTGTTTCTTCCAGCTTCCCAAAATAGCTGGGGTGCAGCAGCAGTTCTTGTCAGAGAGATCTTTCATTCCTGACGTGCACACTGTTAGCTGTTTTACTTCCTTTTTATACCCTTAGTTCAGCATCTTAAAATTATTCTTGTAGTTGTATAAATCAAGAAAGAGTCCTAAGCAGTAACTGACAGGCAAATCCTGTTAATCAAACTACTCATTACTGATTATCAGAAAGTTCCAATTTTAATGAATTACCTTCCTTAGTGACAAGAAGTTATCCATTTCTACTAGGCCTGTGCGAATACGGAACTATTTGATTTGGATTCAGCTGATTCAGGTGCCAGCGATTTGATTCAGGGATCCAGATCACTTTTCTGATTCAATTCGTCCGAATCGGCTTCAGAAGATTAGGAGCCAATTAGGAGAGATTTGGAGATTCGGCCATAGAGTATAATGGAGAATCAATGAAATATCTATAACTTTGTTGCTCTTTGGCTGATTTGGATGAAACTTGCAGGGATGGTAGGCTCTGTTGAGGGCATGAAGCCTGCCAAGTTTCAAGGAGATAAGTGCAGGGGTTTCTGGGAAATTGCACCGTAAATGGCTGACAAGCGAAACTCATGACATAGGTGACAGTGTGTGTGTTAAGGCACAGGGGGGGTGAAGACTGCAGGCCTGCTAGGCCCTGCTGCAGCCATGAAGCCTGCCAGCTGTCAAGGAAATAGGTGCAGGGGGAATCTGGGTTCTGGGGCCCTGCACCTCTGGCCAGTAACAGGCAAAACTCGTGACATGGGTGCTTGTGCAACTGTGTCTGTCTTGGGGCACATCGGGGGTGAAAACTACTGCAGGCCTGGCTGCTAGGCCATGAAGCCTGCCAGCTGTCAAGGAGATAGGTGCAGGGGGAGTCTGGGTTCTGCACCTCTGGCCTCAGGCAGACAAAACTTGTAACATGGGTCGGCGACACTGTGTGTGTGTTCAGGTGCGCCCTTCCTGGCACTGGGGCACTGCTACGCCCCCCCCTCCTTGCAGCCTGTCCTTCACCCCCTGATGCCTTCATTTCCATTTTCATTGACAGGCTTTCTTGCCTGCATTGTGTGCCAGGCCAGCCTCTGGCTTCTTTACTATTCCTTCCATCTAGGACCAGGAGACACACCAACTGGAGGTATTTCCTCAGCCTGACAAAGAGTTTTTCAAGGTAAAAGCTGGCACCCCAGGCAGGTAAGTTGAGCTCACCGGGAGCCTCACAACTGCACTGCAACCAACAAGCCTCAGGCCTGTCAAAGACGTGACAGGTCCAGGCTTTCCCCAGCCAGAACTGTGTGTGTGCATGCATTAGCTGGAGGTTATGGCACCTCGTACCTGCCTTTCACCAGGGGATCATTGGTCCTGGCGTTTGCAGGGCTGCCGCACCACCAGCAGTCCCACCAGGCCTCCCTACCCTGGCAGGGTGCAGTTTTAGTGGTCATGCCCAGGACCTGGGGCCTTCTTCTTCCCCATAGGGCAACTACAGTGGACTACAGTGCTCTGGGCGGCGTGCTGAAGGAGTTCGGTGCACAGGTGGTATTCTCTTCCATCCTACCAGTGAGCGGACGAGGAAAACGGCATGAGAACTGCATCCAAGAAACCAACTGGCGGCTTCGGCAGTGGTGTCTCGAGGCAGGCTTCGGCTTCCTGGACAATGACCCGCACATCACGACGAGGGACATGCTCAGCTGGGATGGGATTCACCTGTCCCCCAAAGGTAAGCGTGTGTTTTCTTCTAGGTTGGTAGATCTCCTCCGGCGGGCTTTAAACTAGGCTCGTCGGGTGGAGGGGAGTACGAGGGCACAGAAGGGAATTGGTGAGTATTTATTCACCAAGGCGCCCCCGGGGGTTACAAGAAATAATGGCCACAAGCTAGCAGAGAGCAGATTTAGATTGGACATTAGGAAGAACTTCTTCACAGTTAGAGTGGCCAGGGTCTGGAACGGGCTCCCAAGGGAGGTGGTGCTCTCCCCTACCCTGGGGGTCTTCAGGAGGAGGTTGGATGGGCATCTAGCTGGGATCATCTAGACCCAGCACTCTTTCCTGCTTATGCAGGGGGTCAGACTCGATGATCTATTGAGGTCCCTTCCGACCCTAACATCTATGAATCTATAGCCTGAGCCCATACCTCCTAGTTCATCCTGGCAGGGGAGCGAGATCAGCAGGGACATGTTCTTCCCCTGCTGGCTGGTGATTCAGTGAGTGCCCCTCCAGCTGAGAGCAGGGCATTAACTGTTTTAAAAAAAAATCAAATGGAAATGGGTGCAGATGGAGTGAGGAGGGTGGCACTCAGTCCGTCTGCAGGTGGAGCTTGGGGAACCCCAGCAGCAGGAGGTTCACTTTCAAGAATACCAGCTGCTCCACCAAAGCAGGATCCAAGCAAGTGTGGTGGGGTGTCACAACATCCCCCGCAATGCTGAACACCCTCTCACTTGGAACACTGGTCAGTGGACAGACAGGTGTTGCTGGGCAACCGTGGCCAGATCCTGCCACATCTGGCTGTGGCTTGCCCAGTAGGCCAAGGGGTCGCAGTTCAGTGGCTCCTCATCCTTGGTGAGATAGGCAGCCACCGAAGCCTTGGCACTGTGGCAGAAATGCCACCGTTGGTGCCCCTCTCCAGAGACCTGTCTCAGCCAGCCTGGGAAGCTGGTGTTTCATTCCTCAGGGTGGGGATCTCCCACCTGGTCTACATGACAAAAGCCTGGCGCCTGGGAGGCGGATGCTCTAGTCACCTGGGCAGGGGGGAAAGACCCGGCCCTGCGCGGGCCCAGGTAGCCAGGGATGCTGGGGAGATTGGTCGGCTTGTGGCCAGTATTGGCAGCTTCGATTGGACCGGGCTGCTGAGGTCAGAGAGGTTATTTAAGGGCTCGGTCCAAGAAGAAGGGGCAGTCAGCCATTAGCCATTAGCCATGTGGTCATCCAGGTGAATCTGAGCCTGGCTCTCTCCTCATCACCGCATGCTCCAAGAGTGCACTGCCTTCAGAGGATACAACAACTACCTCTGGACGATGAGAGTGAGTAAGCTACTAAAGATCCGATTAGATATTTAGTTTCAGTAACTCAGATGCATTTAAACGGCTACCTCAGCCACCCTGGTTTGCTCTATGGGATTCCTTTGATATTCCTGTAAGATTTCTATGATACTGCTCTACCTTTTACCCTGTTTTCACCCTACCCCCTGTAATAAATAAAGTTCTCCTTTGTGACCGGTGTGGGAGACTTGTTGAGGGGTGGGTCTAAATTATGCCAAGGAGGCCCCTTAGGTCTGTGGACTAAGGGAGACTTTCCTAATAAGCCCCTGACTTGGGGAAGTGCCCCAAGTGCTTGTATTGGGTCTAGTACCCATTGGACGATCAGGCCTGTGTTTTCCAAGGTGCGCAGAGCCAGAAGTGAGTCCAGAGCCTTGGATGGTGGCAGTGGGACCCCAGGCTAGCGGGTGTGCTCCAGGGAAGGGGTCGGCCGGACGGGAGGCACCCTAAGGGAGGCACTCGGAGCCTGGAAGGTGGTCGGGTGCGGGGAGGTGGGCGGCTCAACGCAGGAGCGCCCCCTACTGGCCCGCCACAGGCACTACCTGCCTGAGGCTGGGGTCTGGTGCATTTGGACCCCAGCATTGAAGCCATGCCCTTGGCCCACATTGGCAGTAGCTGGTGTGGAGGAGACTGGCTGGTGCTGGTGCCAGTGGCAGTGCTGGTGGTGGTGCTGGGACTGCTGGCACGGGAAAGTGGATCCCCCTCTTCCACATTCCCTCACCTCTGCACTTTGGCCTCCCTAATTTTGTTGACCAGCACCTGTGTCCAGTGATCGAGGGTTTTGGTACTGCCAGTGCACATGCTCCCCTTCACCCTTGGGTCGCACGTGCCCATCAGCATGTAGACTGTACTGGACCACAAGGGATCCAGCTGTCTCCTGATGCCCTCCTTCAGCCGCCTCACCAGTGCCTGCACGTCTGGTGACAGCAGTCTGCCTCAGCAAGGAACATCGATCCCCTGGAACTTCTCCATTTGGTTCTCAAGTTCCCTCACTACAGGGATCACCTGGCTAAGGAGGGCATTTCCAGCGCTAAGGGTCTCAGTGGCCTCGAGGAAGGGCTTGAGGACCACCAAGATCTGGGAGATGGTACCCCACTCAGCTCTGTTCAGGGGGCCACTGATCCCAATCTCCCCAAGCAAGGCCATCTTATGGATGGCCTTCTGTTGCTCCACCAGCTTTTTGAGCATCAGGTATGTGGAGTTCCACAGAGTCTCCACATCCTGCATGATTTTGTGCTGCGGGATGCTTAGTTTGCCTGTTGCTCCCACATCACCTTGCCCCTCTTGATGTAGCCTGCCACCTTCCTGCATTTTTAAATCAGCTGGCTTGTAGCAGTAGTGGTGGTGGCACTGTGACTGGCAGCCCTGTCCCCCTCCAAGGCATCCCTCACTATGAGGTGCAGCCCATGTGCCACACAGCAGATGCCAACAAAGTTGGCATCATGGACAGCCTTTCATAGATTCATAGATGTTAGGGTCAGAAGGGACCTCAATAGATCATCGAGTCCAACCCCCTGAATAAGCAGGAAAGAGTGCTGGGTCTAGATGACCCCAGCTAGATGCTCATCTAACCTCCTCTTGAAGACCCCCAGGGTAGGGGAGAGCACCACCTCCCTTGGGAGCCCATTCCAGACCCTGGCCACTCTAACTGTGAAGAAGTTCTTCCTAATGTCCAATCTAAATCTGCTCTCTGCTAGCTTGTGGCCATTATTTCTTGTAACCCCCGGGGGCGCCTTGGTGAATAAATACTCACCAATTCCCTTCTGTGCCCCCGTGATGAACTTATAGGCAGCCACAAGGTCGCCTCTCAACCTTCTCTTGCGGAGGCTGAAAAGATCCAATTTCTCTAGTCTCTCCTCGTAGGGCTTGGTCTGCAAGCCCTTAACCATACGAGTGGCCCTTCTCTGGACCCTCTCCAGGTTATCCGCATCCCTCTTGAATTGCGGCGCCCAGAATTGCACGCAGTACTCCAGCTGCAGTCTGACCAGCGCCCGATAGAGGGGAAGTATCACCTCCTTGGACCAATTCGTCATGCATCTGCTGATGCACGATAAAGTGCCATTGGCTTTTTTGATGGCTTCGTCACACTGCCGACTCATGTTCATCTTGGAGTCCACTAGGACTCCAAGATCCCTTTCCACTTCCGTGCTACCCAGCAGGTCATTCCCTAGGCTGTAGGTGTGCTGGACATTTGTCCTCCCTAGGTGCAGCACTTTGCATTTCTCCTTGTTGAACTGCATCCTGTTGTTTTCTGCCACTTGTCCAACCTGTCCAGGTCTGCTTGCAGCTGTTCCCTGCCCTCCGGTGTGTCCACTTCTCCCCATAGCTTTGTGTCATCCACAAACTTGGACAGAGTACACTTCACTCCCTCGTCCAAGTCGCTGATGAAGACATTAAAGAGTATCGGTCCAAGGACCAAGCCCTGCGGGACCCCACTGCCCACACCCTTCCAGGTCGAAACCGACCCATCCACCACGACTCTCTGGGTGCGACCCTCCAGCCAATTTGCCACCCACCGGACTGTGTAGTCATCCAAGTCACAGCCTCTTAACTTGTTCACCAGTATGGGGTGGGATACCGTATCGAAGGCCTTCCTGAAGTCTAAGTATACGACATCCACCCCTCCTCCTGTGTCCAGGCGTTTCGTAACCTGGTCATAAAAAGAAACTAGATTGGCCAGGCACGATCTGCCTGCCACGAACCCGTGCTGATTTCCCCTCAGCATAATTTGTCCTGCCGGGCTCTCACAAATGTGAGCCTTGATAATTTTTTCAAAGACTTTACCAAGGATGGAGGTGAGACTGACAGGTCTATAGTTGCCCGGGTCCTCCTTCCTCCCCTTTTTGAAAATGGGGACCACGTTGGCCCTTTTCCAGTCCTCCGGGACTTGGCCCGTGTGCCACGAGCTTTCAAATATTCCCGCCAGTGGCTCTGCAATGATGTCGGCCAGTGCCTTCAGCACCCTCGGATGGAGCTCATCCGGGCCTGCCGACATAAAGGCATCCAGTTCTTCCAAATGACTCTGCACCATTTCAGGGTCTATGCATGGAAGTCTGGCGCCTTGCTGCTGCCTCTCTACAACCCCAGTGAGAGACTTGTCGTGCCCCTCGCTTAGGAACACTAAGGCAAAGAACTCATTGAGGAGTTCAGCCTTGTCCCCCCTGTCCGTCACCAATTGCTTCTGCCCATTTAGCAGGGGTCCTATTCCTCCCTGGGCCTTCCTTTTACTCCCTATATATCTAAAAAACAATTTCTTGTTGTCTTTTACTTGGGATGCCATCCTCAGCTCCATGGTAGCTTTGGCCCATCTAACTGCCTCCCTACAAGCACGAGCAGAGGAGGTATATTCATCTTTGGTGCTCTCTCCCTGTTTCCACTTTTTATGTGCTCCCCTTTTGGCCCTTAGGCTGCCCTGGATTTCTCTGGGCAGCCAGGGAAGCCTCCTGGCCCCTTTCCCTCTTTTGCCTCTCTCGGGGATTGTCTTGCTTTGTGCCCGAAGGATCGTTTCCTTAAGGCACAGCCACCCTTCTTGGGCTTCCATCTCTTCAAATCTCCTACTCTGCAGTGCGTCCTTGACTAATCGCCTGAGTTCATTGAAATCAGCTTTCCTAAAGTCTAGCACTTTCACCCTACTAGTTACCTTACCCACTCAACGTCTTATGAATAATTCTATTATTAGGTGATCACTGTCCCCCAGATGGCTACTGATCTGGAGGTCCGCTACCATGTCATCTCCCGTTGCCAATACCAGATCCAGTATGGCATTCCCCCTAGTGGGACCGTGTACCTCCTGAGTCAGGTGGAGGTCCTGTACACAGGTTAGAAACCTGCGTGAGTGGTGGGACTTTGCTGTCTGTGACTCCCAGCAGATGTCCGGGTAGTTTAGGTCCCCCATGACTACCGCCTCTTTAGCTTTTATGGTCTCCAAGATTTGTCTCAGGAGCCCCGAATCTCTTTCTTCCCCTTGATGTGGGGGTCTGTAGCAGACCCCTACCACCAAATCCCTTTCTCCTTACCCCCCATGTAGCCTAACCCACAATCCTTCTACTTCCTCATCCTTGGATTCCGTCTTGATGAGGGTCAATGTATATTGCTCACTGACATAGAGCGAAACCCCTCCCCCTTTCTTCCCCACCCCGTCCTTTCTGTACAGTCTATAACCCTCAATATGTACCGCCCAGTCGTGGGATGAATCCCACCAGGTTTCCGTTAGCCCCACTAAGTCATAGGTGTTTAGTGCAAGCAGGAGTACTAGTTCATCCTGCTTGTTCCCCATGCTCCTAGCATTAGTATATAGGCACTTGAGCCCTGCGACTGGTGCCTTTGCTGCCCCCCCGCTCCGAGTCCCAAGGGGCCCTTTGATTCTTACCTTCTCATTTCTTACCTGTGCCGTAGTGCTGGCCTCCCCATGGCTTTCAGGTTTCCAGTGCTCTCTTTCTTCAGGCTGGGCTGTCCTTGTGGGTGCCACATGGTTTGGTAGTCCACAGCTTCCCCCGCCCTCATCTTCCCCTCCCCCCGACGAGCCTAGTTTAAAGCCCGCCGGAGGAGATCCGCCAACCTAGAAGCCTTGACCATATTGGCCCTGTTGTTGGTGACCATGAACCCGTGGGTGAGCTTGGCCTGCCCAATGAGTTACCCCTGCACCATGCGGTGCATGGCCACCATGATCTCCCTTGCCGTGTGGGACTCATCCAGCACCTCGGCTTGGAGGAGAGCCCACCAATGGCCTGACTGATCGCACCAGTGCCCTGTGAGGGAGAGGTAGGCATGATCACCACCCCAGCTGCTCCAGATGTTGGAGGTGAAGTGTAAGGCTACCTGCCACCCTGCCTTGCACAGCTCCTCCCTCAAGTACTCCCTGCATGCCTCATATAGGGAGGGCACCACTGTCTTGCTAAGGGTGGTGTGTGTGGGCACTTAATAAAATGGAAACACAAGCGCCATGAGCCGCCTGAACCCTGGCTGCTCAACTAAGGAAAGGGGCTGGCTATCCAGAGCAAGCTTCTCCCCAGTTGTTTGGTTGATCTCGCTCGCCTTGGGAATGCACCCCCCTCTGTCTGCAGCTTTCTTCCACTGTTCCAGGGTGGCCTGCCACTGTTTTGGGGGGACAGGGGCTTTGAAGCGAGTGGAGGACTTCCCTTTGGGCATGCTCGTACTGGTGCCAGGCTGAGCAGGAAGAAGGGCAAGGGGGTGCTGCCTCCTGAGATGCAACAGCATCACCATAGTGGTGAAGTGTTTTACCTCCTTGCCCCAGCTGATCTGCCTTCGGCTGTGCTGGCAGATAGCAAATCTGGGATCATCTGCCAGCTCAAAATGCTCCCACACTATGCTACTCGCCCGCTTCTGGGTTGAGGGTGAGGATGCTGCCTTATCTCCCTCCTCAGCAGACTGAGGAACAACAGCAGGAGGAGCTGCCTCAGCCGAGCCACTTCATAGTTTCAGTTTCATAGTAGCTAGGGTCAGGAGGGACCTGAACAGATCATCTAGCCTGACCCCTGCCACAGGCAGGAATGAATCCTGGGTTCACAAGACCCCAGACAGGTGATCGTCCAAACTCCTCTTGAATTTGCCCAAGGTAGGGTTGAGGACCACTTCCCTGGGAAGTTGGTTCCAGCTTTTGGCCACCCTAACTGTAAAATATTGCCTTCTGATCTCTAACCTAAACCTGTTCTCCATCAGCTTATGACCATTGTTCCTTGTCACCCCGGGTGGTGCTGGGGAGAAAAGGGCTCTACCTATTTGCTGTTGATCTCCCCTGATGAGTTTGTAGGCAGCCACCAGGTCCCCCCTCAGCCTCCTCTTGCTGAGGCTGAACAGGTTCAGGTCCTTCAGTCTCTCCTCGTAGGGCCTGTCCTGCTGCCCTCTCACCAAGCGGGTGGCCCTCCTCTGAACCCTCTCCAGGCTGGCCACATCCCTTTTGAAGTGCGGCGCCCAGTACTGGACACAGTACTCCAACTGTGGCCTGACCAAAGTCGCATAGAGGGGTAGTATCACCTCTCTGGACGGGCTTGAGATGCACCTTTGGATGCATGACAAGGTATGGCTGGCCTTGCTGGCTGCGGTCTGGCATTGGCGACGCATGTTCCTCTTGGAGTCAATAATGACTCCAAGATCCCTTTCCGCCTCTGTGCTTTCAAGAAGGGAACTCCCCAGCCTGTATGTATGCTGTGGATTCCTTCTCCCAAGGTGCAGCACCCTGCATTTGTCTACATTGAACCCCATCCTATTCTTGTCTGCCCACTTTTGTAGTCTGTCTAAATCTAGTTGCAGCCTCTCTCTCCCTTCAAGTGTGTCCACCTTGCCCCACATCTTAGTGTCATCAGCAAACTTGGACAGCATGCTTTCCACCTCCTCGTCCAAGTCACTGATGAAGATGTTAAACAGTGTGGGCCCGAGGACCGAGCCCTGGAGTACCCCACTGCTCACATCTTGCCAGGTTGAGTACAGCCCGTCTACCACTACTCTCACTTGACTGAGCCTCCACAACCTCAACCTCCTCCAAGGTGCTGCTTTCCAGAGAAGGAGACCTAGGTCTAGGGGAACTTTGAGGGGTGTGGAGCACAAACTCTGATTCCCCCTTGGTCCCTTGAATTTCTTGAGCCAAGGCACTCAGGTCCCCCGTTTCCAGCTCCAGCTACTCCTCTGGCAGTGGGAGGCTCACACTGGGAGATGACACTGGGGTGGAGGAGATAGTGATTCTGCTGCTGGTGCCTATTTCTGGACTGAGGGGAGGTGATGCAGGTGCAGGGACATCAGGTACAGGTACTGCTCCCACCTCCTTGCTTCCACTGGCAGCAGAAGCCTCATGGCTGCTTGGGAAGAGGATGCATATATGTTTGTGGGGGGCAGGGAACTTGCAGCTCTAGCTCTCCTCCTACTCCCTCTCCCTCCCCTGCCAGAAGACATGGCACCTGCTTTCCCAGCACACTTCATATTAATCTCTCCTTTGCTGCAAAAGGTCTGTGTGTGTGTGTCACTCCTTTTGTGTTGTGTGTTTTATTCCCTCTGTTGCGTGTGTGCACTGGACTCCTCTTTGATTGTTTGCTTCAGTAACAAGAAGTGTTAAGAGCTATGTAAAAAATGTGTGCTGTGTGCCTGTCTTCTTCTCCTATGAATATCTGATTTTTATTCTTCTGTGTGTATATATTATGTGTGTGTGTGTGTGTGTGTGCGTGCATGCGCACGTGCATGCAATGTGTGTGCCTCCCTGCACAGTGATGGATCTCACGCAGTTCCCAAGAAAGAACAAGCTTACAAAAGGCACAGCATGCCTGCAAACAGAGGCATTTATGCTGTTTCTAGGTCCTTCCCCCCAGACACTGTCACTGGAAAGGCAGCCAGAGAGAAATCCTTCTCACTGGCCACCTAGACATGTCAGTTCCCCCCCACCCCACCCCCCCGGTCCTCCCCTGCTCCCTCTCCCTCTTCTAAATTTCTCTTTCCCCACACAGACAGCCCTCTGAAGTGTCCGAAGCTTTTCTGAATCGGTTCAGAAGCTCCAAACCAATTCGGAAAGCCTATAGAAGCCAGCACTTTGATTTGGACATGCTGCTTCGATGTCCGAAGCGCCCAAATCTTTTCCGGATCCAAAGTGCAGTCCGAAGCCTCGCACAGCCCTACAATCCACTATTATAAGGCAACATGCAGGACTTGTGGATGAGATTGAATGACTTTTGATTTTGTGGATTCAAGATCAAACTCAGTGCTGTGTGCCTTTGAGTTTAGCCACCATTCCAGCCAAGGCGTTGGGTCTTTTTGACACTGTGAAGCAACAACGTGGCAAGGGATCCAAGGATGAAAAATTCAGTGCAAGTAAGGGGTGGTTCATGCGTTTTAAAGGCAGGTGTCAGGCAGTCACCATGTAAGGACATATGCCCCAATGTCCTGCTGACATTCGGGGTGGCTGCGCCCCTATGGTTGAGCTGGGTGAGATCTGGCGCCCTTTCCTTTCCTGCCTGCCACGATTTTGATGATATAGATTTGTAAAAGGGAGGTGGTGACTGCCTGTCTCACACCTGGATCAATCGCAGGGGCTGCCCAGTGCCTGAAGCCTGGACCCAAAATGATGGAAGGACCAGCCCAGAGCCAACTGATCTTCAGTGGACCACTGAAAGGAGGACCACTGAAGATCCTGGGGGAACAGCCTCAGGCAACAGGACACCTTGCAGATGCCCAGAAGAAGAAGAGGGCAAAGGTCAAAGAACTTTTGAAAAAAAAGAAAAAAGAAAAAAAATATAATATGTAAATAAAAAAAACCAAGGTGGAATTGGAAAGTTGGCTGCTTTCTGGTGTCACAGCCCAGAATTTGGCCAAGGTGGGGAACCATAATTGCGCAGGGCCTCTGACCACATCAAGCTACCAAGAAGTCAGGAAACAATTTCCCCCTAGCTGTCCACAAGCTAGCAAACCCCCAGTCTCTGGTTCCACAGTCTACCTCTTAAACAGAGAGAGCATGAAATGAAAAATCCAACAAAGTAAAAGCAAATAGGAACCTTTACTTACAAACAACAACAATAAAAATACTGATTCAAAAGTACTATGAATAACTATGGATTACTATACTATAACAATTACTAATGTAACAGCTGCAAAAAGTTCACCTGGCTACAAGCTGAGTGGGTGATCTGTGCTTGCCGGATCTGAGCTCCTTGGTCGCCTGGAATCCATGCCTGGGGTGGGTGGCTGGATGTCCTCTGGGTCAGTGCATATATGTATGCTTCCAGGCTGTTTGACCAAAACTGCTGTTCTGTGTCTCTGAAAGGAGAATGCCCAATGAACTTTTGGGGCTCATTAAATTCCTATGAGGTGTTAAATGCTCAGAGCACAACACATCCAACAGGGCCAGAGATGACCTCCACTGTTGTTGCAAAGACGCCTGGCATAGTTCTGGATGTACTAATGGGACCTATTAAAAAAGAAGGGCATGGACACCCACATTAGCCAGCCAATCCTTAATTTGGGGTTTGGCCATTTCAGTGTTCTGCTCAGTGTGTCCTTTTTTCCACTGATTGCATCTCATGTAAAAAGGGGATGCTTGGAGACTTTGGACACTTGGGACTGAGATTTTACTGGTTGCTACTGTGCTCCTGGATACCTCCCATAGCTCACCCAGCCTGATCCTCAACCCCCAACACATCCTAGGACACCCATCTGTTAGTACAGTGAAATAGGAGATGACAAACACAAAACAATTTCTTCCAACCCTTTATTTAATTAAATAAGAAAAGGAGGTCAGCAGAAGATTGATTCATGTCTGGCTCTGCAGCTACACCTGGTGTGCTAAAACATTCATTACACACAAATACCTGCAAATTACACTGCAAATTACGTGCAAATACCTGCAAATTGTAATGACACCTGGTGGACAAGGGGACTCACTACACAAAAATTTTAGCAACACCTGGTGGACGAAGGGGCTTGTTGCCCCCAAAGGACAGTGAATTCGTGCCCGGTGCGCTTGTGCCAATAAACACACAGGGGTGAAGGCTCCAACTTAATCTTTATTTCTGCGCAGAAAGTGGTGCTTGGCAATCATTCGCAAAGCAAGCACACCCACCCCAGTGGGCATCAGCCTTATATAGCTACGTAACAGGTTAAACTTGCTGATGTGATGAAATGTGTAGCAAGCCCAGCAAACCCCGCTTTTCCAACTCCACCCCCAAGTAACCCCCCTTCCAACCTTCCCCGGGACCTTGTTGATACAGCTTTTCCTTCTAGTGAGGCCAGCAGTTAAGCAACTAAGCAACAAGTGATCTCCCCCAGCCTAAACAACCTACTCTATGCCCTTGGTTAGATAAAATACTTTTTCAAAACATACAAAGCTGTTCCTAGGAAAAAACTAGTGAAAAGTTCAGAGGTACTCATCAAATCCCCCCTTCGAGGCTATGACCCTAGGAAATAGGATCATAGTCCTCGACCATCTTTCTCATCTCCAGAAATCTCTTCACTCCCTCCCGATTGTTTTGGATCGGGTTTGTAACTGATGATTTTACAAACATCACGCGGTGAGCGGGGGAAGAAATTGATTTCTTGAGTACCTCACAACACATTGGCACACACTGTACCCCACAGCAAATCATCAAGAAAATACACATACTTGCCACAACAATAGGAAAAATTTGCTTAAGCCATGAAAAATTAGGAAGCCAAGGAGTAAGCCATGAGAAGTCGAACCCTTCCCCTTGCTTAATGTGAGACAGAACTTCTTTTAACTTCTGCACCTTTGACTCTATCAACTCGGAATTATCTGTCAAATTAAAACAACACATTCCCTCAAACTCTTCACATCCGTGGTTATGCCTCAGCAATAAATAATCTATGGCGGCTCTATTTTGCAGAGTAGCTCCTCTTAGTTCTTTCATTTTAATATTGAGGGCCTGTGAAGTTGTATTTAGACCCTTTGCCAGGGCACAGGCCACCTTACTAAGCTGTCTCTCAGCGTCCACCACTAGGCCTGGCACCCCTACTGTGGAAACTGCTAAGGACACTACCTCGGCCTTACTTAGGAGGTTTACGTCACTATCACAGGATTCTTAGTTCTTTCAAACCTCTCCGGTGACGCTTACTAGAGGTCATAGGCATACCCGGTAGCCAGACAGTCAACTGGCCCAGAGCACAAGGGCCTCTTGTGGCATTGGCTGGGATATATGAATAGGCAGTCTTCCCACAAAGGAGGAACCATCCCCAGGGTAGTACAACATGACCGTAGTTGCAAGATACATTAGTCACGTCTGAGCAATTGAAAATTTTCGTTTCTTTGGTTAGGCTTTTGCAAGCTTGGGTACAGTTCACAAAATTGGCACAGCTGGTGTTATCAGGGGAGGTGACTGTCAACAAATCTATTTCAAAGGTACTAGCGTTTTTTTCTGTGGTAATCGTTCCCCAAATGGAGTTGTTAGTGTAATTGATTGGACCTCCTATTCCCCCAGATGTGAACCAAGTCTGATTCCAGAGTGCTTCCAATGGAGTGGGCACCCCTATAAGGCATGACATGAAAATATCATCAACCGATATTCCACTTGTCAAACAAAAATGAGTGACATTTAATATGTCCTTTGCCAAATGAACCCATACATTTTGACTCTTATTGAACCTTTGATGCACCAACCCCTTAGACCCTAGAAACATTACGCCTATGCAAAGAGCTACTGTCCACATGGTTGACGTTTAAACAGAAATTTAAGTCCTTTTACTGGCTCTGCTGTCCAACAGTGTCCGTTTGTGTGGGCTTCCGGTGCGACACTCTCAGCAACTTCTCCTGCAGGTGGTACTTCTGGTGCGGCCTTCACCCGGGTGTAGTGTATCCACGGTTTTACCCCCTGAACTTTCACTGCAGCGTGAGTGGTAAGAATCACAGGATATGGTCCCTTCCACCTGGGATGAAGCGGCTCGTCTTTCCACGTCCGGACCAACACCTCGTCTCCGATCTGGAACTTATGGACTGGTGTATCTAAGGGGAGTGGAAGTCGCTCCTGGACATACCTGTGGAGAGAAGACAATACAGCAGACAAAGAATACAAATAATCTTTTATCCAACCTTCCCCTTTAACATGCATTTGACTCCCATGCGTCACCACTGGATTCTTAGGATACGGCTTGCCTTATATTAATTCAAATGGACTAACTCCCAATTTAGCTCTAGGGGCTATGCGCACTCTAAGCAAGGCAAGAGGCAGAGCTTCGGGCCATTTCAACTGAGTCTCTTGGCAAAGTTTAGCCAGCTGTCTTTTTAGAGTCTGATTCATTCGTTCCACCTGTCCACTTGACTGCGGTCTCCATGCTGTGTGAAGGTCCCACTGTATCCCTAGAGCCCGGGAAACTGCCTGGGTCACTTTTGACACAAAGCGTGGCCCTCGGTCCGAGGCTAATCCCTCCGGGATTCCGAATCGTGGAATCATTTCTTTTAGCATCACTTGGACCACTTCTTTTGCTTTGTTGGTTCGGCACGGGAAGGCCTCAGTCCATCCAGTCAGAGTGTCCACGAGCACTAACAGGTATTTGTAGTGTCCCTTCCTGGGAACTTCAGAGAAATCTATCTGCCAACATTCTCCTGCTAATAGTCCTTGCCTTCCTGCTCCTGGCGGAGGTTTGGGGGAAATCTTAGGATTGTTGGCACAACAGACAGGGCATCTACACACTATTTGTTCTGCTGTTTTCCTCATCTTAGGTTCCACTACAATTCTTTGGAGACCTTGGGTCATGGCGTTAGCTCCCATATAGGCGCTCTGGTGGTATTCTTGGAGCACTTTGTTAAGAATCAGTTTTGGCATCAGGACTTGTCCTTCAGGCAAAACCCACCATCCATCTTGTTGTTCTTTGCTTCCCAATTTCTCTGCGAGTTGGTTCTCTTTTTTAGTATATTTGGGAGGTTCCTCAGGTAACACTACCTGAGGCATCAATGCCAACATTTGAGTCTCCTGAACTTGTCCTCTAGCTGCCTTCTTTTCCGCAGCATCTGCTCATTGATTTTTTTTTATAACCTTACCATCTTCCTTTTGATGGGCCTTACAGTGCACCACAGCTACCTCTAGTGGTTCCATCACGGCTTTAAGTAATTTCAGGATTTTTGTTCTGTGTTTTATTGGGCTTTTGCTTGCTGTTAAGAGTCCTCTCTCTTTCCATATAGCTCTGTGGGCGCGTAAGATTCCAAAGGCGTACTTCGAATCCGTGTATATAGTGGCTGTCTTTCCTTTTGCCAAATGGAGAGCTCGGGTCAGCGCAATAAGCTCAGCTCTCTGTGCAGAGGTATTTGGAGGCAAGGTGTTTGCTTCCATGGTATCCCATGATGTAACCACGGCGTATCCCGCCTTTCGGGTTCCATTGTCCATGAAGCTGCTTCCATCTGTGTAGAATTCAAGGTCTGCATTAGGTAGTGGGGCATCTTTAAGATCCGGCCGGCTAGCATACACACTCTTAATAGTTTTCATGCAATCATGCTGTAATTCTTCGTCGGTCAGCAGGTGGCACTCTTCTCTCGTTTTTGCTGCAATTAACAAATCATTTATACACTATAACAGGGTACCTGATGTCCCATTGTCCCACTTCTGAAGGTTGGTACTTAAGGCAGTGATGAAAATAGTGGGACTGTTCTTAAAACCCTGAGGCAAAACTGTCCAGCACAATTGGGTTTTTCTCCTAGTATTTGGGTCTTCCCACTCAAATGCAAAAATCTCTTGGCTGTTTCTTTCAAATGGGATGCAAAAGAAGGCATCTTTCAGGTCCAGGACTGTAAACCACTGTTTCTCTGCAGACAAAGTAGCCAGCGAAGTATAAGGGTCCTGCACCACCGGATGGAGGGTCACAGTGACCTTGTTCATGGCTCTGAGGTCCTGTACAAAACGATACTCATTACTGTGGGGTTTTTTTTACAGGCAAAATGGGGGAATTGAAAGATGATTGGCACTCCCGAAGCAAACCATGTTTAAGGAATCTCTTTATCAATGGTTCCAGGCCTTTCCAAGCTTCTATTTTCAATTGATACTGTGGCACCCTGGGCAGAGTAATTCCTGGCTTTAAATCAATGCTTATAGGGGTGGCCAGTTTGGCTCTTCCTGGCTTCTCTCCCGCCCATACCCATGGTACTACAGCGTCTTCTTCTTCGGGGGGAATTCTCCCTTCCTCCCCCTCCTGCAATAGGAGACACACCTGAGCTTTCCAGGCTTCCTCAGTTGGTATCTTCATAGTCCTGCAATTTGCACAGCAAATCCCTCCCAAACAAAGGTATGGGGCACTCAGGCATATACAGGAACTGATGAGACACTTTCTTTCCTCCCAATTTCTCTCCCCTCTTGGGGCACTCATTTTTCCAATGCCCTTCCTGCTTGCAAATAGCACACTGATTAGGTCCCAGCCTGGGACCCTGGCCGTAGCCTCCCAGAGCATAGCTCACGCCTCCTCTATGCCCTCTACTTCTCCTGCCCCGTCCTCTACTCCTCTGATCTACAATTGCCGCTGCCAACAACGATGCTTGTAACAACACCTGTGCCTTCATTCTCTTATCTTCTTTTTTTCCTCCTTAACCTGATCTCGGTTGGCATATACTTTATAAGCAATCTCAATCATTTGGCTGATGCTCATTCCAGCTGCTCCTTCAGTCTTCTGTAGTTTTTTTCCTAATATCTGGGGCTGACTGTCCTATAAACAATGTGTTAAACATCTTGGCATTCTCTGGCAGCTCCGGATCTAAATCCGTCCACTGTCTGGCTGCCTCGCACAACCTCCCATAAAAACTGGATGGATCCTCCTCCGGACCCTGCTGCATTTCGTATAATTTAGACAAATTTTTTCTGCTTGGGGATAGCCTCCCGGAGAGCAGCCAGCACAAATTCCTGATACAGCTCTAACTCCCTCCGGCCCCCTCGGGTGTTGGGATCCCAGTCTTGATTTTCCTTAGGGCAAAGTTCATCTACATCACCGGCTGGGTGACGCTGCTGTGCTATCGTGTGTGCTTTCTCTAAGACCAACCTTTTTTCTTCTGGAGTCAGAAGAGCGGCCAGTAAGGCCTGAATATCTATCCAGTTTGGTTGGTGGGTGAGGAAAATAGTAGAGAACAACTGGGCCATTGCCTCTGGATTCTGGCAATATTGGCCCACGGACTGTTTCCAATTTATCGAGTCTGCCGTGATGAATGGCACATGGACAAAAACTGGTTCTCCCTCAGGACCCACTGCTTGTCGTAAAGGGGCCTGAACTACTGGTTGGGCCCCTGATCGTAAGCGACTCGCCACAGGGCTAAGCACCCCATCTCCTACAGTCCCTTTTACCGCCAGATTGCTATCACCCACATCCGCCAGACCCAGGGACAGCACCCCAAGGCTGTCAGGGGAGGTGGGGGACAACGGACTGGACGAGCCAGCTGGGAATCCCTGACGAGCCGTTACAGGTGCAGTGAAAAGTCCCCTGTGGTGACGCAGGGTTCACAGGATGAGACGGGGGAGCCGTGGGAGCAATTAGCAACTGCACGTCTCTCTCCTCCGGCTCCTCCGGACATACTGTGGTGACCCCCTGTAAAGCCATTACCCTGCTTTCCCTAAATATCCCACATGACTTCTGCGTGGTCCCATCCCCATACAAAGTCATATACGCCTCTACATAAAGCATCTCATCCCACTTCCCTTGGCGCCTACAAAACAATTGTAACTGCAAGATTGTGTTATAATCCAAAGACCCATTCTCCGGCCAGGCTGCACCATCCACGAGTTGGTACTGTGGCCAACATGTATTGCAATACCGAATCATCTGTTGTTTTGTCATAGGGTCACTTCCAAACTTTGGCCAATTTTTCAAAATGCATCCTAGGGGACTGCAGGGTGGAATCTTAGACTGGTTACTTCCCATTATCCAACTACCGGATGGCGACCGCCACTCAGCCTCAGAACCAAACTGATTAAAGGGAGTTCACGGGGCTGCCACCCGATCTCACTCGCCTAGGGCGTCTACATGGTCGGAACTTTTAAAGCTGTCTCTTCCCAACCTGTTCAAAATATTAAAAGAAGTACTCACCAGTCTGTTGAAACCTCCCTTGCCCCACCTGATTAAGTTGGTCCTTCGAGCGTTGCGCCGTTGTGCCCCTCCACGACTCTGTCAGGCAACCAGGAGACGGTCAGACCTCCGACGAATAAGGTCGGTGGCGCCTGGCCCTTGTGCCGTCCACAGTTGTTGCCAGAGCCGAAGAGGTGGACCGGGCAAGGCAGTCAGCTAAGGTCCCATCTGGGTCGCCAGAAACTGTTGTCCCCAAAGGACAGTGAATTCGTGCCCGGTGCGCTTGTGCCAATAAACACACAGGGGTGAAGGATCCAACTTAATCTTTATTTCTGCGCAGAAAGTGGTGCTTGGCAATCATTCGCAAAGCAAGCACACCCACCCCAGTGGGCATCAGCCTTATATAGCTACGTAACAGGTTAAACTTGCTGATGTGATGAAATGTGTAGCAAGCCCAGCAAACCCCGCTTTTCCAACTCCACCCCCAAGTAACCCCCCTTCCAACCTTCCCCGGGACCTTGTTGATACAGCTTTTCCTTCTAGTGAGGCCAGCAGTTAAGCAACTAAGCAACAAGTGATCTCCCCCAGCCTAAACAACCTACTCTATGCCCTTGGTTAGATAAAATACTTTTTCAAAACATACAAAGCTGTTCCTAGGAAAAAACTAGTGAAAAGTTCAGAGGTACTCATCAGGCTCAGTACATGGAATTCAGTAAATTACCATGTACACCTGACAGATTTATGGCCACATTGCTGCAATTTGTAAGGTAACTGTGAAGAGGGACTGGATAAAAACGAGCTGCAAAAAACCAGGATGGAGAGCCAGCAGGGGGAACACCGCTTTCAGAGCAGCTGTTTCTTGCAGATTGGAAAGCATGGGGCAGAAGGGTACAGCGTGTGGGAAGGGAGAGTGGAGGAGAGGCTTCGCG
The DNA here is from genome assembly GCF_030867095.1 of Alligator mississippiensis. Lineage (NCBI taxonomy): Eukaryota > Metazoa > Chordata > Crocodylia > Alligatoridae > Alligator > Alligator mississippiensis. Next base: position 27,785,766 of record NC_081831.1, read on the forward strand.
GAGGAGAGCTTGGAGAGGAGTGCTTGGCTGTGGAATCGGAGGAGTTGACTCGGTACGCTAGAGAGGGCATGTATGGGAAGGTAAGCAGGGAGCCTCCGGAGAAGTAACTGGAGTCGCGGAACGCCAAGAGAAAAACAAAAAGGGCGTGTACGGCGAAACAGCGAGAAGGGAAGAGCCTTGATGCTCTTCAGGTTTCTCGCAAGTGGAGTTTGGGTTTTTTTTGCGGGGGGGGGGGGGGGTGTTGAGTAGCCTATTAGACATTAACGTGGACTAACGATGTCCTAGGGGTGTGGGAGAAGAGAGAGAGCCGGAGCTAGGGTTATTCCCATACACCCAGAACAAAATAAAAAAAAGAGGAGAGAGTATCCTGAAGAGTTTAGGGAAAGAAGACCTCAACAAAGAAATAGTAAAGAACCTGAACGTAAAATTTCCTGTCAGTTTAAAAAAATGACATATATATAAATAACTAAGAAATAGATCAGTATTTATACGTACATGGTTGTATATTACTTAAGACAAGGTTCTGTGGGAAATGTTTAAAGAGGGATGATAAAAAAACAGTCTGAAATAGCCACAATCTATCTACCCATGAAACAGTTGTGGATATAAAAATAATAAAGAGATTTGTTCAACCCATATGTGACTTGGACTCAATTGATAACATAAGATCTTGGGTGTCAGTCGAGAGAGACACCAGAGAGATCGTGATGTAGTATAAATGAAAGCCTAGATATATTGCCAGTGTCTTACTACGGCAGTAACACCTCCCAACTAATAACATCAGAATTAAACAAGACATGGCAGATGAGAGTCAAGATAGACTGTGGAAGTCACTAGATGGAGCAATCTATAGGGACTTCCACAGTAACAAACTAAATTACATTAGGATATGGTTTAGTTTGTAACTATGATAACTAATTTAAAACCCCCAAAACTCGACTACATGAAAATGTGATGCTGTTAAGCCACACAAAGAGGAATTTTTGTCATGTGTACATGGCAACATCATCATGTGTACAAGCACCCAAAGCTTCTAGTTTCTGTTTCTCTGAAGAAAAACAGTGTAGTGTGAGACAGGATGTCAATCTGCCTCTTTTCCCCCCCCCACACACACACTTTGCGACATCCTGCGTCTGGCCATGCCACCGTCCTCTTCCCCCTCTGCCCTTCCACATATCCCCTTCCCCCAGCTTTTTGTTTTCAGGGCTGTCTATCAATCACTGTTAACATGCATGATTAATGAATTAATTGGTTCTTGTTTTTTTTTTAACATGTTAATCACACACATGGAGACACCCATGGAAGTGGCATATCAGTGCTGAAGGAAGCTGACCTTGAGACTTGCCTACATCATCTATTGTTTCATTCCAGTCAGGGGTGGATCTGGGAAGCATGGGGGGGAGGGGGGAGGTGCAGTGATGCCATGGCCCCCTCTTCCCAAACATTAAAACTAGAGATGTAAAATTTCCAGAAATGTTGAGGCCATGGGGAAAAATTTTTTTTTTTCCCATGGGGGGGGCAGGAAATGGTAATTTTGGGGAAAATTTAAATACAGGCAATATTTATTTTCTTATCTACTTACATTAGGCCTGTGCAAAGTGTGCATGTGCAATTCACTTTGGAGATCAGTGATTCGATTTGGTGATACAGTTCACTGTCCCGAATTGATTCAGCCGAATCTGATTCGGAAATTCAGTCACAGCCAAATCAGCTGAATCAGATCACTTCTACCTTATCTGCCACCACTCGTATCTTGCCCTGACTGACTATAAACCCCAGATACTGGGTTTCCCTTTTCTCTAGGGAACACTTCTTCGGGTTAGCTGTTAGCCTGTTTCTATGTAGCTCAGCAAAGACTGCCCACAGGTGTTGGCAGTATTGCTCCCATTCTTCTGAGAAGACTATAATATCATCTATATACCGAGGCATATTTTTGATGGGGTGCAAGAATTTTGTCCATTAGCTGTTGGAACAAGGCTGTGGCTTCGTGGAGTCTGAAAGGCACTCTTTTGAAGTGAAATAGCCCACGTGGGGTGCCAAACGCTGTTTTCTCCTGATCACTGGCTGCTATGGGTATCGCCAGTACCCCTTGGTGAGATCTCTGGTCGATATATATTTAGTTGTGCCAATCTGTTCCAGCATGTCCTCTATCCACAGCATGGGGAAGGCATAAAAGACTGCCACTTCATTTACCTTGCGAGAATCTACAGTCTTAGCTCACAGTCGGGTTTTGTCACTATCACCAGTGGGCTTCTCCAAGGACTCCAGGACTCTTCGATCATCCCCAGTTGTTACATTTCTTCTATCTCTTTCTTGACAGCATCCCACTGAAGTCGGGGTAAGTGCCTCCATTGTTTGCGGACCTCACAGCCTTCTGGGGTCTTTATCTTATGTTCTGTACCTCATGCTTCTCTGGGTATTTTGTTAACTACATCTTGCAACTCTTTTATGATCTCTTTTAACCTCTCTTGTTCCCTTTTTAGTGTTCCTTCTACCTTTGGCTGTTCCCCCACTCCCTGGGATATCTCCGGTCCCCCTAGGTCATCTAGGTCCCCATTCCTCTGCATCGGCCACCCTTCTTGTGGGTGCCACTTCTTTAATAGGTTAATGTGATAAATCTGTTTCCTGCAGACCAGTCTGGTCCTGAGTACTTCATAATTAACTGGACCCACCTTCCTTGTTACCTGAAAGGGACCTTGCCATTGTGCCAGTAATTTATGTATGTTATCTGGTAACATTGGCTGTCTGTACATGACACAGAATTTAATATGGACTGCCACAGAATTTAAATGTAGCTTTTTTTTGGTGTAGTGCAGTTCTGTTTGCACAACACAGCATTCATTTTGCACGCATGGCACTTTCGAGCAAGTTAAGCTCCTGTGTGTCATTCCCTGTAGATATCAGTAGAGGGAGTCAAATACCAATTTACCCCCTAGAATGTCTTTCCTAATGCATTCAAAAAACTAGAACTCTTGGTTCCAAAATGATACCTTTTATTAGACCAACTGGAAAATGGCAAGAAAATTGTCCTTTTCTGCAAGCTTTCGGGATCAAAGTCCCTTTGTCAGGCTCTGGGAAAAATGTAGATGGTACAAGATGGTAAAAAGTCCCCATAGGTAGGAAATAAACTTCATTTTTGTACGGAGGGAGCTGAAAATGGAAGTCTGTCCCTCTGGGTCCATGAGAGTGTCTTTGTGAGCTGTGTTGAGTAGATCTTTGATGTGTTGATCAGGTAAAATTCCTTCCCTGGAGGTGTCAGATGGCTGGCTGGCAGGGAGGTAAAAAAACTTCCTTGTAGTTCTGCAATGAAGTTTAAAATCCTAATGCATTACACCAGGAGGCACACCCTGGGTCTGGACTGTCATTGGGCAGTCCTGACTCTCTGACAGTCTCCCCTGGTCACAGTCATGGTCACCCCAAAATCCTTGTCACTTGCACCCACCTATACTCATTCAGTCTGGTATCTCTCTCCATCAGTAAACAATCAGAAGGAGCCCGTCCCAGTCCCAAAAGACAAGCTGCACGAGTGAATCCTTCCCTCCCTTTGGTTCCTTTCCTTTTCCCTTTCCATTCCACCATGGAATTTTTCATTAATATAGCAGCTTAATAACTGCCTATCATAAGAGTAGTGGGTGGGTGGGTGGGTGTCTGTTGCTGCCCAGTTGATAGGCAGTTGCTGCCTATATATATGTTGGTGGTCTTCTGTCTTTTTTCCCCCGGTTCTTTTTGGCATACATTTCCCAGCATTCCTGACCTCATTGATCTTCTTTACAGTTTCCAATGGAAAAGCTTCCAGTTCCTGGGCCAGGTGCACCATCTGTTTCTGTAGTGCACATACAGCTGTTTGTAGCTGTGTTGTGAATATTTTTTATAAATGTTTTTGGAATGTTTTTCTCAAACAGCAGTTTGCTGTTCATCTTTCTCCCCCCCACTCCGCCCTGCCTAGCCCGTCAAGAGGAATGGGGTGGGTGCTCATTCAGATGTGAGTGACGGTGCGTAATGTCCCCCTCCCCAAAACCAGTTTCCCATTGGAACCCTCCCATTGCCTGCCCAAGTACTGTGGCTTTTGGTGGTGTAGTGTGAATTGTTTTATGAATGTTTTTGGAATGTTTTTTCAAACAGTGGCTTGCTGTTTGGCGTGCCCCCCCTCCCCCTGCCACCTAGCCCGCCAAGAGGAATAGGCTCATTCAGATGTGGATGACGGTGCATAATTCCCTCCTCCCACAAACCACTGTAGACAAACACCGATTTTTAAAGTGTAAAAGAAAAAATAATTTAATTTGAAACAAAGCACTCCCTAGCGGTTGTTCTCAGCAATGTGTCATACAAGAAAATCTCACACAAGGGCCACCCAACCAGCCTCTCCTTGAGGATATCTCCTCAGTCCCTGTGCTGCTACTCCATGTCTCTTGTCTTTCCACCGCCTGGCATGCTTCTTGTTCCCACGAGTCCTTGAAAACCCCTCCTTGGCTCTCTCAGATATCGTGCAGCACACAGGCTGCCACAATAAAGGGTATTAGATTTTCTTCCTCCATTTTGAGCCGGCACGTAAGCGCCCTCCATCGTCCTTTCAGTCAGCCAAATGCACATTCCACGGCCATCCTGCAACTGCTGAGGTGGTAGTTAAAAAACAGCTTCCGCATTTTCGTGACATTCCCTCTATAAGGCGTCATAAGCCAGGGCTTTAGGGGGTAGGCAGTGTCTGCTAATATGATGAGGGGAACAGTGACACCTCAGATCACTCTCTCCTCCACACTGGGTGCGTAGCCTCGTTTCTCCACGATGTCAGCCAGAGGGGAGTTTCGGAACACCCGTGCATCATGAGTGCTGCCAGCCCCCTCCTGTAAAAATGTTCATGAACCAGCCCCAGTGGTCCACCAAGGCTAGCAGGATCATGGATGCATATCTTTTCCTGTTAATGTAAAGCCTCCCACTCACCGCAGGGCACAGCACTGCGATGTGAATGCTGTGTAAATCCCCCATGCAGTTTGGGAACGCCTTCTCAATAAAGCCATCCATCACTTGCTGTGGATTTGCCATGAGGATAACTTTGTTAGAAACTATGTCCATAAGCAGCTGGCATACCTCATGAGTCACCTGTCCCACCATGCAGGCAGCCACGCCAAACTGGTTGGCAATGTAGTGGAGGCTGGATGGGCTGGCTCGCTTCACGATGGCCATTGCAACCCTGGATGGCCCGACACATGTTTGTGTCCTGCCTCATGATGTGTGGGCCCAGCATCGAGACGATATGGTAGAAAGTCTCCCTTTTAATTCAGAACAGCTCCAACCACTGCTGGTCGTTTCAAGTGTTCAGGACAATTTGCTCCCACCAGTCAGAGCTGCTCTCACGAGCCCACACCGTGTGGATTCTGCTGGTCCTCCTGAGGTTTATCAACAGAGCCCAGTCAGATTCCACTTGTTCACTTTGCTCCCCTGTGTATACTGTGTATCTTCTAGTTTGTGCTTTTAAAGCCGGAATCACACAACTTGCTACTGAAAAGTGTAGTGTAGTATTCCTGGTGAAGACTTCCTGCAGCATTCTACCCTAAAACAGCATTTCCAGCAATGCGTCCTCTTCTTCCTCCTCCTCTTCCTGCTCCTCATACTCCGTGTCCTCCATCATGTTGCATACTTCATCCTTGTTCTCCATTTGGCCCGTCTCCCAGCAGCAGCCTCTCACCTGTTTGCACCAAGCAGGGTGGCAGGGACTGCGTGTGTGGTTGGTGTTGCTGCTTTTTTAACACTTCACCCCGGCACCCCGGGGGATTGTGCCTTTTGCAGGAGCTCTGCAGCCACTGGTGTTATGATGTAATCAAGCCTGCAAGCAAAAAAAAAAGTTTTGCCTACTCCTCTCCTGCCTATTCAAAGCTTATGCCAGTTTCTGGGAAAACATAAGGCTTCTGTAATAAAATTATTTTGCACAAGCAAAAATCGATGATTTTTGCAACATTCCCGGCCATTGAGCAGCCATCCCAAAGTACAATGGCCTTACCTTATTTACCCCATCACCAGGTCTTTGTTAACTGCTTCATCACCTTTGGGTGTTTTGATACTCACAGGCAGTGACTTGAAAATCCTTGGAATTTTCCCAGACTCTCCTGCAAGCGTAGCCTGAGTATAAAGGTGCCCCCCCCCCAATTTGCCAGCCCCTTTCACAAATCACTTGTGCTTGTGCTGTTGAACACTAACTGCTTCATCCACCATGTTTCAGAAAGCCAAGCCCAGCAGTAGGATGGGGCCCATGGCCCAGGAGGCTGATACCTCCAATGCCCGCGAACCCAACTGGAGCTGGGAAGAACTGGAGGAATTAATCAACATTTGGTCAGAGCAAAGGATCATAAACAGGCTGGACAATAGGATGAATAAGTCTGTTTATCTTGAGATCACAAAGGGCATGCAGACACGAGGGCACAATTGTGACTGGAGCCAGGTCTGGTGCAAGATCAAGTCCCTGAGATCAGCATTTTGCAGAGCCAAAGATGCAAACTCTCATTCTGGGGCAGGTTGCACACTTGTCCCCTTCTGTGATATGCTGTTCATCGTTCTCTGCAGGGATGCGAGTGACATCCCAGCTTTGCAGATTTTTAGCACCAGGATTGAGCGGGGAGGTGGAGACAGAGGAGGACGAGGCAGCAGTGGCAGCAGCGGCAGCAGCCCTTCTAAGGTTGAAACCATGTCTCAGCTGTTCAAAGACTGCTCTGTGTTCCCTCCTGATGACCAGTTGCAGAAAGAACTGTCAGTCACCTAGCGTTATTGCCACTTAGCCACCCCGTTCCACGGAGTAACATGAATGATGAATCAGAAGGGGGGGGGGGGGGGTCAGGAAGAAACATCATCTGCTGGACCTGGTAAGTCTCTTTTAATGTGCCTCTTGCCAGTGCCGGGCAACTCCCAGCTTTGTACTGGTTGGGTTTGGGTGGCTGGGTGGGGAGGGGCAGGAATTCATGTGTTGCTGTAGGTGGGTTGCCATGTTCTTTCAGTGGTGGTATAGGCCGGCTGGGTTCCATAGGTAATGAGGGTTTTGATAGCTAATTATTTGCTTTAATTCATTTGTTGCAGCTAGCATGGGCAGTGGCAGCCATGGATGTGTTCCTCTTGGAGCGGAGAGTACTCGTAAGTTTTGGGCAGTACAAGCGGTGCCTTAGTTTTGCCGGGTCTGTTTCCATGCCTGCTGGTATTCAGTGCACTGCATCGTGGGGGTGGGAATGTGTACTGTCCTCCTCTTGGGAGGAAGCCACCCACTGCTTTTTACTTTGTTTGTCAGCCGCCACAACCTGCCAGGAACGGCACCCCGCTCGCACTTCAGCAAAGCGCTGGAGAGATTTTTTGCAGCAAGCAATGACAGACCTGCAAAACCTCACTTGAGGTTTTGGCGGAGTCCTCAGTAGCCAGAGCAGAAAGCAAAGCTGCCTGACGGAACAAACTTCATGACTCCCTGCATAAGGACCGTGCCATCCTTGAGGAAGTGTAAGACACAATGAGGAATTTGAGAGATGCAGTCGACAAGTCCAGGGCTGAGTTTCATAGTTCAAATTACATTTTCAAGGAAGCCTTAGAGAAATACCTATGATGCCCAGAAGGGAAAAGTCAGTCTGCTTGTCTTGCCTCTGTGCAATATGAGCCTGTTCCCCCTAACTCTGTGGGGTCACACCAGGGCCGTATGACTGCCAGCAGGGCCAGGGGGTGCCACTGCATTTTGGGGAGACAGGGACAGTTCAGTGTCATGGTGGGGTGAAGGCAAAGAAGCCCAAGTAAAGGTTTTAATACTCTTTTGCAAACAATAAAAGCTCATAATAGTTTTCTGGCTTCCTGTGTCTGCCTCCATAACCTTCATATCTTTCTTGGCTCACCCTACACAAAGCTTCCTGGGTTTGTGTGTGTAACACCTGAGCGAGGCCTTTTGTGAGAGGGGGTGCAGCCTGGGGTTTGCAGCTTTGCTTGCACACAACACAATCTCTGCCTCCTCTGTCACCCCCCACCAGCCTGGCTTGCTTTTTTTGCGAGCCACCACCAACCAGCCACTTACTTGCACAGGTACATTGTGGGGCAGGGGCTGCAGAGGTAAACAGGGGGGGCCTACACAGACAGAGGCTGCTTCCTCTGTCACCCCCTACCAGCCTGGCTTGTGTGGAACCTTAGAGTGAGGCCTTGTGTGGGGGCGGGGAGGCCCTTGGGTTTGCAGCTTTGCCTGTACACAGCTTTGCGTGGGTGGAGGGGAGCATTAGTTAATTTGCCCAAGGTAAATCCTCCCTCCCTCCAATTTATAGGTCACCTTCCACTGCTGGATGCACTTCCTTTGGGTGTGACAAGAGGCAGAAAGAAGAAAGGAAGAGAAAGACAGAAAATGATGAAGAACAGAGAACAGAATACTTCTTTCAGGATTCATTCTGCATTCTAGTCATAGCTGACTTTCATCCTGCCTAATATAGATTTATAATATAACAACAGGTAATACTAATAGTAGGCAACTATTAATTCCAGTTGTCATATGTAAATAAGAGTTTTTAATGATGATTTATTAATGGTCAATGATTGTGACAGTTCAATTCATTTCAAAGCAGGTAGAGCTGCTTTATCACCCTGCACACATAACACGCATTAACACACATGGCTGGCCTGCATCATATGTATGTAGCCAGCTCTGTTACGGTGAAGGGTACATTTTTTAGTTCAAATTTATAAGAAACGGGGCTGTTAGAAATTTTAGGGCCGAGAAGCAAAGTACTGAAGTACTTGAGGTACAAGGGGCACCAATACAAATTCTTTTTGTCCTTGCTGATCAAGCATTCCTGTTGGTGTGACAAGAGGCAGAAAAAGAAAGGAAGAAAGAAAAGAGAAAATGAAGGATTAATTCTCTCAACAACTATTGCATTCTAATCATAGCTGAATTTCATCCAGCCTGATATAGACTTATAATATAACAACAGGTAATGATAACAGTAGGAGGCAGCTAGCTATTAATTCCAATAGTAGAACATCCATAAGAGTTTATTAGTAATATTAATTACAATTTACAAATGGTCAATGATGATTGAAATGGTTCAATTCATTTCAAAGCAGGTAGATCTGCCTTATCATTCAGCAGTCTCACACACATCCTGGGCCTCCACCATATATATGTCACCACTCCCCCTCCCCCTTGGGGACAGCTCCCCCACCCCAGCTTTCCTCCTAGAGAGCCCCTTGATGCAGACAGGTGTTTCTCCAGCACTCCTCCACCTTAGGGATGGACACACCCCATGGAGCCCTCCCCCTCCCCTCAGCCCCTCATCCTGCTTTAAGTGCCTGTAAAGGACCAGAACTGACCCCTTGCCTTGGACAATCTAACAGGAGCTAATCCCTATGGAAGCTCCTGTACAACCACAGTTGGAAGGATATATAGAATTACAGTTCTATTCCTTTCCATGAGAAAGTAGATACTGAGAGCAAGGCAGGAGATTATGCACCCACCCTCCCTGCCTCTTTCCCCTGGGGGGGGGGTGGGGGGGGAGAAAATGGCCACCTCCTGGTTCCTGAACATGGTTCCTGAACTTGTATTGTAACTGGCCACAAAGCAAGCTGTTCTCATGAGCTATGACCACTGCATTGGCAGAGGACTCAGGTCACATCGGGGACCTTCTACTAAGGAAGATGATGAGGCTTGAGTTTCTACTCTGACCCTTCTTCAGTTGTTGGCCAAGACCTCCCTTTCATTGCACCCTTGGCACCTTCCCAGTCATTGGGCAAGAGGGAGCTAGGGGGTCTGACGTGGTGCTAGCATATTTCTTCCCTTTAGCCTCTGGTGTCAGTGCTACCCACAAAGTTGTGTTGTAAGTTTGTACTGCCATTCTCTTTAGGTTGTTGGACATGTCTTGGAAAATGCACTTCTGCACTGCAGGAAATCGCTACATAAAATCCCTATACCTTTTAAAGTCTTCTTGTAATCAAAATATTACTTACATCTTTCTCTTGCAAAATCAGAAAATATCATTTTAATTTTTTATTAATAGTGTCGCAGGGCACTTAGGTGCCTGATCCTAAAAGAGCAGAAACTGCTTGGGAAGAGCCCAAAGAGCCAGACAGGAGCCAGGGTGCAGGTTGCCATGGCAACCAGCTAATGAGAAAATTAACTTGCACCTGCACCTGGTCAGCTAGCTGGACGGAGCAGGGCCCTGGGCCCATGTAAACTCCAGGACGGGGACTAGGAAGCAGTTCTCTGTTGGTGACCAAGGGAGAAGGAGCCCTCCTAGAGCAAGTGAAGGGAAGAGGCCTGACTAAGTTCTGCTCTGGGTAATGTAAAGGGGCCGAGCACACCTTACTTAGTTTGTGTTATGTTACAGCCCAGGGGCTTATGTTTTGTTTCCTGTTTTATAAGACCGGTGGTTTGGGTGAGGCTATCTGGGGAAGGAGGAGGCCTCATTGGGGGTCCACAGCAGCATGGGATGTACAGATCCCAGCACCAGAGAGGGCGCGGCATTTGAGGGGAAACAAACCCCGGCACCATAGAGGGCGCAGCACTTTGTGGGGCACAGAACGCAGCACTGAGGGACGCAAAGACAGGGCTGCAGAGAGCCCAGTGAGGACAAGGGGCCAAATTATAACGAGGCCTAAGCAAGACAACACCAGTACCATCTGCAAGGCTTGGGGCGTGGTAAAGGGGCAGTAACCCAAGGAGCCAGTCAGGGGATATGGAGGGTGAGTCTCTGGGGCCTGATTGGTGAGGAAAGGGAATCCCAAGTCCTCCAATCATCTTTTGCCCTTTCAAAACCCCTGGGCTAAGTCACTGTCAGCTGCCCATCACACAGCTTATTACAAATGAAGCCCAGAAGAGCCAGGAGCGGGAAGAGAAGCTGCAGAGGATGCAGAAGGAGATGGCAGCATGGATATCAATTCTCCTGAAGCTTGCACAACCCAGGCAGGGGAACAGAAGGAGATGCTACAAAAGTTGGAAGTGTCAAGAATCCTTATAGCTGTCCTACAGAAAGAAGTCCACAACTGGGAGGACCAAATAGAGGGGTTGCAGGAGGAGTTGGAGGACTGGCAGCAGAAGTACATATGTGCAGAACACCTGGCACAAGAGCTATGGAACAAACTGCTTGAAAGCCATACCCAAGCAGAAGAAGCAGGAAAGGTGATCTCAAAAGAGATGGAAAAGATGAGAACCTATAAGGCAAATTACAAAGCACTGAAGGATCAAAAGCTGTCCTTTGAGAAGGAGGTAGAGGCCCTGAATAAGGAGAGCAATGGGTTACAGGCCCAGTTGCAAAGAGGGGGAGACAGAAAAGGAACAACTTGGGGAACAGGTACAGCTCCTAAAAGCCCTCATAGAAGACCGCTCAACTAAAGAGGTGGTGATGCGCGCAGAGGGTAAGCAGCTACAGCTTCAAGTGCGAGCTGTAAAACAGCAAGCACAGGCACTGGAAGCAGAGAATAAAAGGCTATGAGAGGCGAGGGATCAGATTGTTACAAAAGCCTGGGGTCCTTGTGTGGTTGAGATGCCAGATGCCACAGGAGTTACAACGCTTACTGAAGCGGAGCAGAAGCCTCAAATGCTAGGGGCTACGGATATAATGGAAAAGAGATTGGTTGCACTGGGAGCACAGCTAGCAAAATACATAGCCGTAGTGAAAGCCGAAAGTCAAGGGCAATCCCTGGAGGTTGAGGCATTGAAAGAGGCCTTGCGGGAGACGGAGACACGCCTTGAGACTACGTGGCTAGAGAGGCAGAGGCCTCTGGAACAGGTGAAGCCACCCAAATACCTAGGCCCGGAGAGTTTGAGAGACAAGGCGGGCCTAGTGCAGATAGAGAAGAACACTATGACTGAGGGATCCTCAGGGGTAGATCCTATGACCATGAGGGAGGAGATCCTATTGTAGTGAGCATGTTTGTTATTACCCTGAAATAGAATAGTTTTCTGATAGCATACTGTTAGGTTAACAATAATTTGGATTATTAAGAAGTATTTGCTTTGCAGCTGAATACAAGGCATGACCTGTGGCCTAGCAATGCCGCTGACCACAAGGCAGAATGATAGCTAAGCCTTTGCTTGTGTCAAGTAATCATTTTAACTGTGTTAACCATTTTCTGAGTAAAATGCAGCAAGTGAATCTGTGTCTATGTGCTGTAAACCAGATACAGCAAGGAACAAGATAACACAAAGAAGCCATTGTTCCAAGTACAGTGATTGTGTCCTTAAGAAGTATCTACCACTGCAAGTTCTTGCTAAGGTATCATAATGTTACTGTTACTTAACTTTTAGCTTTTAAAAAGTGCTAGTTCAGCTTAATAAAAATATGCTGTTATGAAGATTTGTGAAGCGCCGCCCAAGTATTGCTTTTGTTAACCCTGTAGTCTTGCCTTATTGTAGAAAGTATAAAAGATCACCTCACCCTTGAGGGGGGGCCATTTTGCCTCTTTGCTGGCTTAATGGACATTGCTCGAGCAAATATATTGCAGTAAAACTTTACCCGTGGTTGTCTGGTTCCTATGCAGCTAGACAATAAACCCCAGGGAGTTTTCTCCCACCACAATTTGGCACCCCAGATGGGATCTGTCTAGCTTGGAGCCTTTGGAGACCTCCACCCCCTGACACCCCAGCGCGCACCAGGTGAGTTCACCTATTTGGGTCAGTCTCAGGAGGTGGATAGTCCCCTCAGGACCAATAAGGCGGGATCCTCAAATCAGGTAAAGGAACGGTACTGGCGAGTACCTCAGGTCAGGTATATTTTTGGTTTCTATCTGGTTTCTGGTTTTACCTCTAGAGGTCTCTGGAAGCAGTCTTTGAGGGTATCCGTCTGCTACTTTAAACGCTGTTAGAGCCGGCAGCCTAGCCAAAAGGCGAAAGACACGGATATAAAGGTAGAAATGCTGTTATAACGGCCAATGACTAGGGTCTCGGACTCAAGACGCCCCTCCTCACGGAGAAAGCCAGTGGGGTCTGAGAACACCGGTTGTTGTACGTGGACGAAACAGCTTCTAGGCAGGTAGAACTTAGGGAAATAAGACTGCTTGTGCTTGGATATAATCATAGGTTCTGGCCTAGGATATTCACCCCTTGATTATATGGTCAGGAATTGGGAACATTTAGAGGGACGGGCAGAACTGTCCAAGTCTTGTATGGCAGAACTCTTTAACTAATTGGACGTCTCATACGTCTCAGTTAGATTTGGGAAGACAATAGCCAGAAAATGGATCATTTGACCCAAATTGCCTGGCTGCCTTACGAAAGATCTTGGAGGACCTCTGCCTCGACCTAATAAATTATTGGTATTTATGAGACAATGTTGCTAGTAAGCCTTTAGTCACCCCGACCCCTGTACCTTTCCCGAGTTTGTTAGCTCCCCTTCAATGTCCAAAACCTTCTGCACCACCTTCATATTCAGATGATGATTATAAACCCATGCCCAGACCCCCTATCCCACCTGATCCGTTAATTCCCGTGCCGGCAGGGGACTCGGGAAATCGTGGGGAGGCATCACCCCGACTGCCTCCCGGCAACCACCCAAGTCCTGAGCCTGTAGATGGATCAAGGCATCCCTCTCCAGACTCAGCTTCCCCAAACACTGATCCGACTCCCATAGCTAATCGTACCCGACAACGAGTACCTGCCCCTAGCCTTCTGGCTCCCCTAAGAGCATACCCCATGCCTGGCGAGGGTGGAGAAGTTATCAGTCACTGGAAACACGCTCCATTCTCCACCACTGACCTCTTAAACTGGCAAGAGAACACCCTTCAGACTACTTTAAAAGACTCTGTAAAGCTATACGCCAGTATAAAAACATGGACCCCGAGACACCTGTGACTTTGCCTGTGTTAAGACTTGTATTCATAAGTCAGGCTAGCAAAGATATTAGAAAGAAGCTCCAACATAACACTGAGGGTGTTGAGAGTAAATCCATGGCAAAAATCTTAGCCATTGCTACTAAAACTTTTAATGGAAGGGAAGAAAAAAAGGAAGAAAAAAAAAAAAAGATGCAAAAGAACCAGTCTTTTGAGATCATAAAGCTGCCCGCAGCTTACTTCTCTGCACAATTAAATCCAGTGGCAAAGGGGGGAGTAGGCTGCCTTCGCGCAGTGGCAGCAGCTGCAACAATAGTCGAAAAAGCCCAGGAATTAGTCCTCGGATACCCCCTTATCCTAAAGGCTCCACACACAGTAGTCCTCCTCCTCCAGAAAAATACTCAACATTTTTCTCATCAGAGAATGAACAAATAGGAAACCACACTTTTAATGGCTACAAACCTGGTCGTAGAGAGATGCAATACCCTGAATCCGGCTACTCTATTACCTCTACCCAATGATGGGGAACCAAACTCCCATGATTGCCTTCAAATTGCAGCATTTTCAGACAAACCCAGGGCAGATCTCAGTGACTTACCCTTAAACAACCCTGATTTAATTTTTCTGTAAATAGCTCTTCAAAAATAGTCAATGGAGTTAGAAAAATGGGTTATGCAGTAGTAACTCCATTTAAAGGAAGCTGAACCACTGCCTGAGCAGTTCAGCATGGTAGCGGACTGTGGCTTCCAGCTTGTGCCGTGCCCTGGTCCCTCACCAGGCTTCTTTTGTTTTTTCTCAGAGTAAAATGCCAAAAGTTTTTGCATGTGTTCTATGAGACAGGAAAGAGTAGAACTGCTCGTTTCTCGAGAGCTATATGGAATGTTAGGCATGTGTATTACTGCAAAAAAGTGTTTGTCACGGTGTAAAGTTCTGAATGTCCTGGAATGGTTTCTCTTTAGTGAGATTGAGGGGGGGGTTTTTTGCTTTCTGTACCTGATCTTTTGTAAAATAAAGTAGTTTAAAAGGATAGAATATGGCAATTGCCGGACGGAAGAATAGCGCTACCTAAAGCAGCCCTTAAACCTCATCTACAACAACTTCACCAAAGCAAGCTTTTAAGTTACAAAAAAAAAAATAAAAAAATTTGCTGTTATCACTAATAGACTGTTCTACACACCCGGAGTCTACCAGGAAGCAAAAAGGCTTTTAAAACACTGCAGTATATGTAAAAGTTTAATATCAAAGGAGAAAAATCAGGACCCCCTGGAGCCCGCCCCTGGGCTTATACTCCCTTTAAAAGACTACAAATAAATTTTGCAGATACGCATAAAGACAATGGGTACAAAAACCTCCTAGTAATTGTTGGCCAACTCATGGGGTGAGTAGAAGCCTTCCCCACCAGAAGAGCTACAGCACAACAAGTAGTAAAAATACTCCTTAACGAAATTATACCCAGGTTTGGTCCTCCACGTATCATTAAAAGCAATCAAGGATCACATTTTACTGCTGACTTAAACAAAACACTGGCCAGCTGCCTAGGAATAAAATAAAAATTCCATACCCCTTGGCACCCAGAAAGCTCAGGACAAGTAGAAAAAAATTAATCGGACCCTGAAACAAAAAATTAAAAAGCTATGTGCTGAGAGCGGGTTAAAATGAACTAAGACTCTCCCACTGGCTCTTATGTCCATCAGATCAACCCCCAGGAAAAAACTAAAGCTCAGCCCTTACGAGCTGCTGTTTGGACACCCTGTTCCCCAACATTTCCCCTTACTACCGGCTCACACTTCTTCTCTTTTAGGCAATGAAGGACTCACCTCTTATATTTTATCTCTACAGTCTCAGTTAAAATCTCTCCATAGGTATGCTGCTTTAAGCCAACCTTTACCTGCCAATGTCCCAGCACATCACATCCAGCCTGGAGACTGGGTGTATGTAAAAAACTTAAAAACGGTCTCCCCTTAAACCTAAGTGGCAAGGACCGTATCAAGTCCTCCTCACCTCCCACACCGCCATAAAAGTAGCAGAAAAGGACAACTGGATTCATTATACTCGTACAAAGAAGACAGAAGTTTCACCAGAGCTCAGGATCAGCTCCAACGCAAGCTTCCCTGACCTGGAAAAGGAGAAGCCAGAAAAAAGACGACTGCGGACTTCGCGGGAGCACCGCACGCCCACCTGACCGCGACAAGGGTGAGCCAGAAGCAGACAAAAAAATAAAAACAAACACCTCCTGGACCTGTAGCCCATTAGATAATATAAAACTCAAACTAATCAAAGTCCACTAATGAACTGTCACCCTTTTGGGGTCCTGCCCAGCCCAGAGAACACTGAACTCCAAGTACTGCATCCTCTAGACACTTTTGGATCAGCCGAAACCGAGCACTTTGAGACTGTAACATGCCCCAGAAGCACAGTTTTTGGAGCTGCAGGGTTGTTCATACTGTTTGTGCCGATTTTGTTATGATATGGCTTTTATAACTATGTTATTTCTAATCTTTCTCTTTGCTAAAAAAAAAAAATAAGTCTTTCACAGGGGTAGGCTATAGCTACCAGTTGCTGCAGATGTGCTAATCCTGGTGCCCGAGGTTTTCCTGTCTGGATAAGCAATTCAATCAAACTCTCTAAAATAGATGGGAAGGTCAACATTGCCCGTTAGTATCCTCCCTCACATTACTGTAGTTCAGCAGAAGTTCGGGTATTTACTTATGGAACAGAATATTGTGTAAAGCCTAGCCACCCAGTTTTCAGACAATTTGCAGTCTCCTCAGGCTAAGGCTACTCTTAAACCTACTGTTGCCCATATCTCTGATAACAATATGTACCTCCAATACGTTGAGAGAGCCGCTAAAGCAGAAAACCAAAGTAACTGTTGGGTGTGCAGTCATTTTCCTCTCCACACCCAAGGAGGAATTCCCATGACTCCCACCCCATGGGGCCCCATCGAGTCATTTTTAAACCCCTCTGGTCCCAAGCTTGGTTATTAAAGTCAGCAGGAGTTCCTCTTAGTAAAGCCTGTTGTTGGAGATTAGTGTTTTTATATAAACTGCTCAGTATCAAACTGCATCAATTTAGGCACCAGCATATGTCACCACTATTTTACTAATTCAATTAAAAGAGACTGGCGTAATAATGATACAGCAACTCCTACCTGTTGCAGCTCTTACAATGATTTCTACAGCAGCAAAATTTAACCAAGGACACTAATCCTATCTGTACCCCCATCTCCTCTTTAAATAATACCTTGTGGTATTGTTTGTACACTGATACCTCCCGGGGACAATGCTTCAATATAACTACAAATCCTTCCTTTAAATCAAAGGGTGAGCACGGAGTGTTAGAACTAGGAAACAGGGGCCGAATACCTCCCAAGTATTCAAACCTCGCTGCTTTAAAAGGACAATACTGGGTCTGTGGCTCCCATGCCTACCATAAAATCCCTGCCAAAGGAAAAGGTATCTGCTATCTGGCAATGCTAAAACCCTCTACGTCCTTCGCCACGCACCTTCCACGGGGCAGGTGGCGAAACAAGAGGGATTTGCAAGAAAGTTGTGATATAGTAGACAAATATCAAAAAACTCAACTTACCAAGGGAGTATTACTCAGGTGTTCCCTTGCAAGTATGCTCCCAGGAATAGACACTGTGTGTCTTAAAAAATTTACATTATGCCTCCAAGCTGTGATAAAAATCATAGCTCACAAATTCAGCGAAGGTCACAAAGACCTCTCAAAGGCCGTTGCTGCCTTGGCTGACACCCAAGAAAAACTCCGACAAATGGTAATTCAAAACCGTATAGCCCTTGATTTTCTCCTCGCTGCTCAAAGGGGAGCTTGTGCGGTTATCAGACCAGAATGTTATGTATGGGTTAACAGCTCTTTTACCATAGTACAAACCCACCTCAATGATACAGCTGTACATATCCAAAAAGCCGAAGATGTAGCTAAAATCCCCAAAAATGCATCTCTTAGCTGGCTTACTAACTGGTTCTCTTCCCTTACAGGATGGCTTAGACCTTTTATGCTAAGCTTAATCGGAATTGTTATAACTGTAATCTGCCTGTTGTGCTGTTTTCAGTGTTTATGCTCTCTAGGACAACAGTTTATGCAAAGGCAAGTAAAAATGTATGGTCAGTTTGTACAAATATCCAGCATCAATCATCAAAAACTAACCCTACAAGAAGTTAAATACCTAGAAGTGTGTCCCAAAATTTCCTCTGGAAAATTAAAACAAAGTAGGGATTGTAGTGAGCATGTTTGTTATTACCCTGAAATAGAATAGTTTTCTGATAGCATACTGTTAGGTTAACAATAATTTGGATTATTAAGAAGTATTAGCTTTGCAGCTGAATACAAGGCATGACCTGTGGCCTAGCAATGCCGCTGACCACAAGGCAGAATGATAGCTAAGCCTTTGCTTGTGTCAAGTAACCATTTTAACTGTGTTAAGCATTTTCTGAGTAAAATGCAGCAAGTGAATCTGTGTCTATGTGCTGTAAACCAGATATAGCAAGGAACAAGATAACACAAAGAAGCCATTGTTCCAAGTACAGTGATCGTGTCCTTAAGAAGTATCTACCACTGCAAGTTCTTGCTAAGGTATCATAATGTTACTGTTACTTAACTTTTAGCTTTTAAAAAGTGCTAGTTCAGCTTAATAAAAATATGCTGTTATGAAGATTTGTGAAGCACCGCCCAGGTATTGCTTTTGTTAACCCTGTAGTCTTGCCTTATTGTAGAAAGTATAAAAGATCGCCTCACCCTTGAGGGGGGGCCATTTTGCCTCTTTGCTGGCTTAATGGACATTGCTCGAGCAAATATACTGCAGTAAAACTTAACTCCCTGGGGTTTATTGTCTAGCTGCATAGGAACCAGACAACCGGGGGTATTCTCCCACCACACTATCTGCACTCATGCAGTGCCTGAACCAGAAATGGGAACAGTTGACAAGCAACCATGAGATGGACCGAATAAGGCAGATGCTGGAGGAACTCCTGGGCAGATATAACCAGGGGGTGTCCACCAAGCCAGAGCGAATCCAGAAAGCTGTAACAGGTACAGCGGATATCGTAACTGTGGGGACAAGGGTGCAGTTAAGTACAGGGAGTGAGACCAGGGGCTTGATCCCCCAAGATATCCTGCAGAGGGTGAAACACCCAAAACCGAGGAAACAGAGACTACAGGGGCCTCAAAGCCTAGTGCAAGCGGGGCCAGAGAGAGACTCCAGAAGAAGGAGATTAGTTGAGCCCCTGAAGGGAAAGCAGGCTGAAGGGCTAGAGATGAGAGGGAGGAGACGACCACCCAAGGAGGCCTTACAGGAAATAGAGCCAAGCCTCAAGTTTTATAATGAAGGAGGAACACTAAATCTCACAGTGAGGCAAACCCCATCCCAGACACAGGCTGCATACCAAACAAGGGAGCAGGGGGTTCCACTAAGCCAAAAATACCCAAACAAGGGGGAGAAGCAGAGTCCTGGAAAGAGACCCCAGGTGTACGTTAACAACCTCCCAGGGCAAGTTAAGTGGTCGGCCCCAAGGAAGCTGGTTGCAGCAAGGGTCGGGGGTGTAGCCTATGTAAAGGGTCGGGGGCTGGAGGCAGACCCACTGGGGAAAATTGCCGGGGAAATTAAAATTTTGAGTGGAAGAATATGCCCGAAAAGCATTAAGAATGCAGTGGGAGATCTGGGGAAGGCCCAGGGATTTGCAAGGAGCCATAGGGAAGCAGGAAGCCCCACAACCGGTTCCCAGAAGAGGAACAGGGCACGTAGGAGTGGGATGGAACCAAGCCCTAGTTGAGGGGGAGCAGACACCCCAATGGATGGGGGGAAACTCTGCTGGAAGAAAAGAGAAGGTGCTGGTTGCCCCATTGCAGAGCTCGGGGTGAAAAAAAGAGAGCATAATGGAGGAGGAGGCCCAACCAACTGAAACCACATCTTACCAAGGTTGGCTAATGTTGGGGGACTAGCCATGGCAGGGTAACTCCCATTAAATCCCACACGATGTGTCCTTGGGGAAAAGGCGAGCAGGAGGTGCCTGAAAACCTCGACCTCCACATTCAAGTGTTGCCAGGCAGCAAGAGCATGAAAAGCCTAAAAAGAAGAATACAGGGGATAAAGAATGAAGACCCACCCTGGTGAGTTTGGGTCTTAAGGGGGGAGGTGTGTTGCAGGGCACTTGGATGCCTGCTCCTAAAAAAAAAACAAACCAACAAACTGCCTGGGACTGGGACTCCCCCACCGTGTTTCAAGATGGACTCAAGGGGAATGCCTCAAGACCTAAGGTTGAGGAAGACTGGGTTAGAGTGCTTCTGGAGGGGCTGGATGTGTTCAAGTCAGCAGGTCTGGATGCTCTCCACCCCAGGGTGTTGAGGGAGCTAGCAGGGGTTATTGTAGGGCCCTTGGCACAGCTTTACAAGTGCTCATGGTGCTTGGGCCAGGTGCCAGATGATTAGAAGAGAGCCAATGTGTGATAGCCCATCTTTAAGAAAGGGAGGAGGGAGGACCCAGGCAACTATAGGCCTGTCAGTCTTACCTCAATCCTGGGGAAACTCTTTGAGAAGATCATCAAGGAGCACATCTGTGATGGGCCGGCATTGGGGATGATGCTCTTTGGCAACCAGCAGTTTCATTAGGGGCAGATCATGTCAGACCAACCTGATTGCCTTTTACGATCAGGTCACAAAAGCCTTGGATGCAGGTGTCGCCATGGATGTAGTCTTTCTGGACTTCAGCAAGGCCTTTGACACTGTCTCCCACCCCATCCTCATTAAAAAAACTAGGCGACTGTGGCATCGATGCCTACACAGTCAGATGGACTGATAATTAATTGGCTGAAGGGTCATACTCAGAAGGTGGTGGTGGACAGGTCATATTTGACCTGGGGGGAAGTGGGCAGTGGAGTCCCCCAGGGCTCGGTCCTTGGGCCCACACTGTTCAATTTCTTTATCAGCAGTTTGGACGACGGGGTGAAAAGCAACCTGTTCAAATTTGCTGATGATACCAAAATTTTGGGCGAGGTGGGCATGTTAGTAGGGAGGGAAAGATTGCAGAAAGACTGGGATAGGTTGCAGGGATGGGCTAAAAAACAGGATGCGTTTCAATACGGACAAGTGCAGGGTGCTGCACTTGGGCAGTAGTAACTGGCAACACACTTATAAGATGGGAAACTCCCTTCTTGAGAGCACGGAGGCAGAAAGGGATCTTGGAGTCATCACTGACTCCAAGATGAACATGGGCCGACAATGCAAGGTCACGGTCGACAAGGCTAACCGGACCCTATCGTGCATCCACAGGTGCATCTCAATGTCATATTGAATGAAATAGTTTGAATGTTTGTAAAGGTTGCCCATTAGCCAGTTTCAGAAAGAAGATAAGATGCATCTCCTTATCCAAGTCATTGTTTTGGGACTATGTGCAAAAGGTCCTGACTTTGCTTAAAGTCTTAAATTTGAATTTTATCTCTAGAAGCCTTTTACAAAGAGAGCAAATATCCTGAATTCCGAGAGATCAAACCCTAAGGCCTTTTGACCAGATTGGTAAGAAAAGGGCATTTGCAGTGATATGGAAGTTTCCCAAAGGTAATTTAAAGTGCTCAACAAAGGCAAAAGAATCTGTTGAGCAAGATCCGAGCCCAAATTTGGGGGTAATAACAGGTTGAGTAGGAGGAGCCCACTGACAGCAGCTCACTCAATAAAAACTGTAACTTATTGTCCCAGTTTGGAGGTGACTATACTTGTAGAACAACGAAGGAAGAATCGCAAGTATAGCCCGGGTCAGACTGATCACCTGAACCAACCTCTCCGTGAACACGAATCTCTTAGTTCACGCTGAAGCCGCGGAGCACCTGAAAGGGACGGAAGGAAGGGGACTTAGTCCTATCACTGCTGAGGCCAGCCTATTGAATCGTATTGCTGAGGCGAGCCTATTGAACCGTACTACTGAGGCCAACCCATTGAATCGTACTACTGAGGAATGAAACCATATTTTGGTATTTGGCTTCTCAGAATTCTAGGATTGTAAGTATAATATGAAAAATAATAGTATTGATTCAAATTTAAAACTTTTAGTTGTAATTGTAGTTGTTTTTGTAACACATTCTTATAGTATTGTTTGGGAAGGAAGTGCATTCGGAGCATTGTTTCTGATATATGTAATTATTGTGTTTTAATGTTTGTGGTGTTTCTTAAAGCTAAGCAGTGTTATATATGTAGCAAAGAGTTTTAAAATAAAATTGTGTTGTATAAATTAAGTGTGTAATCATTGTGAAATCGTGCAATCAGTTAACTACTCCTGCAGCCAGTGCATCAAAACGAATCAGTAAACTGTGTGGGATTTTCTCTATTCCATAACCCACTAGAGACACTCAAGTAGGGCCAAGGAGGTGATCCTCCCCTTCTATGCTTCACTGGTTAGGCCACAGCTGGAGTACTGTGTCCAGTTCTGGGCACCCCACTTCAAGAGGGATGTGGACAGCATTGAGAGGGTCCAGAGGAGGGCCACCTGCATGATCTGGGGACAGCAGGGCAGACCCTACAATGAGAGGCTACGGGACCTGAACCTGTTCAGCCTTCACAAGAGAAGGCTGAGGGGGGACCTGGTGACCATCTATAAACTCACTAGGGGGGACCAGAAGGGTTTGGGGAAGACCTTGCTTTCCCTAGCGCCCCCTGGGATAACAAGGAATAACGGCCACAAGTTGTTGGAGAGTAGGTTCAGATTAGACATCCGTAGGAACTACTTCAGTTAGGGCGGCTAGGATCTGGAACCAGCTTCCAAGGGAAGTGGTGCTGGCTCCTACTGTGGGGGTCTTTAAGAAGCTGCTTGATGCCTACCTGACTGGGGTCAATTGAGCCCAGTTTTCCTCCTGCCCAGGTAGGGGGTCGGACTTGAAGATCTACAAGGTCCCTTCAGACTCTATTTCTATGATTCACATAGCTTTTTGCTGGATGAGTGACTGAACTATGAACTTAAATAGTAGAATGTTGTAATACAATGGAATGTAGTAAACACTAAATGTGTTAGATTATGACTTATTATAATTTTTTAGCTTGAGATAACTAAAATTTTATTTCAAGATAACGTTACTTATTTTAGACTATATAAGCTGTACATTTTTAAGTTACTGGGAGTTTTTTAACTCTGGCAAGAATTTTGACTTGCGTAGAGCTTGGCACAGGCTATTGCATTTTTGAGATCGAGACACTCTGGGGCTAAGGGAATTATGCAGAGTAGCAGCTGCTGCTTAGAGCCGATGTGATCTTTTTTTTTTTGCTTTGTTTTATTGCTTGCTTCTGCGAGTATCTTTAAATA
Organism: Alligator mississippiensis; assembly: GCF_030867095.1. Lineage (NCBI taxonomy): Eukaryota > Metazoa > Chordata > Crocodylia > Alligatoridae > Alligator > Alligator mississippiensis. Next base: position 27,808,831 of record NC_081831.1, read on the forward strand.
AAAGGTTTGCAGAAGTGAGAACAACTGTGAATACATCCTCTGTTCAAACGCAGAGAATTTTCTGAACCCAGTAGTTCATTCTAAGACAATTGGTGTAAGCAGTGGGATTCCCCTGATGTTTAACATAGACCTATTTAAAAAGCTGCAGAGAAAAGAGAGAGATCAAAAATAAAGATGCCAAGTTAGCCTGATACTGAGTTGTAGTAGAGTAGCAAAAGCACTCTTTAAATTGAGTCCGTCTGTCTATTAGACTAAAGAAGAGTGCCCTGTAACTCCCGCCGAGGTACAACAGTGAGTTGAGAAAAAGCTTAAGTCTGAGGGGGAGAGTGGTGCTAAAAGCACTGTCCCTTGGCTGCTCCTTACAGTGCTTAAATGTCTGAATACACAAAATGCTAAAAAGATCACAAGTCAATAAATAGATCCAAAAAACCCCAAAAAACTAATATATGAACATGCTAAAAGTTTAACTAATAAAAAAGCCAATGTGCATTCACACAACCAGTACATTATAAATCATACCACCCAAAAACCTGCAAAAAAAAGTCAGCAAATCCCAAACACTCAGAAAGTACACAACAGCAAAATTAAGTACCTTAGCAAAAAAATTTCGACAAAAGCCAAGAAAACCTAAAAGCATAAATATTAAGAGTACTTAATAAAAGTAGTACACATATAAGTGTCACTGGAGCTAAATTAAGAGTGTTAAAAAAAAAACCTAACAAGAAACACTTTATACAATGCTACAATACATACTGCACAAGTCCCAGCAAGCACCCGTGCTCCGCTATTAAATTAATGTATAAAATGCTAAATAAATAAGTAGCCAAAAATTAAAATCATAATAACCCAAAGCCAGTCTTTGCAGACAATAAAAAAACCCAAAAAATTTTGCAAAAAAAAAAGCTATGCAAAATTTAAAGATAAAAAGCAAGTTAAAAATAATCCAGAAAATATGCCTTTTACATCTCAAATTAAATTTGTATTATAGCTATATACTTGTTATTATTGTCATGGGCGGAGTCCTCCAGGAGGGCCGTGATCTCCTTAAGGCCCCTTCCCCCATGCCAAGCCGGTCCAAGGGCACCCTCCGATTCTCGCCCGCCACATCTTTGATGTTAAATAAGATTGGGAGGCTGCTTTACGTCTCCTTGGACATGGTTAGTTGAGACCTCCATCCCCGTGGTTTCCCGGACTCTCCGGGGGTCTCCCTGTACGATGGATGCTTCCCGGGCACCCTAGCCTTATGGGCTATGCATGGCTCCAATCACCCCTTATACCACGCCCCAAGCCTTGCAGTTGGACTAGACATTCGGTCTCTTGGTCTACTCTCATGCCCGGCTCTCAGGCCTTCTCTGTACTGCCGCCCGGCTCCCGGGCCTTCTTTGTACTGCCGCCCCCTCTTAGGGCTCTCCATGCCCATTCTGCGTCTTCTCTAGAATACTGCCCCTCTCTTGGGGCTCTCTTTCCAATGCTGCCCTTTTCCTAGGGCTTTCTGTGCCCTCTCTGGGGCCTTCCCTGTGAAGCCACCCTTTCTCCAGGGCTCACCGCACTGCTACCCCCTTTCTCCAGGGCTCACCGCACTGCTACCCCCTTTCTCCAGGGCTCACCGCACTGCTACCCCCTTTCTCCAGGGCTCACCGCACTGCTACCCCCTTTCTCCAGGGCTCACCGCACTGCTACCCCCTTTCTCCAGGGCTCACCGCACTGCTACCCCCTTTCTCCAGGGCTCACCGCACTGCTACCCCCTTTCTCCAGGGCTCACCGCACTGCTACCCCCTTTCTCCAGGGCTCACCGCACTGCTACCCCCTTTCTCCAGGGCTCACCGCACTGCTACCCCCTTTCTCCAGGGCTCACCGCACTGCTACCCCCTTTCTCCAGGGCTCACCGCACTGCTACCCCCTTTCTCCAGGGCTCACCGCACTGCTACCCCCTTTCTCCAGGGCTCACCGCACTGCTACCCCCTTTCTCCAGGGCTCACCGCACTGCTACCCCCTTTCTCCAGGGCTCACCGCACTGCTACCCCCTTTCTCCAGGGCTCACCGCACTGCTACCCCCTTTCTCCAGGGCTCACCGCACTGCTACCCCCTTTCTCCAGGGCTCACCGCACTGCTACCCCCTTTCTCCAGGGGCTCGCCACGCCCACCCTGGGGCTTCTTAATAACACCCCCCTCTCTGGGGCAGGGGTCTATGTACCTCCTATGCTGTGCCCGCACTGGTGCTGGGGTCCTCACACTCTGCTGTGAGTCCCCTATGAGGCCTCCTCCAACCCCTAATAGCCACACCCAAACCACCGGTGTAATACACAACAACAACAATGCAAAACACAAGCCCCTAGGCTATAACACAACTATAAGCCGCCTGGCTATAACCACGTTGCTCAGACATCTTCGAGCTGCCTACTTTTATCTGGCTTGAGCTGTACCTGCAGGTCCCGCATCTTAACTCCAAGAGCTCCTGCCCCTCTGGCTGCTGACAGGGAACTGCCAGCCTGGCCTCAGCCCCTGGGCCTTATGAGGGCCAGGCCCTGCCCCTTCTGGTCAGCTGACTTCCTGGTTGCCCCAGGCAACCCACAGCTGTGCTCGTTATTCCCTGCCAGGGCTCTCTCCCTGACAGCTTCCCCTCTCTAGAAGCAGGGCACCTCGAAGAGTAAACTGTAATAGTAAGAGCTTTGCTTAATGCTCATAGCAAGAGTTTTGTATGCTGACTCCATAGTAAGCCAGTATTATAGCACGTAGGTTTTTGCTTTGTGAGAGTGACCAACCATGAACCTAGATAGTAGAATGTTGTAATACAGCAGAATGTAGTAAACACAAAGTATGTTAGATCACGACTCATCCCCAAATTCTTAGCTTGAGATAACCAAATCCCTAGTTAGAGATAACGTTATTTACGCCAGACTATATAAGCTGTACATTCTTAAGTTACTGGGAGTTCCTCAACTCTGGTGAGAATTCTGACTTGCGCAGAGCCCAGAGCAAGCTATTGCATCCCCGAGATTGAGACACTCCAGAGCCAAGAGAACTATGCAGAGTGGCAGCTGCTGCCTAGAGCCGATGTGAAGTGATCATCCTCTCTGCTCTGTCCTATTGCCTGCCTCTGCGAGTATCCTTAAATAAAGCTTTGCAAAAGTGAGAACAACCGTATGTCCTTTGTTCAAGCGTAGAGAATCTTCTGAACCCAGTAGTTCATTCTAAGACACCAGGTTAAAGGCTGGCATGAATTAATGTATTTCCTGGTGTATAAAATCCACCTTTACCACCTAAAATCCCCCATCCCCCAAAATTGGGGTGCAGTCAGGGGTAGATTCAGGGAGGTGCAGTGGTGCTGTTGGAGCCCCCTCCCTGCCCCTTTGATTCCTCTTGAAGGAATGCCATCACACCCCAGGTCAGAGCCTGGCACACACTACTGTATTTTCAGGTGTACATACACACCTCTTCCACCCAAAAATCAACCCCCATCCCCAGGTTGGGGTGTATCAAGGGGCAGATCAGTGGTGTGGTCACACTCCCTTTTGGTTCCTCCCCCAGGAAAATCATCTTATCCCAAGTGAAACAGTGACACATAATACCATGTTTCCTGTTGTACAGAGTGCATCTTTTCCACCCCATATCGACTCCCACCCCCACTAAATTGGGGTACTTTCAGGTACAGATCCAGGGGGTTGCTGTGCTGTGGTCACACCTATCTAGCCAGTTATTCACCCCACACTTAATTCATCTGTTCACATCCCACTGTATCCATGCAACCATCTATCCACCCTACGCTGTATCCATTTATCCCCCACACTTTGTCTATGCATCTATCCATCCCACGCTCCCTCTGGCATTTCCCTATTGTTTCTTTTCATATGGAAGTTCCTCCATACCACAGATCATCTTTGTTGCTGCCCTTTTCTCTACCTTTTCTAGTTCTAGTCTCTTTTTGGAGGTGTGGGGACCAGAATTGGGCAGTCTTCAAGGTGTGGATACATAATGGATTTGTAAAGAAGCATCATGATCCTTTCAGTTCTGTTCACAATTCCCTTCTTCATCATCCCTAATATTGTGTTTGCCTTTTTGATGGCTGCTGAGCACAGAGCTGATGTCTGTACAGACTTGTCCGTCATGCTCAGATCTATTTCCTATGTGGTTACAGCTCACACAGAGTCCATCATGGTGTAGGCTGAGTTTGGGGTTTGCCCATGTGCATAACTTTACACTTACCTACATTCTCTCCCCTCTTCCCCCAGTTGACTGGCATATCCCTGTCTTTTTTCATTGTTAGTAGCCTTATTGTCATGGAATATTGCAAAATGAAAGGCTCCAATCACAGCCTGAACAACACAGCTACAAGAGAAGAATCGGAGCTCATGAAACTGGGCATAAAGGAGGCCATGACCTGCAGGGGAGGAAAATAAAAGGGATAAAAGTACAGGGTCAGAGTCATAGAGAAGTGGGGCTGGAACAGATCTCCAGATGTCACATCTAGTCCAACCCCTGCCTGACGCAGGATAAGCCCTGTCCAAACCATCCCAGACACATCCACCATCTAAAACTCTTTGTACATAGATACATAGATAGACCAATCCACCATCTTAACTCTTCATTTGTAGAAATAGATATAAATAGGCAGATAGATAGGCACATAAGCAGACAGATAGGCAGACAGAAAGAGAGGCAGATAGACTGATAGGCAGAGAGACAGAGAGGTAGGCTGATAGGCAATAGGTGGATAGGTGGATCAATCTAGCTATACATAGGTAAAGGTCACATCTAGTCCAAACCCCTGCCTGAGGCAGGATCAACCCTGTCCAAACCATCTTAGACAAATCCATCATCAAACCTCTTTGTAAAACAACCCTCTACCATACCACAACACCAGACATCACACCTAAACCAGACACAGGGAAAGCAGGGGGACTGCAGTAGCCAACATCTTTCTGCTGTAAATATAAGCTCCAGAGATCACAGGCAGAGGCTGTGCCCCAGCTACAGAGGAAGGCAGAAGCCCCTCAGTCCACACCAATCTGATCAGGGGGTAAAATTCCTTCCTGACCCCCAATCTGGCATCAGTCTGACCCTGAGCGGAGGGCAATTCCCTCTGGCCAGGAACTTCCAGCTTTGGTCCCAGCAGGATGGGAGTGGGCATTCACTTCAGCTGTTGGGCCACATGAGTTTTGGTGAGCTGTTGAGTGCCACACACATAAAATCTTTCAAAATATATCATTTTAACAAATTATAGATAAAAAACCAAATCATATTCTAAAAATCAAACATCTATGATAACTCTGAAACTCATGCTAAGCTCAGGCCTATTCACAAAAGTTAAAATACAGAATACTGAAGCTAACTGCAAAATGCAAGAGGATGTGAGTTCATGGCTAGGCCATTTGAGAAAAAAATAATGAGGTATCTCTTCCAGCTTATCTTGCTATATTCAGGATGATTTCAGGCAGTCTCCTAGTTGTCTGGTGTGTAACCATATGAAATGTCTATCCTTGATTAATTAGTATGATAAATATTTCTTTTGAGATTAACTCGTATTTATGTGCAGGAAGAGACATTCTCCATATGTGATAGATGTCTTCTCCTGATTTAGTTCAAGGATTTGTATGTTTTTCCTGGCTGTTAATCAGTTTCTTAATATGTTCCAAATGGATAACCTCTTATTACTGAAGAAGGTAACTCATTCAAATTAGAAATTTCTGATAACCAGTAATGATCAGGTTAATTAACAGGATTTTCCCATCAATTACTGCTTGTGACTCTCTCTTGATTTACACAACTAAAAGAATGCTTTGAAGATGCTAAACTAAGGGTATAAAAAGGCAATAAAACAGCAAACAGTGCGCACACTTCAAGAGTGAGAAGTCTCTCTGACACCAGTTGCTGATGCACCTGACTTACTCGAGAAGTTGAAGAGAAACAGACCGCCTCTTCAACGCCTGTTTGGTGAAAAATCATCACCTTATAGCTAATTACTGGACTTTGATTGCGTTTGGGCTCACTTGATTTTGAATATTTTTAGTAAATAAAGCCTTTCTGTCACCCATCGAATGAGGTGTCTTGTCAATCCCTGGGCTGATCTGGAATCCTAGGTTTTTATTTGCTAACAATCTACTATGACATTTTAATTTTATTTAAAAAAAGTATTTTGTCCTAATTTATGTTTTTGATGAATGTATAGAAGCAATTGCATAATAGTTCAAAATAAAGTCTTACTCTTATATAATGCATGGGGGAGATGCACAGTTTGGGGGGGCTTGTGAGGGGAGGGAGCTGTCCACACTCTAGGTCCCTGGAGCTGGCTGAGGGACACATGTAACAGACCTCACTCAGGCCATGAGGTTCACAGCCCACCCTCATTTGGCCTGCAGCTACCCCTGCAGTGCCTGGCATGGGGCCAAGCCCTGGACTCTTCTGCTGTGAGCAGCCTGCACCATGCTCCTGCCTGCATCTGCCAATGGCTCCAGCCAACGTACACAACTTCTTGTGCAGCTGCATGGGGAGACAGTGATTCGATTCGGTGATTCAAATTACTGTCCCAAATCGATTTGGCTGAATCTGATTCAGAGATTCAGCCACAGCCGAATCAGCCAAGTCTACGGATCAGTCACATCCCCCACCTGCGCTCAATGGCTGCCCTGCCCACTCTCCCAGCTCCCGGATCTTTAAAAAAAAGCCTGCACTTTGTCTGGCTGCTGCCAGGTCAGGGGGACGAACCCTGCTGCACCACGCTACGTGGGGGGGCTCTGCCATGAGCACCCTGGCCCCTACCCACTGTCCCAGCCCCACCATGGCTGCCCCACCCACCCCAGCTCCCGGCCCTTTAAAAAAAAAAAGCTCCCATCCACCAGCTGCTGCCAGGACCGGGGGCAATCCCCACTGGCCCCCACTGTGCAGGGGGCTCTGTCATGAGCCCCTAGAAGCCCTGAAGCTGCTGCAGCAGCCAGTGAGTGGGTTTTGGGTTTCTTTGTTAAAGAGCCAGGTGATAGGGTGGGCGGGGCAGTCTTGGGGGGGCTGGGATAGTGTTAGCGGTCGGGGGGAGCACTCGGGGGGCTGGGGGAGCAGGCAGGGGATGGGGCCTGGCAGGGGTCTCCCCCTGGTCCCCTCCCCCCTCTTTTAGCTTCCCTTCCCCCACCCCTACTTAGCAGCATGGAGCCTGGGTCCAGCTCCCTGCTGCAGCAAGTGAGGACTGATTCAGAGAGCTTCAAATTGATTTGGACCTTTTCATTGATCTCCTGATTTGATTTGGATTCAGAGATTCAGCCACCAAATCGGGCCAAATCTCCTCTGAATTGAATCAGCACCCAAATCTTTGCATAGCCCTACTGTGCAGACCCCACCAGACTGGGTTCAGGGGCACCAGGCACTGTACAGAGCCCCCAGACCAGGTATGTGGTGCACAGGTCACTGTACAGATCCCCCAGGCCAGGATCAGGGGGTGATTCTATCTTTTTACTGATAGCTGTTCTATGTTGTGTCAATGTAACTCCTTTGCCAGGCCCCACCCTCCTGCCAGGTGTGAGTGAGAAGGTCTGGGATCAATTTTAGACATGTAAAATCAACCATAGTAAAAAAAAAACCACCACAACACCCCAAAAACCCACAACAACAAAAAGAACAACACTTCATTTTTATTTTTTTTAATAACGTCTTAGGTTAGACAACGGCTTGACTACAGTGTTGGTTTTATACTCCACCTGGATCAGATTGTTCCCTGTTCTGCCTCTGCAGCCCGGCTCATATCCTCCACCAAACCCTGCCCTTTCCAGCCACCCAGATGCTCAACTTAAAGGCATAGTCCCCATTTCCTTGCTCTTACATGATTCTCTAGTAAAGCCAGGTTTCCATTAGCATTAGTCCTTAATGGAAGGATCGCTTTGCATTTAATTCAGGAGGTCCCTTCCCACTGCTAAACACAGCTCATGAAATTGGCTGGCAGCTCCCTGAACTTTCCCGGGGTGGGGAGATCTTTCTCCATCATTTCACGGCTTATTCATACATCTGAGGCTTGGAAATACATAGATTTGCACACACAGAAAAAATAGATATAGTTTTAATCCAAAATTCCCCTTTTCTCTCCCTTTTTTCTTCTTGTATTTGGACACCAATGATGTTCAAGAAGTAACAGCCCAGAGACAGCAGAAGTTGAATTCAGGTCAGATTCAGACCCATTTGGTTCATCCCTCTGCCACTGACAGATATCGCATAGTCCCAGATTCAACAGAAAGACCTGCCTCTCCTAGCCCCCAAATGCCCTGACCTGTCAGGGGCCCCATGAACCAGAAGTAGCTCCCTGTCTTCTCCCCCTCGCCCATACCTAGTTATGCTACCAGCCATGTCTTTCCTCAGGCTGGGAGCTGGACTAAGCAAATACCCCTGTGTTAGAGCAGGGATGGTGGTGTGTAACTGGGGGAATGTACAGGCATATAAAAAACAGTACTGTGATGCCAAATTGGTGGGTATATTGTACATCACTAAATAGGTTACTATAGTCCAGGAGGGTTCTACTGTATACACTTGGGCTCATCACAGAGACCCTCTCCCACTGGATAAACCAATTACCTTACTTCCCTGTGTACCAAATGCCCTCCCAAATAAGATACACACTTTGTTTTGGGGCCAGTAGAAAGAAGAACAAAAGACCTTTCCCTTTAACTAAATGATTCAGAAACAAGTTCCCTCATTTAAGACACATCCCAGGTTTTGATGGCTAATTTTCAGAAGAAAAAAAGACATGGTATACAAATAAATAGGGTAGCAATCCCTAACAAGCACCCTATCCCCTCAGGATACCCAGAGACCAGAGAAGACCAGCCCTGTGCCATCTCAAAGTGACTTACCCCCAAAAGGCTGAGACTGGGGAGCACTGGGCACTGTATATACCCCCCAGGCTAGGATTGGGAGGGTGCCAGAAGTGGTACAGACCCTCCAGGCTGGGACTAGGGGGTGCCAGGCACTGTACACACACCCCCTCCCAGCTGGGATCAAGGGGTGTTGGAAACTGTACAGACCCCTCTCCCCTACAGATCAAGCCCCAATACCACTTGATTTCCAGTCATTACAAGGCTCTGAAGGACACAGTGAGGTATCAGACTCCAACAACAACCTTCCCACTATGTCCAAGGCTGGAATCCTTCCTGCCCTATGCCCCTTCCCTGAGCTAAATTCAAGCTCTGGTTGATGCCAGGAACTCCAGACAGATCCACTTGTGGGGTCAATCCAGATTAATGCCCCTGCCCCGCACCCCTGTAGAGAAGACCTTAGACAATATTCAGTGAATTCAGAGCCACCTTCTTCTGCCTCTTGCCTGGGAAGTCCCTGAGCCCCATGTCTATGATACATAGACCCCAATGCACAACCCAGAGGGGTTATCCACCAGAGAGGATCACAGAAGATGGCTGATTCAGCCAGCATGGGAGATGGTGGTCCTTCAGATACAATTCGGTGTCACTCCGGATTCACCCATTGCTGCTGTCCCAGGATGAGGGGCTCATGCACACAAAGGGAGGGGAAGGAACCCAGGCATCTGAGGCTCAGAAGGGTGGGAGCCCTTGTTGGGGCAATATCATGAGGGCCTTGAGGTGAGCACTGAGCTCCTCAAAACCCGCTTCCCCCACCAGCACCTGGAAGAGCAACTTCCTGTCCCAACAGTAAGTGTAGAGCAAAGTTGCTGCTCCCAGAGACCCAGCCAATAGCTGCAGCCAGACCCAGAGCGAAGCCATCTTCCTGTAGGGGAAGGCAAATATGTCAGATGGGGGGCAGGGCATCCAAATAAGGCCCGCTTGGTCATTATGGACCACTAGAGGGAGCTCCAGAGCCATCCAGAGGGCATCAGCATGGCCAGGATAGATGGGCCTGTGGGAGTGAGAAGACCCCATCCCCCAGGATCAACCCAACGATTGCCCCACCCCAGGGTGAATTCCTGCCTCCCCAAAGGGTAAAGCAGGATGTAACAAAGGAGGGGAGGGAATCCAGGCATCTGGGCCTAGGGAGAGAACTAGCATCCAACTCACCACAACCAGTAGGTGATGCCACGTCTCTTAGATACCAGCTTGTTCTCCTGGAGGGTCAGAAGAGGCAGGAAGATTCAGGAATGTGTCAGACCTCCTCTCCGGTCAGGATCAGGATCAGGATCAGGGGAAAGACCCATCCCCGGGCTGAGATCAGGGGGTGCCAGGCACTGTACAGACTCTCAAGGCCAGGATTGGTGGGGTGCCAAGTGCTGTACACACTCCCCCAGGCTGGGATATGGGGGTGCCAGGCACTGAATAAATCCCCCTATGCTGAGATCAGAGGGCAATGGAGCTCAGTTTCTCACCAGGTTGGCCTCCACAATCTCATGTAGCAGTGACCCGGAGAGCTGGTCATCCTGCTCCTGCTTTTGTCTGGGGGGAGCATGGGACAAACCACATGATAGCTGTGTGGGAGGGTAGGGGTGGGGAGGACCAGCCCAGCATCAGGAACCCCATTGGGCCAGAGCCAACTTGGCACATCCCAGCTGAGGCCAGCCCCACTGGCCATGATGGTACCATTTTGGTACATCCCAACTGGAGATCCATCCCCACTATCCATGATGGAGCCATCTTGTACATCCTAATTGGTGACCCCACCTGCCCCCAGTGTGTCCATAATGGTGCCATCTTAGTTTACCCCAAATGGAAACCCAACCCATTGGCCATGATGAAGCCAACTTGGTATATCCCAAGTAAAGACAGTCCCCATTGGCCAAACTGGAACCAATTTGGTTCAGTCCAACTGGGAAATCCCACCATATACCATGATGGAGGCAAGTTGGTTCATCCCAACTAGAGGCATTCATAATTGGCCATGATGGAGCCATCTTGATACATCCCAACTAGGTAAGTTCTCCACTGACCAGGATAAGCCATCTTGGTTCACCCCAACTGTAGACCACCCCATTAACCATTATGGCACCATCTTGGGTCACTCCAACAAGTGAACCCCCATCCATGGACTGCCTTGGCTCCCTATGACCCCACCCTCAACTCACAGTGCCTTCTGCTGCTCAGAGTCCTCCAGTTCATCCTGCAGTTGGTTGATCTTGCCCTGCAGAACCTGGGTGGGCAACCAATAAGAATACCCAGTGTTGATTTTTGACCTTTGACCTCTTCATCCCTGACCCTCTGCCCCCAAGGCCGCAATCCCCCTGCCTTACCTCCTTGATCTCTGCATGCTCCCGAAGGATCTCCTCCAGTTCAGCTGACCGGTGCTGCTCCTAGAAGGCAGCCACAGCCCACAGTGGCCAGAGGGCCCCCATTACCCCTTCCCTAGCTATCCCAGACTCTGTACAGCTCCCATGAGGATCCTGAAGAGCAGGGAACCCCACTGCCCACCCTTAAGGGGAAGCCACGGCTTTCAGGGAAACCAGGTGTCTTGGATCTCTTCTGGCAGGCCATGGCCAACAAGAGATTCAGGCATGGATCCCCTAAATCCCCTAGAGGGACACTGAAAGCTGCAGGCTAAAGGATGCGACCAGGGTCACTTAGGTGAGTCTGTGGCAGAAAGCAGGGGGATCCCAGGCCCCAGGGGGCAGACACTGGGGGGCAAAGGCTGCTGTGGACCCTGGCTGGGATCTCTGAGGCCACAGGAGTGTTACCTTATCCAGTTCCTTCTCCCTCTTGTCCCATTCATCCTTGGCTTGTTGCAGGTCGACCTGGTGGTAGGGTGGGTGTCAGGGGCAAAAAGGTATCCCAAATCGCCCAGGCCAAGACTGGGGGGCACCAAGCACTGTAGCAAACCTGGAACCTGGGATCAGGGGGTGCTGGGCACTGTACAAACTCCTCTCACCTTCAGCTGCTTGAGGGCTCGTTCCGCTTCCAAAAGCTGCTGGTGGGTCCGGAAATTGCCTTTGGTCAGACCCAGGTTCTATAGGGGTCAGGAAAGACCTCAGACCAATGCCTCCCAGTTCCACCTCCCAGTACCATGCACTTCATCCCAGTTCCCCTGCCCCTAAACCACCCTACCTCTGTCATCAGCTCCTGGATGCAGCATCTCAGCTCTTGCTTCTCAGCCTCCTGCAGAGATGGATGGATGGACAGGGAGCCTGGGGCACTTCAGGGACCCTGCTGAGGCTACTCAGGCATGGGGGGCATGGCCTGGACTAACCCTGCCCCCAAATACCTCTCTCCAGGTCCCTGTTACCAGTGCCCTATAGACCCCTGGTAAATCCAAGGTTGCCATGAGAGGCAATGAATATTCAATAGGGAAAGGGAGTCCACATGGGGTGTGCTAAATACTCAGCACAATTGTTGCATATAGAAATAAAGCATGGGCTATTAATTAGAAGATAAACCAGGGCAACTATACATTGAAGATCCTGAATATTCGAGATAGCTGTAACATATGGAAACAGGGCACTGAATATTCATGAGACATCTTGATAAGGTGAAAGAAAACCTGACTCTTTTAAGCAGACTCGATAGTCAAAAGAGTTGCTGAATATTCAATAGGTTAAATTACTATTCAATTGACTTTATGAATATTCAAGAGGTCTACTGAATATGGAAATACAGTGCTGAGTATTGATCAGACATGGCCAATAGTAAAGGGGGTCAAGAATATTCAGTACCTTCCCAATCATGAAGGGAGATGATGCATATTCAACAGGATTGTGACTATTCATTAAAGATCCCACCTATTCATAATAAGGCTGACTAAATAGTGAAAGATAATGATGAATATTCATTAGAAATACTAATTAGTCAAGATGAACCATGAATATCATTCGATGTCTCAGTCAAGAGGTCTACTGAATATATAAGAGGGGTGCTGATTATTCAAGAGAGATTATGACTCTTCATTGAATCCCCCAAATATTAAGAAGGGGGACTAAATATGGAAATACAGTGGAGTCACATCTTACGCGGGGGTTAGGGTCTGAAGTCAGCGCGTAAGACGAAAATCATGTAAGGCAAAAATCGGTGACTATACACGGGGTGGGAAGGGGAACGGGGCTTGAGTTTGCACGTGGCACCGTGCTTAGAGCTGTGCAGCTGGCAGCAGCGGCGTAGCACGGGGTGGTGGTGGTGGGGATGGCGGCGTGCTGCCCAGCCACCACCACGCTGACGCCTGGCTCCTGGCCACACAGCTCTGGGCACGGCTCCATGGCGATAGCGGGATGTTTTGGAGGCTGTAGCCGTCACCGCCATAATGGGCCTCCAGGTAAGCAGCAGCACCGCATGCAAACTAAAGCCCCGCCCCCTTCCCACCCCACATATAGTTGAATTCACATAAGTTAAATGCGCGTATGATGCGACTGACCTGTACTATACTGAATATTCCTTAGCAATACTAACTAGTGAAGCTGAACCCTAAAGAGCCATGAGATGTCCCAAACAGTAAAGAGGGGATGCTGAATATATAACTGGGCTCCTGACTGTGTAATAGAAGCACTGAATTTTCAAGAGAGGTGCTGAATATTCAGTAGTGACACCAAATATTCAATAGGAGTACTGTATATTTAATAGGGATGCTGAATATTCAAACAAAGGTATTGAGTATTCGGTTGCGATGGAAAATATTTAATGGAGTGCTGTATATTTAATAAAGGTACTGAATTTTCAATAGCAATGCCAAATGTTTAATGGGGTGCTGCTCTATTGAATAGGGATGGTGAATTTTCAACAAGGGTGCCAAATATTCAATAATAGTATTAAATATTCAATAAGGGTACTGAATATTTACTGTAATAGGGTCCTGAGGGGTCATAACTATTCATTGCATACCTGCAATATTCACCAAGGTGATTGAGTCTGGAAAGGCAATGCTGACTATTCATTAAAAACACTGCCTGGGGAAAACCAACCCTGAATGCAGTGCAACTATAAATGATTCAAGCAGGGTACTGAATATTCGTGAGGGCTAATTAATAATCAAGAGGGATAGGGCGTCAGACAGACCCCTGCCACTTACGAGACACTGCCTCTGCTGCTTGAGGACTTTGATCTCCTGCTCCCTCTCAGCCAGGCTGGTCTGAAGGGCACTGAGCTCCTCCAGGATCCCATCAGGCTCCTCTGACATTGTCTGGGTGTGCTGCAGCCTGTGGGAAGTGAGGGGAGGGGCTGTGGATCATGCCAGGCACTGTACAGACCCCTCAGGCCAGAATCAGGGGGTGCTAGGAGTTGTACAGATCCCCAAGGCCAGGATCAGGCTGTGTGTACATGCCTCCTGACCTAGCCACTTCCTCCTTGAGCTGGCTCTGGTCCCTCTGGAGCTGCCCGTGCTCCTTCTCCAGCTGCAGGAGTGTCTCCACCAGCTCCTGATTCTCATCCCGCTGCCGCTCCAGGGCCAGGCGCAGGTCCTCAGCCTCCATGGTGGCCTGGGGAGTGGGGGGAAGGGGGGGATAAAATACGCCATTGGGTGGGGGAGGGGCAGGGCATCTTCCTGGGTCCTTTGGCACACCCCCCAGGTTTCTCAATTGCTATGAAAACTGCAGGGCCCCAACCCTGCACGCTCCCGTCCACCAGGGACAGGGCTCACTCTATAGTCTGAGGTGTAGCTCCCCAGGTCCCCAGCTCCCCTGGCAGAGCAGCCCCAGCCACTGCCCCCACCTGCCCCCCAGGGCTTACTGGTTGCCCACCTAGGCTCTATGACATCACAGCACCTCCCTGAGTTGCTACAACATCACTGCACCCCTCTGCTGTTACTTCACCCCCTCCCATAGGGTTATGATGCCACTGCCCCCTCTCCAGGGTTCTATGATGTCATTGTTCCCTCTCATATTGTTCTGACATCACTTGTCCCTCTCCCAGGGTCCTGTGATGTCATTACTCTCTCCCATAGGGGTCTATGATGTTACTGCCCTCTCTCCAAGATTCTATGATGTCACTTCTTCCAATAGGGTTCTATGGTGCTGTACATGCCCCCAAGGGTGAGACAATAGGACACCATGCACTATAGACTCCCCAGACTGGGAATGGGAACAGGCACTAGCTGCTGTACAGGGACCCCCCGCCCCACCCCCAAGGCTGGGATAACACAGAAGGAGCTAATCCAGCATCAGCTGGATATTATCACCCTCTGCTGTCCATTGTAGGGGCCTCACAGGCAGGGAGGCAGAGAATTGTCATGACCCAAAGGGTATGATTTTGTGTGTGCTTCGGCACTGCAGAATTATTTCCCGCCACATGGAGCTTTCTTTGCACGGTGCAATTCTCAGTTGCAGAGAGAAAAACCCCTGTACAAAGGAGTTCCCACCACCCGTATGTAAATTTGTTTCCCACTATTGGCTGTTTCTAAATTATTCCCACGTGGCGGCTAGCGATTGGCTTGCTAGTTGTATAAGAGGCTTGAGCAGTTTCCGCCCAAGTTGGAGGACTTCACATTCATCTCGTGAAGAACTCTAAGCGCGCTGTGGAGCCTAACAAACTCCGCGTGTGCCTTAGAGGAGGATACAGGGGCCTGATCAACCTCTAGCCTCTCCCTGTCACCGCACAATCCCTCGACGTACCCTACCTTGCGCGCTTTCATGGAGAGTCACCTTTCGGACTCTCATTTCGGATGGTCCACGGAGCCTAGCAAACTCCGTGAGTGGTATCCAGAGCTCTGTTCATGTTTGTTTAGCGGAGCCTAGCAAACTCTGCTCGTGTGTCTTCAGTGGAGCCTAGCAAACTCCGCTTGTGTTTGTTTGTAACTGCAACTCAAGAAAGTTTTTCCTGCCTGCGCTGCGACCACCTACGGTGTAAGTAAAACAATCTTTAATCAACCTCTACGCATCAGTGCCTAATTCTAGTTCACCGTGCCGACCTTTTCCTCGGCCCACGTGCCCGGGCTGCTGGCCACAGCCCCTCGGCCACGACAAGAATGAGAGAGGAAGCCATATAAACCTCCAACAAACCCCTTTAATCCTCTGATGTCTGTCCAGGCCTCTTTCAAGGGCTCCCACATAGGGGTGAAGGAACCTTCTGGGGGCCGCAGCACTGGTCCAGATGTCAGCAATGCCTTTACCTGGCTTGAAGACGCACCATATCATATTTTCTCACAAATAACTCACCTGCAAATATAAGAGGTGTCTTGACTTGGAAAGCCTAGGAAGGATGCTGTCACCGTGATGACCCAAAAAGGATGGGAAAGGCATGATTTTGGTTTGGAATGGAATGCAGAAGGGTAAGGACAAGAAGAAAGAAGACACCAAGAAGAAGGAGGAGGAGAGGAGAATGAGAAGAATGAAGAGAAGATCAAGGAGAACAAGAAAAACAAGAACATGGATAACAAGAACAAGGAGAAGGAAAATGAGGAGAACAAGGAGAAGGAGAACAAGGAAAAGAACATGGAGAAGGAGGAAGAGAAGAATGAGGACAACAAGGACAAGAACAAGGAGAAGAATGAGGAGAACAAGTAGAAGGAGAAAGAGAAAAAGAAGAACAAGAAGAAAAATAAGAATAAGACAAACAAGTGTAACCCAGGCGGTACTCCAAGAGGTACCCCCTCTCCAATTGAAGGGATCAAAGCAGGTGCACAAGTGCTGTGGGAGGTGTAGGGACTCTCTTCTCCCTATAGAGCAGAGCAAGACCATCAATGGGGCCTTAACCATATACCTTTTAATGAATGAACAGTACTGGGAACATAACAAGCATAAACCAGGGGGTATAGGGAACACTACAATGCCCCAAGGGGGCAGGACTCAACACAGGTTAGACACTTACAATCATTGACAAAAGACAGGGTTAACAAAATATAAAACACAAACAGCACAACAAACAATACAGGTTGGTGAAAAGGAATAAAATACAAAATGTCAAACAACAAAGAATATAGGGCCTAGGTACCTGGAGGTGGGGAAAGAGGGAAAACACAATGGCCCCTTTCCACTGCAACAAGGATTTCTCCCTGTTACTTCACTCACACCAAGTCACCCCAGCTGGGACTTGACCTCAGATCTCCTACATGGTAGGCAGAAACAATACCATACAACCACCAGTGCTAGCACTGCTTTAAGCTGCAAGGGGTCTTGACCTTCCAGGAGCCCCAGCTTCATGTCAAGCTTCCTGGCCTCTTATTGGAGGAGCTGGAAGCAGAGCTGGGAACTTCTCAGGTCACTGCTCAAATCCTTGCTGGAGCTGGGGAGCCTCTCCTGCTGGCCACAGCCTCCCATAAGGGATCCTGGAGCCCAGCGGGAAGCCTCTCCTGCCAGCCACACGCTGTGCTGCTGAGGGTCCAACTGCTGCCTGCAGGTCCCACTCCTTCAGGGTCTTCTGGGGCAACTGCTTCCACCCTGCTGGCCTAGCTCTTGCCAGCTCTTTGAAGCTCCTTCCTTGTGGTCCCTCACTGGTCTCCCCTGAGTCAGCCGTGCTTCCCCTTTCATCCCCCTCCAGGTGACCCAAGGGGCCAATCAGGCGACATGGAGGGTCAGTCTCTGGGGCCTGATTGGTGAGGAAAGGGAATCCCAAGTCCTCCAATCAACTTTTGCCCCTTTAAAGCCCCTGGGCTGTCATTGCCAGCTAGCCTGTCACACAAGAACAAGAATAAGGAGAACAAGGAGAAGAACAAAAACAAGGAGAAAAGGAAGAGCAATAACAAGAACATACCATGTTTCTCATGCAACACACCTCAACATAAAATATGCACCTTGTTTTTCATAGTTTCATAGTAGTTAGGGGTCAGAAGGGACCTAAATAGATCATCTAGTCTGACCCCCTGCCACTGGCCAGAGCACATGCTGGTATCACACGACCCCAGACAGGTGCTCATCCAACCTCTTTTTGAATTTACCCAAGGTAGGAGTGAGGACCACTTCCTTAGGAAGTTGGTTCCAGATCCTAGCCACCCTAACAGTGAAATAGTGCCTCCTAATCTCTAACCTGAACCTATTCTCCAGCAGCTTCTGGACATTGTTCCTCGTTACCCCAGCTGCTGCTGGGGGGAATAAGACCCTTCCTATTTGCTGCTGATCTCTCCTGACAAGTTTGTAGGCAGCCACCAAATCCCCCCTCAGCCTCCATTTGCTGAGGCTGAAAAGGTTCAGGTCCCTCAGCCTCTCCTCATAGAGCCTGCCCTGTTGCCCTCCAACCAAGCGGGTGGCCCTCCTCTGAAACCTCTCAAGGCAGGCCACATCCTTCTTAAAGTGTGGTTCCCAGAACTGGACGCAGTACTCCAATTGAGGCCGGACCAATGTTGCGTAGACGGGGAGTATCACCTCTCTGGATTGGCTTGAGATGCATCTTTGGATGCACGATAAGGTGCGGTTGGCTTTGCTGGCTGTGGCCTGGCATTGGCAGCTCATGTTCATCTTGGAGTCAATAATGATGCCAAGATCCCTTTCTGCCTCTGTGCTCACAAGGAGGGAACTCCCCAGCTTGTATGTATGCTGTGGATTCCTTCTCCCCAGGTGCAGCACCCTGCACTTATCCACATTGAAGCACATCCTATTACCATCCGCCCACTTCTGTAGTCTATCTAAATCTAATTGCAACCTCTCTCTCCCTTTGAGTGTGCCTGCCTCTCCCCATATCTTGGTGTCATCGGCAAACTTGGACAATGTGTTTTCCACCCCCTCGTTCAAGTCGCTGATAAAGATGTTGAACAGTGTAGGCCCCAGGACCGAGCCCTGGGGGACCCCACTATTTACATCCCACCAGGTCGAGTACAACCCATCCACCACCACTCTCTGGGTGCGCCCCATCAGCCAATTTCTAACCCATCCAACTGTGTAGGCATCAATGCCACAGTTACTCAATTTATTAAAAGACATTTTTGAAAGACATTATGGAGGAAATAAGAGTTTGCCAGAGTTATATCTACTAAGAACAGGAACAGAGCCTCCTCATCTTTGGCTGACACCCTCCTTTTCCTGCTTCACTAAAACTGAAACTATTGGTGCTGCTGAAGCCTGGTCTCCAGGGCTGGACCCCTGATCTGTGAAATAGAAGCAGAGACCAGCAGCCTTAGCAGGTAGCAACATCCCCCTGTGGACTATTAGCCTCATAAATGAAGCATTGACTTAAAAAGGAGAGATGTTTATTAACACCTGTGAAGCAAAAACCAATGATCCATGAACGCAATGGCCCATCAATGGGCCATAAACTCCCTCAGATGTCTGAAGAGTTATAATATCAGGGCTCCTGTACTGGGGAGCAGGGATCAAAGCAACTGGTTATCTCACCTTCTCTGCTTAATACACATGCCCCAGTTTTGGACGGGAAGCTGATTTGGGAGGAGTAGGTGCAAGCAGTTAGGCAAGAATATACAGTAGTCACAGGCCTGTTCTTTGCAAATCAAAGGCAGTGATTCCTCTCCTCTATCTGGCACTGGGGAGGCCTCACCTGGAGTCCTGGGTCCCATCCATCCACCCTTCACTTCAAGAAGGAGGTGGATGGATGGGAGAGTCTAGTGCAGAGACACAAATGATTTAGGAGCCTGGGAGGCATGGGGACAGGCTGGAAGAATTCAGGGAATGGACTTTGGAAAGAAGCCAGAAGGAAAGGATAGAAGCAGGCTTCTCTCTGCAGCCACAGGGGATGGGACTAGGATGGAGACATGGATGAATGGATGATGTAGCTCTGGGATAGGTAACCCCTGGCACAAGTGCCAGATCATGGCATGTGAAGGCATTTTGCTTGGCACATGCACCTCAGGGCAAACAGCAAGGAAGGCACTGGGGCTGCACTGCCACAAGGATCAGGCCCCTCGAGGCTCTCTTATCGTCCGCCCCTGGCACATCAACATCTTACAAGTTGAGGTTGGGTGTTTTCGGCACTCTGCCAAAAAAAAGTTGCCAGCCCCTGGTCTAGCTATAGATAGAAAAAGAGGTCACCTCTAGTTCAGCCCCCTCCCAGAGTCAGGATCAGCCTGTCAAAGCTGGGGGCTGCAGGTTGAGAGTGAGAGGTACCAGCAAGGCTGGCAGGGCTGCAAATTGGGAGTGAGGGGCAGTGGCCCCTCAAAATTAGCCCCTCCCCACACCAGCTTCTCAGCTCCCTCCATCTCTGCCCCTCTCTGTCTCTCTAAATTCCCTTAATGTTCTCCCATGGTAGGGGGAGCTGAGGGGGGTGTCATGCTCTTAGCTCCCAGCTCCTTGTTACTGTGGATCCTCCTGGAGCTCATTAGCCATGGCCCTGATTGGTTCCATGGGAAGCCATTAAAAAGTTGCCCCTGACTCTAACAAGGCATTCAGGGAGCCAGGGAAAGTGTTTGAGTGTGGAAGCAATTAGAGATGGAGAGGAATAAATCATTCATTGATGCAGGGGTTTTCAACCTTTTTTAATAGGTGCATCCCCGGTGGCCAGGGTGGGGGATGGGTGGAAGGGGGGTAGCGTGCGGCCAAATGTGGAGCTGCGGCAGCGTGGACTGGCGGGTAGCAGCAGAGGCCACCACGTGTCAGCTCCCCCCACCAACATACAGGCAACGCCTGTGTGGCCTGCCAAGGGGTGCTGCTGCCCTCGCCTTCACCCAGCCCTGCTCCTGAGAGATGGTGGTATGGGGCAGTGAGTGGTGGTGCTCCACCCCTGCCCACCTGCACATACCCCCTGGGACCTTCCCAAGTACTCCCAGTTGCCAACCCCTGCATTAGTGAATATGCCTCACCCCTGACCTGCAGTCCCCCCACCCCCCTGCCCCTCACTTCTTACCCACAGCCCATCCCCACCCTGCTGCTGCCCCTCACCCTCAACTCATAGCCCCCTGCCCTCCTGGGATGCAATTTGTGGGCTTGGACAAGAGGACAGTGACCCACCACCCACCCAGCCTTCCCCTATAGGGCTGTGACCCCCCCCCCCCCGCAACACACACACACACCTCGACCCCATAGACCCGTTTTCCACCCCTTGTCCCCTATGGGCCTGTTTCCTTCCACCATGGGCCAGGTCTGTTGTGGTGCCTCCATATTAGGCCCTTTCTCTTCCCCTACCCCATAATAGGGCCTCTCTCTGCCCCCTAGCCCTATATTGGGCTCTGCCTCTTCCCCTACCCATAAGGCCTTTTTTCCTTCCCTGCCCCCATATATGGGCCTGTTTCCACCCTCCCAGCCTTTACAACCTCTCTCCATAAGGCCCTCCCTCCCCCCCACCTTATATAAGGCCATGTCTCTGCCCCTTTCTGCCATATAAGGCCTTCTATGCACCCCTAAACACACACACAGCCCTATCTCCACCCCCTACTTCCATATAAGACCCTGCCTCATTACCTACCTCCATAAGGCCTTGACCTCCATATAAAGCCCCAATTCCTTTCCCTGTCCCCATATAAAACCCAAACTCTTCCCCCTAGCCCCATATAAGGCTCCATTTCTCTTCTATCCCCATATAAAGCTAGGCCCCATCCCCATATGGGCCACGGCTCACCCCCCACTTCATATAGGGCTGAGTTACCCCCATATGGAGTTATCTTCCCTCCCTGACACCCCCTCCCCCCCAGTTTGAGGGCAGTGGTAGTACCCAAGTGCCACTTAGGGATGGGCCACTACCCTCTGGGGAGGTGGATAATTACCCCCTCCAGAGACACCCAGATCCCAATTTGGAGGGGGGGAAAAAAGAGCCCTGGATCGTAGGGACAAGGGTTTATTTCCAGGCAGATGAGTGAGTTACCTCTTTGTCATGCCCCCATCACTCCCAGGCCACACAGGCCCATCTTCCTTCCATAGACCCCCACACACCCTCCCTTCCTCTTTCAGTCCTTCTGTCCATCTGTCTATCCCTCCATCCATCCCATCCATCTGTCCATTCATCCACACCTCTATACATCTGTCCATTCCATCACTCCTGTCCCTCAATCTATCCCCACACACCCTCTATCTATCCATCCCTTTACAACCTCTCTCCATCCATCCATCCATCCATCCATCCATCCATCCATCCATCCATCCATCCATCCATCCATCCATCCACCCACCCATCCACCCACCCATCCACAGGACTAGAAGGATCTCATGAGAACATCCTCAGGGGCTGCACTTCACAGGAGGTTTCCACACATGTCCCTGAAGGCAGATTCAAGCAGAGCATGCCTCCATGGGAATTGACAAAGGCTGAATTGACATTTACCACTCTTCCATGGCTCCCAGGATAAGGCACAGAGGTCAGTGAGGATAGACCAGGCCCCCCATTGGTGTGAGTGCCAGGCACTGAGGGGGGGATGCCTCTGGCAATGAGGTTTCCAGGTGACTGTGTAGGAGCTGGGAAGGGGGTGGGTGGGGAGATGATCTCTAAGAAGAGGATGGGGGGTGAATAACAGAATTGGGGTGACACTGCAAAGCAGCCAGGGGCCAGGAGAGGTAGATAGGCGGGTGAGGGACAACAGAATCCAATATAAAAGCAATGCAAGAGTTGCATTGCATTGCAATATAATACAGCAAAGGAAAGCAGACAATGCTAATTTAATCCAATGCCATCCAACCTAATCTAACCTAATTCAGGCCCATCTGAAATAAAAATGCAAGACAAACACATCTGATCTCATAAGGCCATGCACAATATATAAATGCAAAATATAAAATACAGAGCAATGCAGGAGCTTATTACAGTGGCATGCAAGGCAATAGAAAACAAAGGTCATTTCATCCAATCCAAGAGATGCTTGCGCAATTCAAAATGCTCAAAATAACAGTAACAAAAATGTAACAATATGCTGATAAATCTGAACAAAGCTAAAAGTAATAAGCAAGGCTAAGCCAAAATATCCAGTGTTCATGCCATACAGTTTCCAGCATCATGTGCAGTTTCCATATATATATATATATAATGTTAAATTATTGGTCAGGTTCAATTCATGATGCACAAACATCAAAAATAGAAGAACACAACAACAAATACAAATTAATACTCATTCTCCTTCATCGGTGTTTAAAAGCCACTGATCTTTTAGTCCATCGGTGTCATTGGGCATCCTGTAGCTTTCAAATACAGTTGGGGAGAAGAATCAAAATGGGTACATGTATTTCAGTTAAAGTTATTCAATGGTGTATGAAATTTAATATATTAAATGTATTTCATATACCACTGGACTAATACAGTTAATGATAGACACCAGTCCAATTCACTTGGAATCCAATGTATTTTGGGTTTTTTTCCCCTAGTTATAAATACACTAGCCAATTGCCCATCAAGAATGACGGCGGGGGGGGGGGGGGGGGGTGGCGAGTGTGGGGGATGGAGACCTGGGAGGAGCAGGCTCAGGGCCAATGCTGGGGAGGGGTGTGGGGGAGGAGTGGGCATGGGCCCGAGTGGGAGAGGATGCCCACTCTTTCTTTCCCACAGCTCCTACTGTGGCTGCATTGGGCTGGGCCCACTGCTCCCCCCCTGCCGTGGTGAGCCAGCTTTTCCCCCGCTTGGGCCCGAACCCCCCAGCAGAGGGTCTGGGCCCACTCCCTCTCCCCATTGTGTTGGGCCCGGGACCCACTCCCCTCCCCGCCACATTGAGCCTGGGCCCACTCCCCCTCCCCCGTGTTACCTACAGGGCTGGCCTCACCTCCGCTTCCATTTGCTCTGTTGCTGCTGCCTCCAGGGAGCCAGGCAGGTGGGAGGGCAAGGCCAGCTGTGCCAGCATCGCCCCCACCCCGCCCGCTCCATCCCCTGTATCCCTACCATCATGGCGATGGGCTGCCTTCTGTCAGAATGCTTCTTTGCACTCTGATTGGCTGTCAGTAGGGAGGGAAAGATTGCAGAAAGACCTGGATCGGCTGCAGGGATGGGCTAAAAAACAGGATGCGTTTCAATACTGACAAGTGCAGGGTGCTGCACTTGGGCAGTAGTAACCAGCAGCACACTTATAAGATGGAATCTCCCTTCTTGAGAGCACGGAGGCAGAAAGGGATCTTGGAGTCATCATTGACTCCAAGATGAACATGGGCCAACAATGCGAGGTCACGGTCGGCAGGGCTAACCGGACCCTATCGTGCATCCGCAGGTGCATCTCAAGTAGGGCCAAGGAGGTGATCCTCCCCCTCTACGCGACACTGGTCAGGCCACAGCTGGAGTACTGTGTCCAGTTCTGGGCACCCCACTTCAAGAGGGATGTGGACAACATTGAGAGGGTCCAGAGGAGGGCCACCTGCATGATCCGGGGACAGCAGGGCAGACCCTACAATGAGAGGCTACGGGACCTGAACCTGTTCAGCCTTCACAAGAGAAGGCTGAGGGGGGACCTGGTGACCATCTATAAACTCACTAGGGGGGACCAGAAGGGTTTGGGGGAGACCTTGTTTCCCCTAGCGCCCCCCGGGATAACAAGGAATAACGGCCACAAGTTGTTGGAGAGTAGGTTTAGATTAGACATCCGTAAGAACTACTTCACAGTTAAGGCGGCTAGGATCTGGAACCAACTTCCAAGGGAAGTGGCGCTGGCTCCTACCCTGGGGGTCTTTAAGAAGAGGCTTGATGCCTACCTGGCTGGGGTCATTTGAGCCCAGTTTCCCTCCTGTCCAGGCAGGGGATCGGACCTGAAGATCTACAAGGTCCCTTCTGACCCTACTTCTATGATTCTATGATTTGGGAAATTGGAATTAGGACCTTTACCAAAAAATATTTCCAAATGTGAGATCAAGGGATGCTAATACCCTTGTTAAACTTTAACCAAGTTGCCATTTTAAAAATATTTTTTTTCCTTTTAAAGGGACTATTTTCCCCTCATAATTTTTATTTAAAAAGTTTTTTCCATATCTTTATTGCTGGGACATTATAAAATCTTTAAGGTATTTGGATAAAACAATACTATTGTTCCTATGAATATCAATTCCAAATTATAACAGCATGTTTGTCCCAAGGAAATAATCAAAAACAACATTATCCAAATTTAATACTTAAAAAACAAACAAACAAAATACAAACATTTTACCTTCTTCTATAACTGCTGCAACTTCAGAGTATTTTGCTATAGCAGGAGCAGTGGTTACTGCATTCAAAGCTCTGAAGTTTATTGTCAGTTTTCAGGTTTTCTTCTTTGCCTTCAAAAGAGACCAAATTGGGGAGCTATACATATTAAACATTTATACTATTTCCTAACTTAAACTATCTATTATAACTTACAGTATGGGGCAAGCAATTATTTTGGGGGGAAGGCTGCTTACCCAGTTTTGGCAAGCTGTGGAGGGCTGCATGGGTAGCCCTGCCCCTTGACAGGTGCCCAGCCCCCTGGTCACCATCTTGGGACCAATGTCTTGGGACCAATGTTTCAGAGCCAGCACCAGTGGGTCCCAGAGCAGGGTGCAGGCTGGCAGGAGTCTGTGGAGCCAGGCTGGGCTGCACCAGCAGGGAGAGGGGGGAGCTGACCCGGCTCCATAGTGCCCCTGCTGGCCAGGACCCTGTACCCCTGCTGCCCTGCTCTGGGCCCCGCTGGCGCTGGCCCTGGGGCACCGGTGCAGGCTCTGTGCTTCTGCATCCACTCACTCCCAGGGCCCCCCCCAGCCCTGCAGTACAGGTTGGGGGCAGTGTGCAGCCCCCACCCCCTGCTCTGCAGCAGGGAACAAGCTGGTGCTGAGTAGGGGGAAAAGCAGCCTCTCCCCCACCCACCCCATGGCCAGCACTCCTTCCTGCGGCTGCTCGCAGCACACACGGGGCTGTTGTGAGCAGGCACTGGCAGTACTGCGTGGGCTGCAACCGGTTGCAGCGCGGGACACCGGGCACGGAGCGGGGGAGGGGCCACTTTTCCCGCGCTCAGCACCAGTTTGTAACTCACCCCCACTGCCAGCCTGGGCCCTGCGCCAGCTCCGGGCTCGGCCATCAGGGCTGTGCAGCAGAGGCAGCAGCTGCTGCAGCCCCACCCCCGCTTGCTGCGCCGGGCAGTGTTTGCCACCGCCGCTTGTGTGCTGCCCAGCTCACGAGCTTCAGGCGGACAGCAGCAGCAAACGTTACCAGGTGTGGCAAGTGGTGGGGCTGCAGCAGCTGCTGCCACTGCAGTGCAGCCCTGACGGACGAGCCCGGAGCCGGCGCAGGGCCCAGGCTGGCAGCGGGGGCGGGTTACAAGCTGGTGCTGAGCGTAGGAAAAGTGGCCCTCCTCTGCCCCATGCCCAGCACTCCGCACTGCAACCACTCATAGCCTGCATCGGGCTGCCTGGGCCTGCTCAGGACAGCCATGCACAGGCTGTCAGCAGCTGCAGCAGGGAGCACCGGCTGGGGGGGGACACGGACTTTCTACTGCCCCTGGTTTCTGTCATTTTTGACAAGAACCAAAGACAGATAAATATTAATTTTCTAAATTTTTTAGGGGTCCTACAGCCAGATAGAATGGCCTTGCGGGCCATATTTTGCTCCTCCTCCTGGCCGTTAGAGTAGATCATTTACTTCAGCCTCTAGTGAATATTTACACTGTCTTTTGGGGGGGGGGGGGGGGTTTGATTTCTCATTTAAAACACACAACTGTATCGTGCCACATTTCATTATTTCTGCCTGCGCCTTAAGAAATGCCTTCATTTACTTGTCTTGATTAACTCTATCAATTACAGTAAGAGTCTGAGTTTTCAGAACCATCTTTTTTTTGTCTTAACAAGCTGTTAACACTTTCCTCTATAAAAGATTCACAGTATTCATGGAGAGTGAGGCGAAGTAAAAAAACCCAACGTTTCTCACCCCCTTTACCAATGACATTGAAGATACTTATACTTTCAGCAGTTTCTTCCGCCTTGCAATACACCACAGAACACACATGCCACATTGCTCACACTCTGTTTTGCACCAACACCTTAACAAAGCTGCTTACTCATTAGGCTTCTATTTCTGTTACAAACATTCACAGTTTCCAGCACAGTGGTTAATTTTCTTTACTACTGACTTCTTATGGGACCAGCAATAGAAAAGTATTTTACTTAACCACCTCAGACACTCTCTGAGATCAAGTTACACCTCTCTTTCAAGGTTGTGGTGGGCAAGTTTGTTATTACCCTGAAATAAAATAGTTTTCTGATAGCATACTGTTAGGTTAACAATAATTTAGATTATTGAGAAGTATTAGATTTGCAGCTGAATACAAGGCATAACCTGTGGCCTAGCAATGCTGCTGACCACAAGGCAGAATAATAGCTAAGCCAGCCATTTATTTATGTTAAGTAATCATTTTAACTGTGTTAACCATTTTCTGAGTGAAATGCAGCAAGTAAATTTGTATAAGTCTATGTGCTGTAAACCAGATACAGCAAGGAACAAGATAAGACAAAGAAGCCATTATTCTAAGTACAGTGATCATGTCCTTAAGAAACATCTAGTACTGTGCAAGTTTTTGCTAAGGTATCATAATGTTACTGTTACTTAACTTCTTCAGCTTTTAGAAAAATGCTAGCTTAACAGAAATATGCTGTTATGAAGATTTGTGAAGCACCGCCCAAGTATTGCTTTTGTTAACCCTGTAGTCTTGCCTTGTTGTAAAAAGTATAAAAGAACGCCCCACCCTTTAGGGGGGGCCATTTCGCCTCTTTGCTGGCTTATAATCATTGCTCGAGCAAATAAACTGCAGTAAAGCCTTTACCCATGTTGCCTAGTTCCTATGCAGCTAGACAACAAACTCCAGAGAGTTTTCTCCCACAACAAGGTTGCTATATTCCTTTCTGCTATAAAGCAGTTATTTCTAAAATTCCATTCTTATCCTCTGCTCTGCTGTGGCACCAAGGTGTATTTCTGCCACATCTCTCTTTATCTTGATCTTCACCAAGAGTTTTTCTGTTGGGGTATGCTCCCCCTAGCCTTTTCCCAATGAAGGGTAACCCACAAGGCGGTGGGAGCTAGGGTTTTAAGGTGCCCTATATCCCCTTGCCCATTCCCCAGAGTGGTTATTATGCGGCATTTTGCAGAGCCTACCTTGCTACAGGTAGCTCCACCACACTAACCACACCCAGGAGGGTGGCAGTTTGAGGTCCCATCTAGGACCAAACTCTCCACTCTCCTGCTCTGGTCTTCTTCATTCCTCATGGGCACAGTTTCTCACTTCTGGGCTTCCTGATCTCTCATCGGGTTGGTGAGATCACAGGTTCCCAGCTCTGGCAGCTTTAACAGTGGTCTTTTCTCTGTGCCCCTTCTCTGGACTGCCAGATCTTCTAGGGCCCTGCAGATCCTTCATCAGATCCTTCTCTCTCTTGTCTCCCCTCAGAGCCTCTGGACTCCATCCAGCTCTATTCTCTCCTGATTTAACCCTTCCTGGACTCCAAGTTACTAACTCTGCCTCACACCTTTTGGTTTTCCACGCTCTCACAAATTCTGGCTGGGCTCTGCTCTTTAGTACCTACTCTTAATTCTTCTCTGTGCTCTGTGAGTCTGTTTTCAACCTCCCTTTAAAGAATCTCTCTCATTCTTCAAGAGGTCTTCTCTCTAGCAACTATCTGGAATACCACGTCTGAGTCTTACTTAACTTCCAGCTTTCCTTCCCTTTACCAGATTTTAACCGTATCCTTTCTGGTTTACAGACTTCACAGTCCATTCTCATCAGTGGCCCTTCTTGTCTTGCATTTTGTAAACCAGAAGTGACGTGTAGGGGGTGCACATGCACCCCCTGATTGTGGATGTGCACCCACTACAAAAAGAAGGTCGCCGCTCACCACCCCCCTCCCCAACACCACCGGTGGCATCTACAGGTGGACAGTGATCCCTGCTGGCCACCAATATGACTACTGGTGGTGTCTGCAGGTGGTCACCTCCCCTACCCCCCCGCTGCCAACAGTGCCAGTGGTCTGTAGGAGCTCCTGCTTACTGCCGCCATGCTCCTACCACTACCGCCAGCTCCTGCCACTTCCGTGCCCCCACAGCTGCTGGGGGCCCACGTCGTTCATGTTGTAAACCAATACATCCAGCAAATCCTGTTCTCTCTCTCACAGCTTGTCAGTTCTTACAACGCACACACAATCCAGCAAGCTTTTTTCTAGGACCAAGAAAGCTCCCTCTGAAAGACTGTATGTGACAGATTACACACCACACACAATCCCCTTGGAAAAGGTCTTGCTACCTCCAAAAGGAACCGCCTAAACCATGCATCCCTAGAGAAAAAACAAAACATGTCTCTGATAAGCTCACACTTCCTCTGCCCAGAGTAACCCTGGGCACTGATCTCTGTTTACACGGCTGTACCCTGATGTTTCCCCAAAACAAGATGGGCGGAGGAAAGGGGGAGGGGAGAACCAAATTTCACCTTCACTTTCCAATCATAAATTCTCTGCCACTGCCTGAGTAGATGTCCAGTAACATACCTTGTCTCTTTCTGTGCCCCCTGCGGCCTCTATTCTCCCAAGCACGCAGGATCGCAGGATCTGTCTCACATTCCTCTAACTGTCTCTGATCTCTCTGAAGCTGCACTGCCTAGATAACACTTTGCCTTGCCATAACCTGCACTTGTAATCTACACCTTACAGACTCCACACAAAACACACAAGACTGCTCTTGTAACCATCCAAAAAGACTAACTTTTCCCAAGGACCCTAGAGTCAAAGGACCCTGTTCATTCACACTGCCTTTCCACCAGAGAGATGACTTTCTCTGCTCTCTAGCTTCCTATTGCAAACACAACAGGAGGTTCTTACTTAACCCCATAACCATGTCCTCAGCCCTCCCTTCCCTGCTTCTGTCATCACCACCTGCAGGGCTGAGATGGGCCAATGCAGCAGCAGTGTGGGGAGGAGTGGTCCCAGTGAGGGTGGGGGGGAGGAGTGGGTGCATTGTGGTGGCAGCAGTGGTAGGGGGAGGGGAGGAGTGGGTCCAGACCCGATGTGGGGCGGGGAGAATAAGCAAGCCCAAGGTAGGGGAGAAACCAGCCCACCGGGGCAGTAGGGAAGCAGCAGTGGACCCAGCCCAGCCTGGCCCAGCTCAGCAGCAGAAAGGGGAGGGGAGGAGTGGGCCTCCTTCCCCACTCAGACTGAGGCCTACTGCTCCCCCAATCCCTCTCCCTGCTGCCGCCGAATTGGCCCCAGCCCACTACTCCCCACCCCCAATGCGGTGACCCAGCTTCTCCCCACCCTCAGGCCTGGGCCCACTCATCCCCTCCCCCTGCAGTGGGGAAGAGGGGAGCAGGCCTGGACCCAAGCAGCAAGAGGGAAGGGGAAACGGGCCCAGATAGGGGAGAGGCACAGGGCTCTGTCCACACCTATTCCCTCCCCCCCACTGGCATTCTTGATGGGCAATTGGCATATCATATCATATCAGCCTAAATCTGTCTGTCTGTAACGCTTTATTCGTGGTGTGACTGGCTGACAGAAACAGCCAATCAGAGTGATTCAAGCATGGGGGAGTGCCACCATGATTCTGAAGCTGCACCAAGGTTGGGACAGAGGGTGAGAGAGCCAAGGCAAGCACCCCCACCACAGCTGGCCTCACCCCCCCACCCCCCATCAGCCTGCTCCCTGGAGGCGGGGGCAATAAAGTGGATGGAATGGCGGGGCAAGGCCAGCAGTGCTGGCCTCGCCCCCCCTGCCCTGCTCCTTGCAGGTGGCAACAATGGGGCAGATGGGGGAGGGGGAGGGCAACGGAGTTGGCCTTTCCTCCCCCTTACTCCTTGCAGGTAACAGCTGCATGGTGAGGAGCGGGTCAGGAAGCCGCAGGGGGGCGAGGCCACTGGCTCTGGCCTTGGCCAGCCCCTCCCCCTTTCCATCGTCACCGCCTGAAGGGCCCAACTCGGCAGTGGTGGGAGGAATAGCAGGTGTGCTACGGTGGCAGTGGTGGGGGAAGGGGAGGAGAGGGCCTGGGCCCAATTCGGGGGAGGACCAGGCCTGAGTGTGGGGAGAAGCTGGTATTCACGCCACTAACCAGCAGATAGTGCTTGGGGATTGTTAAAGCACAATTAACTCTTAAATAGAATGTGAAATACGAACACAGACAACCCAAGTGTCGTAAAAGCAAAATCTAATTTTATTAGTACAACAAGTATTATCTTATCAGTTTCTATATTCAGAGAGAGAAAAACACTTAGTACAATGATCTCACCCAATCCCAGATGTTACTTTACTTCACAGAAAAGACGGCCACTCAGTTCCTAAAGCAAAGGGTGCATCGTTGGCTGGGATGATCTAGACAGGTGTTGAAAGCTGGATTCATGATAAAAATGATGATGACCACACACTTAACTTCCTTGCTTCCCCCTTTTATGCTTTTCCTTAACTTGACTCCTTTGACTCCTTGCTTTTGAACTGCTCTCTCTGCAGTCAGCATATTGTCCATATTTTATCCTGTCAGCCTATTCCTTTGTTCAACAGCCCCATTACGAGCATACCTCTTAATTTTGCTTTTTTCCAGTGTCTTACTTTAAGCATTGTCCATTGGTCTCCTTTATCACTTTTCATTAATATATCCAATCATTTCATCCCTCTGATTCAGCTGACTAGTGCCAAGTTCAGTTAATTTAAGCTAGTAACAAAATGATTACTATGTTGTATTAGAAGAACTTCTTACCATGATAGAAAAAGGAAAGAAACATCATGCGAGCAAACTCAAGGCCATAAGCTGCTTGCATGAAACAAGGCCAGCTGATATTGCAAACACCAGCAAAATAAAAAGTTCAGATAACGATGAGGCTATACAGAACTTTAGGCTGAATATAAAAGAAAACTTTAAACAATTCTGTATTTCACCACTCTATAAACAGGTGCAACTTTAAAGCATAAAATATGACAAGCTACCCTAGCACCGGCCTGCTGCGGCGGGGAGAGTAGCAGGCCCAGGCTGACATGGCAACAGTGGGGGGCACAGGAGGAGTGGGCTCTGAGCTGACATGAGAAAGATGGGGTGGGGGAGGACTGGGCCTAAGTTGGGAAGAAGAACTGAGCCCAAACCTGAACTGGGGGAGAAACCAGCCCAAAGTCAGGGGAGGAAGCAGCGGGCCTGGCCCAACACAGCTTGACATGGCAGTGCCTGGGGGAGCAGAGGAGCAGACCTCCCCTCCACTTGGGCCCGGTCCCACTCCTCCCCCATTTCCCGCTCTCCCCCACATCAGCCCCAAGCCCACTCCTCCTGTCCCACCGCTGCCACCGGGTTGTCCCAGGCCCACTGCTCCCCCAGCTGCAGCAGGTCAGCTTCTCCCCAGCCTCGGCCCAGTCCTCCCCTGCATCAGGCCCAGGCCCACTTCTCCCCTTCCCCCACCACTGCCGCTGCCATGGGGGAAAGTGGGCCCAACACAGGAAGGGGAAGCAGCAGGCCCAACCCGACACAGCAGCAGCAGGGGGAACGGAGGAGTGGGCCTCGTCCCCCATGTTGGGCCCAATCCCATTCCTCCCCTACCCGCCTCACATTGGCCCCTTCCCCGGTGCTCCCATCTCCCACCCCCACCACCACTGCAGCAGGGAGGGAGTGAGCAGGCCTGGACCCCAAGCAGCAGGAGGAAAGGGGGGAGTGGACCCAGATGGCGGGGGGGGCACAGGGTTCCAGCCCCACCTGCTCCCCACCCATCCCCATCATTCTTGATGGGTAATTGGCTAGTATTCTAATATTTTATAGAAGCCTAAACATGTCTGTCTGTCTGTAACACTTTGTTCGTGCTCTGATTAGATGACAAAAAGCCAAGCTTCCCCCGCATCGGGCCTGGGTCTTCTCCTCCCTTCCCCCTACTGCTGCAGTGGGGAGAGGGGGAGCGGGCCCAGACCCCAAGCAGCAGGAGGGAACAGGGAGTGGGCCAGGATGGGGGTGGGCCCAGGGCTTGGTCCCCGCCTGCTCCCCTTCCCCCCCATTCTTGACGGGCAATTGGCTAGTAATATAATAAAAGCCTCTGTCTGCCTGTCTGTCCATAATGCTTTATTCACACTCTGATTGGCTGTCATGGCCCTGGCCCAATGTGGGTGGGGGCCACCATGACAGTGGGGACTGAGGGGCCTCAGCCCCCTCCCCTGCTCCTTGGAAGCAGAGGGGGATGATGGGGAATGGAATGCCACCATAATGGAAGGGATGGAGTGGGGGGGGTGAGGCCTGCAGCGCTGCAGACCTTACCCCCCTGGGTCTGCTTCTGGAAGCCAGGGGCCAGTGCCTCCTCCCCCCCCCAACTGCACCAACAGCCAGCAAGAAGGGGAGGCAGCGGGGAACAGAGGAGGGAGGGAAGTGGGGAGGGGAGGGGGAATTACTGGTGGCTGTGCCCTGTCACAGCTGCAACCACTAGCACCATCACCACCATGGTCACAGGCCCCAGCCCTGGCCCAAATCAGGGGGGGAGAGGGTGGGGAATGGCCCCGGCCCTGGCTGGAAGTGGCGGGGGGCAGGCAGGGAGCAGCCCCAGCTCTGACCCAAAAGGGAGGGGGGAATCAGCTCAGGCCTAGGCCCTGGCCCCAAGCAGCAGGGGGAGACAGGGACTGGCCCCAGCCCTGGCCTGGAGAGGAGAGGGGAAATGGCCCAGCCCCAGCCCAAAGTGGTAAGGGAAGGCAGGGAGAGGCCCAAGCTCCGGCCGAAGGGGAGGGGGAAATGGCCCCAGCCCAAGGGGGGGGGGGGGGGGGGGGCAATGAATGGCCCAGGCCCCGGCCGGAAGGGGAGGAGGGAAAACAGCCCAGGCCAAGGCCCCAGCCTGAAGCGGTAGGGGGAGGCAGGGAGCAGCCCCAGCCTCAGCCCTGGCCCAAGGTGGTGGGGAGGGGGGGTGCCAGACACAGGCCTCTGTCCCTGTCCCCATCACTCTTGACGGGCAATTTGCTAGTTTAATATAACGTATTGCAGCATGGCATAGCATTCTATTACATTATATTAACTCAGAACAATGCAAACAACATAATGCAACCATAAAGCAATGCAAACATTATGATTTCATATCAGTATGATGTCATCTCATCATGCAAGGCAAGGTGGCATGTCATTAATGTGATATAATATAATACAATACAATGTGATATATAATGCAGTATAATATATGACATAATATATGCCATAGTATAGTATATTAGAGGTGCACCAATACATCAGTCCAATATCGGATCAGCACTAATATAAAGAAAATTGACTGTATCGGAAGTTGGCTTTTTTTTGCCTGATGTGGCTGATAATTTGGCTGATAGATGTCCCATGCACGCGCACAGCCACAGTGCACCACGTAAGTGGTGAGGAGCACAGCCCGGCAGCTTGGAGAGCTGCATCCAGCTGATAAGTCTGTTGTGGTAGAAGGGGAAGTGGAAGGGAAGGGGTGTGGAGGGGGTAGACTGAGGCCCCTGCAGTGAGGGAGGGAGCGGGGCTGGGGTAGGTGCTGCCCAGGTGGGGTGAGGCAGGGTGCGGGATGGAGCCATGGCTGGTCGGGGGGAGGGGGGGGGGGGAGCAGCTCCCACTGCACACCCTGGAAGGGCATGTGGGGGCGTGTGCCCCTGGATCTGCATGGGACAGGGTAGGTTGCCAGTATGGGCTGGGGCTGGGCTGGGCTGGGCTGTGCTCGGGGCAGGGCAGGTGGTGATGCTGGGAGGAGGGTTTGGGGGCAGCTACAGCGAATTTTGGGGTGGCTGCAGCCCCCACATAACCCCCCTTCCAGTGCTGCCACTGCCCACTCCAAGCACAGCCCTTCCCAGCCCCCCACTGAGAAGAGCCCAGCCCAGCACAGCCCCAGCCCCAGCCTGTAGCAGCAGCCCACCCTCACCCCATGTAGATCCAAGAGCACACGCCCCCTGTGCCCTCCCAGGGTGTGCGCAGTGGTGGGAGCCACCCCCGCCTTCCTGAGCCACGGCTCTGTCCCATGCCCTGGCCCACCCCAGGCTGGGCAGAGCCTGGCCCAGCCCCACTCCCTCCCTCACTTCAGGGGCCTCAATTTGCACCCCACCACACACACACCCCTTCCCTCCCTCTGCCCCTTCCACCACAACAGACTTACCAGCCAGACACTGCTCTTCAAGCTGCCAGGCTGGCATATTGGAAATTGGATCGATATCACCCAATATGCCTCCTTAAAAATCGACTATCAGTATTGGCTCCTAAAATCTCTATCGGTACACCCCTATAATATATAACTTAATATAATGGTAGGAGGGCACTGGGATATGCCTGCTTCTTTAAGAGTGCAAGCAGCCAGAGAGGCTGTTTGCAGGTGGCAGAGGCGAGTTAATGAGGGACTCACCTGAGCAGAAGAGGGCTCAGGCTGGAGTTATATAAGCTCAGAGCCTGCACTGGTCAGGAAGGTATGCCCACTGGAAGATGAGGAAAGTTTGCCCTCTTAAAACGACAGGAGAGGCTTCTGCTGTTGTTGGCATTTCTGTTATAGCCCAGGGGCTTGTGGTTTATGTTACTGTATATACTGGCAGCTTGGGGTAAAGGGATGTTTACAGAGGCCCCATTAGTGCCCAAGAGGCACACAATCATCTTGAGCCTCGCTAGGAGCAGGCTTAAGTTCTGAGCTATTGTGGAGCCCAGAGAGGGGCAGAGTGCAAGGCTATAGAGCAGCCAGGGGCACAGCGAGAGAAGGGCGCAGTCACATAGGGACTAGGGACCCAGCTGACAAAGGACAGGGGACCAGTGACTGGAAAGGACAAGAGAGAACTAGTGCCTCAGAGCCAGGTTCAAAATATCAGGCCCAGGCCAGAAGTCCTAGCAAAATTAAAGCCAGCACCATACCTAGATTCCTGGCAGCCCTGGGCGAACTTTTAGTATCAGGCCCCTGCTTTTCAGAGATAATGATAATAATTTTTTTAATTACCATTTTTGGGGCCCCTTTCTGTCCAGACCCTGGGCTGCTGCCTGGTTCACCCATACCTGGGTCCAGCCCTGATTAAGGGTGCAGAGACCAAGGAGGCCAAAGCCCCAACAGAGGAAACAAAGTTATAGTAACATCTGTGAGGCTTGGGGTGGGGTGTAGGGGACGAAAAGCAGCCACACAACTTGCCCTTAAGGCACAGGTGCTCTACAGGGGCCTAGTCATGCCATGAGGGACCTATCAGTCCTGAGTGCTGGGTTGAGACCCAGTGGGAGATTATTAGGATTAAGGCTTACTCTAAGGCCTGTCAGAACCTCCCTTAATCAACCTTTAATATTAAGAACAAGGCATGGCAAGAAAGCAATCTAGGGAGAGTCTCATTAGAGTTTGAGCTGGACAGGGGCTGCAGGGCCACTAGGGGCCCACCCTGTGGCCATGATATAATATATGGCAAAATATATTAAACATAGTGCATTATATTACATTATTTTCATACAGTGCAATATAAAACAGCATAACAGCCATAAAACAACACAAACACAATGGTGTCATACCTGTATGATGTCATGTCATCGTGCAACACAATGTGGCATGTCATCAATGTGATTCATAGATTCATAGATGTTAGGGTCGGAAGGGACCTCAATAGATCATCAAGTCCGACCCCCAAATGATATAACATACCAAAACAATCGGTGCTTCTTATTGTGCATTATGATAGGTGATTTACATTGCATCATTCCTGTAGCAGGGCACCAAGATATGCCTACTACTTTAAAGGGCAGAAGCAGCCTGGCCAGGCTGCTGAGAAGCCTAGGCAGAGCTCCGCAGCTGCGGGTTGATTGGCCCTCACCTGCAGGTGGTCTGTTGACATGGGGGGCTGGCCTGGGGGGACATATAAGCCTAGGGCTGGAGCTAGCAGGAACACTTGCTCTCTCTCTCTAGCAACTGCCAAGGAGAGGAACCTCTGCCCAAGCAAACTACCTGAGACTAGATGCTACCTACTTTGCTGCCTACAAGAATAGTGAGGATCAGGGATCCGGCTTTTCCATTTCCCACGGAAAAACGGAGAAAACCACAGATTACCTGTTTTTATTGGAGAAAACGCAGGTTTCTTTTAGCAGAGAAATCCTGGATTCTCTGCTTTTGCAAAGAGCTCTTGCAGGCTGGCATAGCTCCAGCCTGCAAGAGCTGATTGCAAAAAGGGTAGGAAACCCCCAGCCCTGGCCAGAGGGGGAAGGGGAAGGGCGGGGCCTGAGCCTATGAGGCAGCCAAGGCTGGGCTCAGGCTCAGACTCTCCCTTTGCCCCTGGAGTATGGAGGTAAGTGGGGCTGTGGTGCAGGTTTGGGGAAGATAGTTGGGGGCTGAGGGAGTGGGGGGTGCTGCCGGCCCCAGGCAGCACGTCGCAGCTGGGATCAGGGCCAGGGAGTGAAGGCAGGGGTGCCCCTCTGCGGGTGGGGGCTTTTCGGGCAAGCGACGTGGGGCACAGTGTGGTGGTGCCCGCCACGTGCGGGCCACACACATGCCACCCAGCCAGCTGCCCAGGAGAGGGAGGCTGGCACGCAGCTGGAGCACAGCTCCATGGCCAACTGCAGCCACAGCGAGGGATTGGGGAGAGGAGGGCAGGGGCTTGGGCTTGCACGCGGCGGCTGCTGGTGCTTACCTAGAGGCCTGTGACAGCAGTGATGGCCACTACCTATAAAACTTCCTGCTTCCGCTGCAGAGCCATGCCTGGAGCTGTGCGGCTGGTGGCAGCAGCGCGGCGTGGGGTGGTGTTGGGGATGGCTGCATGCCGCCTGGCCACCACCACGCTGCGACTGCTACCCAGCAGGTGGCTGCACAGCTCCGGCTGTGGCTCCACAGCAGCAGTGGGAGGTTTTGTAGGCAGCGGCCATCACCACTGTCACAGGCCTCCAGGTAAGTGGCAGCAGCCACCACGTACAAGCCCCCACACTCCCCACCCCTCCACCCTCATCGTGGCTGCAGAATTGGCCAAAGAGCTGTGCTCCAGCCTCATGTCAGCCTCCCTCTCCCCCTCCCCTGGGTAGGCAGCCAGGTGGCATGTATGCAGCCTGCACATGGCGGGCACCAACACAATGCGCCCCACATTGTTTGCCCACAAAGCCCCCGTGCAGAGGGGCACCCTTGCCCTCACCCCCTGGCCCTGCTCCCAGCTGCAGTGTGCTGCCTGGGGCCAGCAGCACCCTCCACTCCCTCAGCCCCCAACCATCTTCCCCAGCCCTGCCCCACAGCCCTCAAACCCCACTTACCTCTAGGATCCAGGGGCAGAGTGCATGGCTCCACGGTGGTAGCGCTTACCCACAAAGCCCCCCTACCCTGCATGCAGCCACCACCACCCCACACTGCCATGGAGCCATGCAGCTGGTTGCGGGGCATGCCGCTGCATGCAAGCCTCCTGCTTCACCCCCCAGCTGGGTGGCATGTATGTGGCCTGCACACGGTGGTTGCCACTGCCCTGCCGCTGCCGCGCCCTATGCCATTTGCCCACAAAGCTGTGCAGGTGGCTGTAGGATGGTAGCTCAGGGTGCAGTGGCAGAGTTGCGGTGGCAGCCTCCGTGTGCAAACCTACTGTCAGGCCGGCCAGCATGCGTGTGGCCCACAGAGTGGCATCCCCTGCCCTCACCCCTGGCCCTGCTCCTGGGAATGGGCACAGGGGCACACTCCCCCCTTCTTGATCTACTCCCTCCAGCACCTTCCCTTTCCCCCAGCCTGCCCCCTCCTCCCACACACACTTACCTGTGGGGTGGATGTCAGTGTCTGCATGTCTGGGGGGCTGTTGCGAGGGATATCAGGAGGGCTGTTGAGACTGTGGCGGGGAGTATGGGGCACCAGCAGTGCTGGGGGCCTTTAATTTTTACCATGGATTTTAGGTTTTTAATCGGAGAACTT
The DNA here is from genome assembly GCF_030867095.1 of Alligator mississippiensis. Lineage (NCBI taxonomy): Eukaryota > Metazoa > Chordata > Crocodylia > Alligatoridae > Alligator > Alligator mississippiensis. The sequence goes on from NC_081831.1 coordinate 27,847,213, forward strand.
GCAATTTTTAATCAAAGAAAACCAGGATCCCCAGTGAGGATCCAGGGGCCTAAGATACCCAGGGCTAAGAGATGTGTTGTCCTAAGGGTGGAAGTTTTACCTTCTTAAAGAGACAGAACAGAGTTTCCATTAGCATTATGTTGTAGCTCAGGGGCTTGTATTTGTGTTATTGTTTACTACAGTGGACTGGGATGAGGCTAGAAAGGGAGGGTTGGAGGCCTCATTACTGCTCAGAGAAAAGGGCACAGGATCTGGGCAGAGCCCAGTGACAGGCACAGAGCCAGGTGCTAGAGGGAGAGAGGCGCAGAGCCAGGTGCCAGAGGAAGATGCCAGATAGAGAGGCACAGAGCCAGGTGCCAGAGAGGGAGGTACGGAGAGAGAGAGAGGAGGGGCCGGACACCAGGGACAAGCACAGAGGGCCAAACATCTGAGAAAAGGCAGAGTTAGGTGCCAGTGAGAGAAGCACAGAAAGTCAGGCACCAGAAAACTTGGTGTCTGAATGGCGTAGACCAGGGGCGTCCAACCTTTTTGAATGTGAGGCCAGATCACGAACTTTTTATCACCCAGTGGGCCGGCAAGCCATATTCAAAGACCTCACAGGAAGTGGGAAGTGACGATGAAATGGGTCTGGAAATGTGGTTTAAAATCCAAAATAAAAACAATATGAAAGCAACAATGAAATAATACCAAACACTTGACTAAAATAAACACTTAAGTTACAGCATCAAGCTATTTTGACATTCTTCCCTTGTCAGCCTGGGAGCTTTGCAGGGAAAGGGGCCAGGCCTTGGGTGCTGCTTGGTGCCTCGGCCACATTTCCCCCAAACCCATCCTCCCAGACACACACTGCTTGGAAAGAAACAGGAATCAGGGGCTCAGCAGGCCATACCCAACCCCCTTCTGGCTACCTTGGCCTGAGTTTCTCAGAGTTTTGCATCCTACTATTATTTTTTAAAGGTGGAGGTGGCTGAGACCTCTCGCCCATACCACATAAGGAGTCTGAGACAGAAGGGTGCCCGTTCTGCTGCCCTGGTGGCTGTGGACACTGCCTTAGAGGGGGAGGCAAAAGGTCAGGGATGCCCCTGGCTTCCCTGCATTGCTCTCTAGCCTCCTCCAGCTGAGCCCTCTCTAGTGCAACCTTGTATTAATTTTTATTTACTTTTTGGGCTCCTGTGCCCCCTCAGCCATGCCGGTACAGGCTGGGAGAGAGATGGCCTCCACCCACAGTGTTTGGTGGCTCTGGGCTGGGGGTGGAGCTGCAAGGCAGCTGAGTTGGTACAGGGCGGCCCAGGGCCAGAGCTGTCTGCTTGGGGGCAGCTAAAGGGTTTTAGTTTTCTCTTCCTGGATACAAGCCTGGCTCAGGTGGCCCTTCACCACTAGCAGCTGGCAGGCTCTAGGGCTGGGGGCTGTTAGCCAGAGCCCAGCCGCCTGGGCCTTTCAGCAGCACACAGCACTTTTGGCCTCATGGCTGCAAGGAGCAGCCAGGACTGGGAGCAGCCGGCGGGGCGGGGCAGGGCAGGGCAGGGCAGAAGCGCGGCGGTCCCAGGGCCCCCGGCCCCACCTGCAGCAGCCAGCTCCGGCCCTGGGCTGAAACGAGGCCGCCGGAGGAAGCGGCGGCAGGTCCCGCCCGGGCTGTGCAGCGACGGGCTCTTCCCCCCGGCTGTTCTCCGGCAACGGCAGCAGGCGCCGCAGCCCCACATACAGACGCCGGCGCTGGGCGGCCCTTCCGCAGCCAGGAGCCAGGTAACGCTGCGCCGCCCCCTGCGTAGAGCGCCTCTGGGCCGAACTTCTCCCGCCCAGCCCGGCTCCGGCAACCGCGCGCCCCGCAGCCCCGGCCCGGCCCTGAGGCGCTCCCAGCTCCGCGCAGGAACTTACCCTGTGCCTCCGCCCACTCCGCATGCGGGCAGGCCGTGGGCCATGCTTCAGCTCCCCCGGCCGCCCGCCGGGGCCAAGGGGCGGAGCCAGAGGAGAAACTACACGCGTTCTCTCCAGCTCGTCTAATCAGGCGCGGCTGGGGAAGCCCCACGCTGCACAGCTCTAGGGGCAGCGGCAGCAGGACTCGGCTCACTGATGAGCCCAGCCCCGCGGGGGTAAGCAGCTCACCTCCCCTCGCTGCCGGCTGGGGCCCCGCGGGCCGGCTCTGCCCGCCTCGCCAACGCCGCTGCTGCAGAGTGCGGAGCAGGTGTCTCGGGCCAGATAAAATGGCTTCACGGGCCACATGGCGGCCCGCGGGCCATATGTTGGACAAGCCTGGTGTAGACAGAGCCGACCCGAGCAGGGTGCAAAGCCCAGGGCAAATCAGCCCATGCGGGGCCCCGCCCCCACTGATTCTGTGCGCCCTGGACCGGAAGAAGCCACCAGCAGCATCAGCAGCAGGGGGAAGGGGGACAGCAAGTGACCAGACGTACAGCTGGCAGCAGCAGCATGGAGTCGCTATGGCTGCTCCTCCCAGCTCTGTGGGCCCCCCAAAGTGCGGGGCCCGGGGTAGTCACTCTGATTTGTCCCCTCAGGGACAGCCCTGGGTGTAGAGACAGGAGCCAGAGGGCTCCATATAAAGAGGGCACATAGACATGATAACAACAGCGTTGCAGCTGCGAGGTATGGGACACAATAAGGGAAGGTTGGAGTCGTGTGTAAAGCCCTAGATAGTGGGGCATAAAATGGGCAGCTTCCCACATTATTATAACTAGTATTTTAACAACAAGGCATGGCAGATAAGACTGGGCAGACTGCCCTAGACAGGTGGGCGGGCCAGTACTGTGCCAGGCCCTGGAGAGTGCTCCCTGTCACAATTCCATTGAATTAGTTTTGCTTGCATGCCATGCCTTGCCTATGCAATTCAACAGACTCCATGCTCCCATCACCCCATCAGGACACACAACAGTCCCTCCTCTCCCCCAACACAAAATTGATGCAAAATCATGTGGTTTAATAACACATTAAGTCAGTATCATATTCTATTGTAATATATTATACTATAATATATAATACTATATTGCATTAGGCCACATTATACCATATTGTATGTACTATACTGTACCATACGATAATGATAGCAGTGCCAGGTACATTTAACACAGAGCTAAGGCCTACAGTTCTGTGCTGCCCCCTGCTGGGGAGGGAGGAGAACTGCATCCCACTGCAGCCAGGGTTGGCAGACAACAGGCCTCTGAGCACAACTCGGGCATGGAGAAGCAAGGCCTGGCCCCATTTGTATATTATTAGGAGATGGCTGATTCAAATACAGCTGGGAGGATGGTGGGATCCAGGGTGGTGAGCATACAAATGGGCCTGGAAGGTCCAATACTCTCCCATCCCACAGCTGCCTCACCCAGAGCTGGCTGCATCTCGGCCTTCTCCCTGCTGTGTTATGCTCAGCTATTCCCCACCCTGCTATCTGTGTCCCCCAGAGCTGGTTGCACCTCAGTCCTTCCCAAGCAACATGATACTTAAGCATCCCACCCCAGAGCTGGCTATATTCCCCCCCGCCCCCCATGTTGGTGCCTGCGTTGGAAGGAGACAGGGAGCCGGCAGAGTGCGAAAGCTGCTTTATTAGTGACAGACAGCCCAAGGTGAGGGCTGGAAATCAGATGGGGTGGGGGAAGGGAGGAGGAAGCACCCCAAACCAGAGAAAACAGGTGTCTGGGTTCCCAGCCCCCCTGCTCTCACCCTCCCAGCCTCCAGTCCCCTCCCAAGGAGGGCTCCTACAGGTTGCATCCAGTCACATAACTTGCCACATCCTGGCCCTGGCAATATATCCGCCAGGCCACCCTGGAGGGGGACAGAAAAACCTGTCAGCCCCAGATTCCCTCCAGACTCCTGACAGACCGCCCCCCCACCCACCCAGCACTGCCCCATCGCTCCCCCAGAACCAACATCAGCCCCAGCCCCTGCTCCCCACCACCCCAGAGAACACAAGCGTCCAGGCTTCCAGCCCCACCCCACAGTTCCCACATCCCTCCCAGAAAATCCAAGCATCTGGGTTCCCAGCCCCCACCAGAGATGCTGCATCAACCTCCCCCTCATCCCACCCTCCCACACACCCATCACCCTCCATTAGCTGCATAGACACTCCCAGCCTCAGAAACACCCCCAAAGCACCTCTAGGTTCCCATAGTCCCTCCCAGCCCCACCAAGTCTCCCTTGTCCCCTCACCAGGCACTCATCCCACTTAACTCCTGGGCCACAATCTTGGCACATCAGACATCCCCAGCGATGTCAGGGGTCAGCAGGGCTGAGGTGGGGCAGAGATGGGAAAGGGGTCAGTCAGGGGGACCCCAGACTGGATGTGTGTGGAGATGCTGCCAGCTCTGGGGTGGGTGGCTGGGTACAACCAATTATAACAGGGCATGGGGAGGGCTGAGATGTGGCCAACTCTGGATGGGGCAGCTAGGGAACAGCCAAGTATAATAGGACATTGACAAGATGCAGCCAGGTCTGGGGAAGAATAGCCAAGTAGAATGCACCATGGGAAGGGATGAGATGAGGCCAGCTCTGGGATGGGGAGGTAGGGATGGATGGATGGACAGAAGGGTTTGGGGAGAGAGGAAGTGCATCAGGAAAGAGAGATGGATGAAGGGATGGCTTTGCTTTGAGTAGACAGATGGACTGCTGTGTTGAGTAGGTGGTTGGAGGAAGGGAAGGATGGATTGACAGCTGTGTGTTGAGTGAATGGAGGGAGGGATGGCAAGATGGAGGAATAGATGACTGTGTGTTGAGTGGTGGATGGATGGATGGCTGTGTTGAGTGGATAGAGCGAGTGGGTAGGGCCCTCACCCGAGCACGGGATGTGGCAGAGGTCAGTTGAGTGCTGTGTCCCATCATGACTGTTGATTTGGAAGATGCCAAAGTCGGTGCTGCTGTCATAGTGGTTGTAGTGTCACTGCTGTGTTGTAATTACTCTCGTGCTTGGCCATGCACACCCCTGCAGGAGACAGCCTCAGTGCCATGTGGGGGGGGCAGGGGCAACAGCCAGGCAGGGAACAGGATATAATTACCCGCAAGGAAGGGAGCTCTGGCAAGTAGCAGTGAGTGAGCATCTGCTGGAGTCTGGGTGGAGCCTGGACACCTGGGTTCTATCTCCCCACCTCCCCTTCCTGAGCAAGGAGAGCCCAGGTGTCTAGAGACCTTGCTGCCACCCCAAATGCTTCAGGCAGAGAGCTCATAGAAAACCCAAGTATCTGGGCTCCCAGGCCTCCTCATTCTCCTGCATCACAGACTCCCACCCCGCAACCAAACTAGGGATAGAACCCAGGCTCCTGGATCTCCAGACCTCAAGTCCCCATTCTCTTCCTAGAGAACCCAGGGGTCCAAGTTCCAAGCCCCCACTCTCCTACCTGAGAACCTAGGTATCTGGGCTCCTAGCACCACTTACTCTCATTTCTGCTCCAAGCCCAAACCCAGGTGTCCTGGCACTCTCAGCTTCCCAGGCCGTAACCCATGTAGCCATCCAGCCTCAGGCACTGCAGCTCCAGTGCCAGCTCACAGTGGGTGAAGACCCAGCCCTGGGCACCCCCGGGGAAATGCCCCCCAGAGAGACAGAAGCAGCAGCAGCAGTGACTTCATGGGGACAGCAGAGGGCACTGGCCAGCTGAAAGCCAGACCCAGCCTTATACCCTCCTGCCCCACCCCCCAGCTTTATCTTTGCCCCCACCCAGATGGCACCAGGGGCTGTATGTGCAGAGAGATAAGAGGTGTTGGGAGCTGCCCAAACCACCCCAAGCCAGGATCATGGGTGCTAGAAACTGTCCAGCCCCCCCCAGCAGAGATAGGGGGGCTATTAGGAGCTATACAAGCCTCCAGACCCATAGAAGAAGAAATGAGGCAGGGATGTTATAAGGAGACCAAAAACAGGCATGAGCTTGTTGACTGAAAGAGTCTATTTTCACCCCAAAACCAGACATTTTGTTAAACAGAAACAGCCCCAGTATTTCCCCCATTTTGGCAAATCTTCCAGAAGGAATATTAAGGCACTTTCCAGGGCCTCCTCACTCCCAGCCCACAGCTCTCCCCTTCACCCACAGTGCCCCTAACTCCCAACCTGCAGCCCAAGGTTAAGCGCCCCAAGGTTTTTGCTTGCATCTACCTCACCCACCCCTTGGATATGTCCTTGAAGCCTGGACAGGGGCAAGGAATGGGGGAGGAGGGTAGTCTGGGTTTATTACCTCCATATCTCCAACCTTGTAGCCAAGTCCTTAAGGAGCCTGGAAAAACACAGAGCCCAAGAGAGGCTTGCCTGGCACCCAGATGTATCCAGCTCAGGTGGGGCAGCTGGACAACAGGCAGGTATAACACTGGAGAGGGATAGCTGAGATGCCAACTCTGGTATTGAACAGCCTGGAAATGATTGCATGTAACAGCACACAGGGAAGTCTCACACCAGTCCTCATAATGCAGCTACCTCTGGGGTGGGACATGCAGAAACAATAGCATATAACACCACCCAAGGAAGACTTTTTTGCCACAGCAGTGCAGACAACTCTGGGGTGGAACAGCCTGGAGATGGCTTCACGTAATAGCACATGCTGAAGTCTTGCCGAGTGTGAGAATGCAGCCAGCTCTGGGGTGGAACAGCAGCTTATAACAGCACACAGGGAATTCTTACTAGTCCCCACAATGCAGTCTGCTCTGGGATGGAACAGCTGCATATAACATTCCCCAAGAAAATCTCCCCAGGCCACAGGATGCAGCCAGCTCTGGGGTGGAATGACTGCATGTACCACCATGCAGAGAAATCTCCCTAATCTCCACAATGCAGCCAGTTCTGGGGTGGAACAGCTAAAAACAGTTGCATATTACACAGCTCTGGGAAAACTCTCCAGACTCCAGGATGCAGCCAGCTCTCGGGTGGAACAGCTGCACAGAATGCTGTATCAGGAAGGCCTACTCATCCTTGGTCCCAAAAATGCTATGGAGGAGGGCAGGGATAGGTGTGGGGCCACGGTGCTGCTGGATTTCAGGCTCAGTGGGGCGCTGGCAGTAGCCCCAGGAAGAAGCAGGGCTGGGGCCAGAGCCCGGAGTTGGGGCAGGGCGCTGGGCCTTCTCCACACTGCGCAGGTAGAAGCCGGTTTCCCTCTTGGCCTGAGCAATCTCAGCCCGTAGGCGCTGGGCCTGAGCCTGGTGCTCCCAGGCCAGGTGTTCGCTGAGGTGGGGCCAGCGGAAGCGGTGCAGGTACTGGATCACGGTTAGGGGGGAGGAAAGACACAGGGGTAAGTGAGGGCTGGGAACCCAGGCATCCCAGCCCCCTACTGTCCAGGCTCCCAGACTCCACCTCCTCACCATCAGCCACCATTTCCTTCCCAGAGATATGGTGAACCCAAGAATCTGGGCTCCCAGCACCCACCCTGCATCTAGAGATACAGAAAACCCAGGCATTCAGGCTCCCAGATCCTCATCAGCCACCACTCCCTTCCCAGACTGAGTCCTTAAGGACTCACCTAAATATGGAAAACCCAGGTCTGGAGTCTAAAGCTCCCCTTCCCCCCTCCCAATCCAGACACAGAGAACCCAGGCATCTGGCTCCTAGACTCCACATCAGTCACCACCATTCTTTTCCCAGAGAAGGGGGAGAACCCAGGTGCCTGGGCTCCAAGCCCCCACCAGCTGCCCCTATCCAGAGATACAGAGAACCCAGGCATCCAGGATCACAGACCCCCATACCAGCCACCACTCCATTTTCAGGGATAGGGAAAACCCAGGCATCCAGGCCCCTGCCTCTCACTCCCCTCTCAGAGCCAGAAAGAACCCAGGCATCCAGCTCTGGAAGGGAGAAGCTAAGAAACAGCCAAGTGTAACACCCTATGGGGTGGCTCGCCCAGTGCCAAGATGCACCCAGCTCTGGGGTGGAATAGCCAGGTATAACATGCCCTAGTAAGAACTGAGATGTGTCTAGCTCTCAGGTGGAATAATCAAGTATAACACCCCCTAGTGAGAGTTAAGCTCACCCAACTCTTGGGTGGAATGCCAAGTATAATACCCCATAAGGAGGACTAAGAGGGACCCAGCTCTGAGGTGGAACAGCCATGTACAACACCCCTTAATGAGACCCAAGGTGCATCCACCTCTGGGATGGAATGACCATGTATAATATAGCCCATTAGGAGAGCCAAGATGTGCCCAGCTCTGGCAAGCAACAGCCACATGTACCTTGATGTTCCAGAGGTCAGCATGGAAGCGGCTTCGTTTCCGGGTGCCCATAGGCGTGTTGTGGAGACTGGAGGCCACGAGCTTGGCCACCCGCTTGTCCCGGAACTCCACCCAGCCCTCCGTGTAGTTCTTGGCCCGTGTTCCTGCGACATTCTTCTTCCTCTGCCACACAAAACGCTCTGGGGGGTGGGGGCGGAAGCAATAGGTCAGCCCCTCCAGTATGTCCCCGGCATCCTCATCCCTCCCAAAATGCGGACAGCTCTAGGGTGGAGTGGCTGGGGAACAGTTGAGTAGAACACAGCACAGGGAAGGCCAAGTGCAGCCAGCTCTGGAAAAGGGAACAGCCAAGTATAACTCTACAAAGCAAGAGCTCACCCATAGCCAAGATGTGCCCAGCTCTGTGGTGGGGTTGGGCAACAGCTGAGGACACCTCTACATAGGAAAACCCTTGATGCAGCCAGTTCTGGGATGAAGCAGTTCGGAAATTGTTAGGTATAACACTGCACTGGGGACTGTAGAGATGCAGCCAGCTCTGAGGTAGAGTGGCTGTGGAAGAGCTGAGTAATAACGCTACAGAAAAAGACTGCCTCACAGTGCTGAGATGCAGCCACCTCTGGGGTGGAACCAGTGAGGAACAGGCAAGTATAACACCATATAGCAGGGGCTTGGCAGATGCCAAGTTGCAGCCAGCTCTGGGGTGGAGCAAAGCATCTGGGGAATGGCCAAATATAACACTGCATGGGATGGGGATTCACCCAATACTGAGATGCAGCCAGCTCTAAGGTGGGGCAGCTGGGAAATAGTCAAGTATAACAACAACAGGGGAAGGCTGCAACATGGCCAACTCTGAGGTGGAACAGCTGAGGACCAGCCACCTATAATGCCATAAAGGGCAAGCTGATATGCAGTTAGCTCCAAGGTGAAACAGATAGGGAACATGAGCATGACACTGCACTGGCAAGGCAGAGATGAAGCCAGTTATGGGGTGGAGCAGGTGGGGAACAGCCAAGTATAACACCACATGGTTAGGGGCTCACATGATGCCAAAATGCAGCTAGGTCTAGGGTACAACAGCTGAGGAATCGTTAAGTATAACACCATGCATGCAAGGCAGGGATGCAGCCAACTCTGGGGTGAAATGGCTGGGGAACAGCCCAACATAACACCAGAAGGGAAAAGCCAAGTTGCAGCCAGCTGTGGGGAGGACCAGCTGGAGGACAGCCAAGTATAACACTGTGTTTGCAAGGCAGCCACACAGCCAGCTCTGGAGCACAACACCTGGCACCGCATAACATCACAAGTACCCCAGACCTAGGCAAGGAAGGTGCCAACCCAAAGCCCCCATCCAGATGCCTGAGTTCCTACTACCCACCCACCCTAAAACTCACTCTCAGGCTGCAGGAAGACACGGCCAACCTCACCGTAGGCACCCAGCAAGGTGCGGACATGCCGGGGGCGGAAGCGGGGAGGGATGTGGCCCAGGTAGATGATGCCGGGGACCACCTTCTTCTGTGGGAGAGTCACCTCTCTTGGGCCTTCGGCCTCAGCTGGCTCCTCCTCGGCCAGGGTACCCCTTGCACTGCCCCCCAGCTCTTCAGTGGCACCTGTCACCTCCTCCTCCTCATCAGCATTTACTCTGCCCCCTGGCTCTTCAGCATCCATCACCTCCTCCTCCTCTTCCTTCACTCTGCCCCACGGCTTCTTCTGCATTCCAAGGGGCTGTGACACAAAGAGAGGGGGGGGCTGAGATGCAGCCTGGCCCTCACCTTAGGGACCTTCCCCACACCTCCCCCTAACACTTTGTTTCCTACCCCCCCCAACAACTGTCTTTCCCCCCCCCCCCCCCCAGCTCCATAGCATCCCATAGCCCCCTCAAACCTTAGGAGCCTTCCCTACACCCCCGTAGTTCCCTCTCAAACCTTTAGCAAATCCCTCTGGACCCCACAGACCCCCAAAACCCTTAGCAGCCCCTCAAATCCCATACCCCTGAAGAACCCAACAAACCCTCTAGACCCTTAGCAGCCCCCACTGGACCCCATAGCTCATCCTGCACCCCACACCACCTCACAAACCCTTAGATGCTCCCCTGCACCTGAAAGCCACCCCATAACCCCCACCTGCACCCCATAGCCCCCTCAAACCCTTAGCAGACACCCCCCACACTCAGAATCCCTCCAAACCCCACAGCCCCTCCTGGAACCCATAAACTGCCCCCTCTCCCTGTCCTGGGTGCCTTCCCCCATCCCTTAACAATCCCCCCTGCCAAGGGCCCCACATCCCACGTCCACCCCCTATCAGCCCCCCGTCCCTGATCTCCTCCCCCACCCCATGACCTTCTCTTTCCTACCCCGCCAAGCTGACCGGACGTCCTCACTCTACCGGGCCTGCGTTGCAAACATGGAAGTACAGCCGGGCAACGGGCGGAAATAGAAGAGGGGGCGGGGACAGAACTCCCGGGGGGGGGGGCGGGGACAGAACATTGACGTGGGGAAAGAAGGGGCGGGGCTTAGGGTGCTGCGGCCTATAACAATTGTTCCCGCCTTTTCCCTAAGCGGGGCGTGGCGAGGTGACTAATAGACACACAGACAGCCCCCCATGAGACACATACCAAGACAGGTCCTCTTGACAGACATACAAACAGCGCCCCCCAGTGACGGACAGACACGCAGACAGACCCCCCCCCTCCATCCCCGCGCCTGGGCAGACGGACACGCGGACAGCAGCACCCCCATGAAAGACAAACAGATTTCCGCCCCCCCCACTGACCCCCACCGGACAGACACACAGGCAGGCCCTGCATGACAGACAGAGCCACAGAGAGCCCCCCCACCCGCCTGACAGACTCACAGACGGCACCACCCCATTTGACAGACATGGACCCCCTCCCTCTCCTGGACAAACAGACATGCAGACAGCACCAATCCCCTTGACACAGGCACACACCTTCCCCATAACAAACAGACTGACACATAGACAAACAGCAACTCCCCTCCCCCGCAGCCCCACAAGGCCTGACAGAGAGAGGACCAGGGACCCCTGCATCTTGGGATGTGCATTACCAAGTGTTGGCTTTGGGGCCCAGAGGACACCTGGGTTCTCAGTGGGGCAGGAGCAGGGCAGGGTGGTAGCCGGGACACCTGGGTGCTTTCCCCAGCTCTGGGAGGCAAGTGGGGTGTAGGAGCCCAATACTTGGATTCATTTCTGCTTCTTCCCTGTGCAGCCTCATGCCTCAGTTCCCCACCCCATGCATCTCCCCCACTCCTCCTTTCTGCTGAGGAGGAGCAGGGGAGCAGCCAGACCCTCCTGGCTAGAGAAGGCACAAGAGGATTAACAAAGGGATCAGCCATGGTAATGCAGCCCTGCAGTGCCATGCCCCCCTGTACCACAGCAGACAGAGGGGCTTGTGGGAAGGTAGTGGAGTGGGTCCTGGCCTAGCCTGGAGCTGGAACCTTGGGAGGGAGCAGACTATGCCCTCAACCCCCTTTCCAGGCCCAACTGGCCTGCAGATGGGGGGGGTATGGAGGCAGGTAGGTAGGTAGGGGGTATGTGGATAGAAAGACAGACGAATGGATGGAAGGAAGAAGAAAAGGATGGATGGATGGATGGATGGATGGATGGATGGATGGATGGATGGAAGGCAGGCAGGAAAATGGATGGACAGACAGACAGGAGGGGTGCCTGTGGATGGATAGACAGATGGATGGATGGATGGATGAATGAACAGACAGACAGATGGCATGTCTGGACAGATAGACAGTCAGATAGGAGGGGTGCCTTTGGATGGGTGGAAAGGGGGGTACCTACAGATCTACAGATGGGAGGGAGAAATTATGTGGAAATGGACGAGTGGAGGTGTTATATGGTGACAGGTGAAAGAAGGGGTGGATGGAAGGAAGGAGGGGCACCATGGAGTCAGAGGGCTGGATAAGGGAAGGGCTACACAGGTGAGAGGAAAAAAGGCCCCAGTGACAGTGGGATGGATAGGTGGAAAGATGCAGATGTTATAAGAACCTGGGTGAATGGGCAGGGCAAGAGGGTTACACAGGGATGGAGGAATACATGGAAAGAGGGATAGAGACATCTTCATCAATGATCTGGATGCATGCATGAAAGGCACACTGGCAAAGTTTGCCAATGACACTAAGCTATGGGGAAGTGTGGCCATGCATCAGTGTAGGCTGATGATCCAAGCGGACCTAGACAGATTAGTTAGATGGGTGGACCAGAACCAAATGCTGTTCAAGACCGAGAAGTGTAAAGTGCTCCATCTAGGGAGGAAAAATCCACAACAAACTTACAGGCTTGGTGATACTACACTAGCTAGCACCACATCTGAAAGGGACCTGGGGTGTCATAATTGACTATAAAATGAATATGAGCCACCAGTGTGATGCTACAGTTAGCAGAGCAAACAATACACTGACCTGCATCAACCGATGCATCTCAAGCAAAACTAAGGAAGTCATTCTCCCACTGTACTCGGCATTGGTGAGGCTGCAGCTGGAGTACTGCTTCCAGTTCTGGGTGCCACACTTCAAGTTGGATGTGGAGAACCTTGAGAGAGTCTAGAGCAGAGACATGCATATGATTAGGGGCCTGAAAAGCAAGCCATACGAGGAAAGGCTGACAGGTATGGGACTGTTCAGCCTAGAAAAGAGAAGACTTCAGGGGGATTTGGTGGCAGCTTACAAATATATCAGGAGAGAGCATCAGGGACTAGGTGAATAAATATTCACCAAAGTGCACCAGAGGGAAACCAGGAGCAAAGGTCATAAACTCCTAGAAGAAGGTTTCAGACCGGATATAAGGAAAAACTTCGCAGTTCATGTGACCAGACTGGAATAGAGTCCCAGCAAGGGTGGTGCAGGCACCTACCCCAGAGATCTTCAAAAGATGACTGGACGCACACCTTGCTGGGGTTATTTGACCCTAGCAGTTTTTCCTGCCCAGAGCAGGAGGGCTGAACCCAATGATCTCACAAGGTCCCTTCCAGCCCTAAACTTCTATCTATTGGATGTGTGTGGGGATGGGTGAATAGATAGGTAGGATGTATGGCATGCCCCCCTTCTGGCCAGGCACTATTGAGTGCCGAGCACTCCCCTCCTCCACCTAATGCAGCCTAATTCTCCCCCTTCCCTACTGCCTCCATGGCCAGGCTTTACGCCCAGCACAGGCCTTTTAGTGTAATTAAGAGACAGCATTTAATTGACATGCAGCCAGCTCTGGGGCGGGGCAGCTGGGAAACATTCAACTGCATATAACACTGCAGTAGGGGGAAGTGGTAGAGGATGATACCCCAGGGCTAATTTGACCCTGAGCCAGTGGGGTCCCAGGGACCAGGTATGGTTGGGTGGGTCAATCCATTCCTCCATCCATCTATCACAGATTCACAAATTCACACCCCTCTGTCTATCCATCCATATCCCCATCCCTGGACAGGCACTCCCATCTATCTATCTATCTATCTATCTATCTATCTATCTATCTATCTATCTATCTATCTATCTATCTATCTATCTATCTATCCCCATACACCCTCCTTATCTATTTATCCATCTATCTACCTATTCATCATCACACACCCTGTCTGTCCATCTATCCATCCACCACTCCACCTATCTATCACCCCTCTATTCATCCATCCATCCACCCCATACATCCTCCCTATTCATCCACCCATCCCCACATACACCTCTATCCATCCATCCATCCCCGTACATCCTACCTATCTATTCACCCATCCCCACACACATCCAACAGATAGATAGACAGACAGACAGACAGACATGGGTGAATAGGTAGACAGACTGATGACCGATGGATGGATGGATATATATTGATAGGTAGATAGACAGACAGATGTGGGTAGGTAGTTAGGTAAGTAGGTAGAGAAATGGGATAGGCAGATGGAGACAGACAAATATGGGTAGGGAGGTAGATGAGTGGGTAGATAGAAAGATATGTCTAAGCAAGTATTAGCTAGAGGGAGGCCATACGGGTGCTAGCTGGATGGGGGCGGGAGAGGGGCATGGATTTTCCTAGCAGTTCCTGGCTGATTCCACAGCCCTGGATGGTTTAATGCGATTGCTTTGAACTGAGAGAGAGCAGCAAACAGCTGGTGTGTGTGTATGTCAGGGGGATCCCAGGCAGCCCCAAATCCCATCCCTATCTCCCACAGCCAGAGGACCCCCGCCCCAGATCCCTCTGTGCCTCACCCAGGCAGGCCCAGCCTGCCTTGTCCTTGCTTCCTTTCCTAGCCATTATACCCCCCCCCCCACCATCTCACCCAGACAAAAGCCACCCCCAGGACCTACTTCTCTTTCATCTCCTCTGTCACAGGCCCCCCAGCCCCATGGCAGCACTTAGGAGAGGAAGGGAGGGAGCCAAGGGGGCTTCACCTCACACAGCCCCACAGGAGGGTAGGAACAGAAGCCAGCCGTCCAGGCGCCCCCTTCCCTGCCCAAACCCACCAGGCCTCACTCCCCCTCCCAGAGTGTGTCTGGGCTCTTAACCCTTAGACTCTATTACTATCCAGAGAACCCAGGTGTCTGGGCACTCCCCTTTCCCCTCCCCCTGCCCTAACTCACCAGTCCACACTCCCCTCCCAGAAAACACAGGCGTCCAGGCTCCCAGCTCATCTGCTCTCACACCCCTTGACCCCCAGGCTCTTGGGCTCCTCCCGCTCTAACCTGCCACACCCTACCCAAAACCAAGGGAAAACCCAGGCATCCAAGCTCTAACACCCCAGACCCCCACCCTAGCATGAAATGAGCTGGTGTGGTCTCAGATGGGACCTCTATTCACAGTATCCCTCACTCTCAACCCACAAGCCCCCCACTTAGCCCTGCAATGCCCCTCATTCCCAATCTGCAACTCCCCCACCTTAGTCCAGAGGTACCCCTTACTCCCAATCCACAGCCCCCCTTCCCTGGTGGGATGGAACCCAGTAGTCCTTTCCAAGGGACTCCAATCCCTGGGGTCTCTGGCTCAGGATGGAGTGAAGGAAAGAACAGAGAGGCTGACAGGGAGGGAGGGAGGGAGGGAGGGAGGGAGCGTGGCAGGCAGTGGAGAGCTGAGTGTCCACCCACCACCACCCCTGATCAGCTCTTCTCCCACTCCCAGCACCCAGCTCAGTCTCACCAGGCAGCCAACAGGGACAGACGGAGCCAGGGACGCCCCCAAACGCAGCCCCCCGCACTGGGGTCTGGTGGTGGGTGGGCCCCCAGGCCCCAAGAGGCAGGGCTAGGAGAACCCAGGTGTCCAGACACCCCAGAGCAGGCAAGGAGCATCAGCGAACATCACAGCCTTGAGCAGAGAAGGAGCAGGTCAGGAGTGAGGGGCATCATGGGGTGATGGGGGGGGAGTTAAAAGTCGGGTGTGGCTTGGGGCACCATGCGGCCATTGGGGGACTGCAGATTGGGAGCGAGAGGCATGACAGGGCAATGTGGTATCTACAGGTCAGGAGTGAGGGGCGTCACAGAGTGATATGGGGGTTACAGGTCAGGAGTGAGGGGCACCATGGGTCTATGGCGGGGCTGCAGATTGGGAGTAAGAGGCACCATGGGGGGTTGCGGGTTAGGAATAAAGGGCACCACAGGGCCATTGGGGGGCTGCAGGTCAGAAGTAAGGGACACCACAAGGATGGGGTGCTGCAGGTTGGGAGTGAGGGACACCACTAGGGTGGGGAGAAACCCTGTATCCCCCTCCCTGATGCCCACCATCTCCCCCCCAGGCTCTGAACTCCGCCATGATCCTGCTGCTGCCCCCCACCCCCTTCCTGCTTTTCCTGCTGTTGCTGCTGTGGGGGTACATGGAGGCCCAGCAGCCCACTCAGCCCCACTCCATCAAGATTGAGGGTGACATCACTCTGGGGGGGCTCTTCCCAGTGCACTCGAGGGGCCCAGCAGGGGTACCCTGTGGGGCAGTGAAGAAAGAGAAGGGCATCCACCGTATGGAAGCCATGCTCTATGCCCTGGACCAAGTCAACAGCGACCCCCAGCTCCTGCCTAACCTCACGCTGGGTGCCCGCATCCTTGACACCTGCTCCCGTGACACCTACGCCCTGGAGCAGTCACTGACTTTTGTCCAAGCCCTGATCCAGAAGGACACAACCGAAGTGCGCTGCTCCGATGGGCACCCGCCCATCCTGCCCCGGCCTGAACGGGTGGTGGGCGTCATTGGGGCCTCGGCCAGCTCCGTCTCCATCATGGTAGCCAATGTGCTGAGGCTCTTTGCGGTGAGTTGTGGCGAATGGCGGAGTGTAGCCAATGGTACAACCCAACCAATGGTAGGGGCCAGTGAGACCCAACACCCAATTGTCTGAACCAGACATCCAATGGATGGTACCACCCAAGGAGACCCAAATAATTGTATGACCCAATTTCACCTAACAAATGGTACAACCTATTGCTACCCAACCAATGGTAGCATCCAACCAACCATATGACCCAGTGAGACCCAGCCAGTGCTACCATCTAATGCAGGGGTAGGCAAAATGCAGCCTGCGGGCCGGATACAGCCCACCAGGCCATTCTATCCGGCCTGCGGGGCCCCTAAAAAATTTCGAAAATTAATATTTATTTGCCCCTGGCTGTCTGTCATGAGGCCCTTGATGGCTTGCCAAAACTCAGTAAGCGGCCCTCCCTCTGAAATAATTGCCCACCCCTGATTTAATGAGACCAAACCAGTATTACCACCCAATCATTTATATGATCCCATGGTGCTCAAACAATGATTTGATCCAACGACACCCAACCAAAGGTACAATTTAAGCAATGGTATCTCCTAATGAGACCCAACCATAGTTATGGCCCACTGAGACCCAACCAATGGGATGACTCACTGGTACCTAACCAATGGAGAAGCCCCATGGCACTCAACCAACGATATGACCTAATAAGATCGAGCCAAGGATATGACCCAATAATACCCAACTAGTGATATGGCCCGCTGAGCAATGGTATAATTCATTGGTATCCAATGGGGGCTGTGGGGTGAGAGCAGGCGGGTCTGGGAGTAGACACCTGGGTCCTCTGGGAGGGGAGTGGGTCTGGGGTGAGAGCAGAGGGGGCTGGGAGCTGGACGCCTGGTTCCCTCCAGCTCTGGAAAGCACAGTCTAAGATGATCCTTCCAGCTGTTTCTCTGCGGATTCTCTCCCCCACCACAATCCCGCCCCTCCCATTCCCAGATCACCCCTTTAATCCGTTAATCAAGTGGCTAACGAGGCTGGTGAGATAGTGGGACCCCCTCCCCCCCATCGGGGGGGGTGCAGAAAGATGTCATTACCCATGATCCCTTGTGGCATCACTCAAATGGCAAATGCTCCTGCAGATTAGAGGAGATTAAGGGTTGTGCCAGGGGCTGCCCCCTTGATAATCCCCTTCCCCACCTACCCTAGGTCATCAGGGCTATGTACAGCACCCAGCACCCCCTAATCCTAACCTGGAAGGTCTGTATAGCACCCGACACCCCCTAATCCCAGCCTGTGGGGTCTGTACAGCATTCTTGGGTGCCCTGCTTCAGAGCTGGCTGCATCTATATTGCTGTTATACTCAACCATCTCCCCCCAGCTGCTCCACCCCAAAGCTGGCTGCATCTGTGCCCTTCAACTACTGCAGGGGTTGTCAACCAGGGGTACACGTACCCCAAGGGGTACTTGGGAAGGCTCTAAGGGGTACGTGTGGGCAGGGATGGAGCACCACCACCCACCACCCCACGCCACCATCTCCCAGGAGCAGGGCTGGGTTGGGGCGAGGGCAGCAGCAACCCTCTGTAGGCTGCACAGGCACCACCTGGTCAGTCAGACACAGAGTGGGGGAGGGGGAAGCTTGCATGAGGCAGTAGCCGCTGCCACCATCCACCACCCACCTCTCACGCTGCAACTCGGCATCCGGCCGCGTGACACCCCCCCCCCCCACACACACACACTTATTAAAAAAGGTTGATAATTCCTGACCTACTGTATAATACTCAGTCGTTTTCATTCCCACCAGAGTTGGCTGCACCTCTGCAGCCATTATACTCAGCCAATTTCAACCTGTTCCACCCAAGCTAGCTGCATCTTAATCCTCCCCATACCTGTCCTGTTCCCTACCTGCCCTACCCTAGAGCTGGCTGCATCTCCACCTTCCCTAGGCTGTGTTATCACTCAACCAATCTCAACTTCTTCCACCCCAGAACTGGGCCACATCTCAACCCACTCTATGCTGTGTGATACTCAGCCATTTTCCACCTGTTATACCACAAGAGATGGCTGAATCTCAACCCTCCTCCCCATGCATTATTCTACTCAGTCAATCCCAACTTGTTCTACCCCAGAACTGTCTGCATCTCTGTAGCTGTCACTGTATACTTATCCATTCTCAGCCTGTCCCACCCCAGAGCTGATGGCATCTGCACCCATCACCTGCTGTGTTATATTAAGTTGTTCCACCCCAGAGCTGGGTGCATCTCTGCAGCTGTTATACTTGACTGACCTCAACCTCTTCCATCCCACAGCTGGCCTCATCTCAACCTTCCCCAAACTGTGTTATGCTCAGCTGATCTCAACCTGTTCTACCCCAGAACTGGCTGCATCTCTGTAGCCCTTATACTCACCAATCTCAACCTGTCCCACCCCTGAGTGGCCACATCTCAACCTTTCACATGGTGGTCTCAACCTGTTCTACCCCAGAGCTGGCCACATCTCTGTAGCCATGATATTCAGCTGTACTAGTCTCTTCCATCCCAGAGCTGGCCACATTTCAACCTTCCCCATACTGTTATATTCACCTGATCTCAACATGTTCTATCCCAGAGCTGGCCGCATCTCTGCAACTGTTATACTCAGCCATTCTCCACCCACTGCACCCCAGAGCTAGCCACATCTCCCTGCTTCTTTTGTCCCCTACCCCCCAGATCCCACAGATCAGCTACGCATCCACAGCGCCGGAGCTGAGCGACAACACACGCTATGAGTACTTCAGCCGCGTGGTGCCCCCAGACTCCTACCAGGCCCAGGCCATGGTGGACATAGTCCAGGCACTGGGCTGGAACTACGTGTCCACACTGGCCTCTGAGGGCAACTATGGTGAGAGTGGGGTCGAGGCCTTTGGGCAGATATCCAGGGAAGCTGGTGAGTAGGGTGCAGTCGAGCAATGGAAAAGGGGCTATGGGTCAGGAGTGACAGGCACTATTCCACGCTCCCCCCACCCCCAGGTGGGCTCTGTATCGCCCAGTCCATCAAGATCCCAAGGGAGCCAAAGCCAGGCGAGTTCGACAAGCTCATCAAGCGGCTCATGGAGACTCCCAATGCTCGTGGCATCATTCTCTTCGCTAACGAGGATGACATCAAGTGAGAGACCAGGGGTGGGGGTGTCTGGATAGCTCCTAGCACACCCCATCCTGGGAGGGGGGTCTGTGCAGCTCCCAGGACCCCTATACTTTGGCCTGGGGGTCTATATAGCTCCTACCATTTTTTACCCTGGCCTGGGGGTTTGTACAGCACCTGGTGCCCTTGGATCCTGGCCTGGAGGGTGGTGAAGAAGGGGGAGAGGCAGCTGCCCTGACCCTGTCTCTGCCCCCTTGCAGGCGGGTGCTGGAGGCAGCAGCCCGGGCCAACCTAACAGGGCACTTCCTGTGGGTCGGCTCTGACAGCTGGGGGGCCAAGACAGCACCAGTTCTGGGCCACGAGGATGTGGCTGAAGGCGCTGTCACCATTCTGCCCAAGCGCACACCCATTGAAGGTACCAGGAGGTGGGGCTAAGGGGGGGAGGTGCAGCCTGGTGGAGGGGGTGGGGCTTAGGGGAACCAGGGGGCAGGGCATGGTGGAGAGGAAGGTGCATAGGGGAATGAAGGGGCGGGGCTTGGTGAAGGGGAAGAGACTTGGGACACCAGGGGATGGGGCTTGGTGAAGAGGGTGGAGCTTAGGGGAACAAGATGGAGGGGGAGCAGCTTAGGGAGGCAAGGGGGTGGGGCCTGAGGGGAGGAGCCTAGAGGGATCAGGGGGTGGGGTCTCTGATGGAGGGGAAGGGGCATAGGAGTGTCCTCCAGGCCTGACTCCTAAGACTGCCCACTGCCGATGGAGGGCATCGAAGGGATGGAGCCAAGGGAAGTGGGCAGTCCTTAGGGGTAAGGCCTGGGAGGCAGGGCCTGGGGTAGAAGCCAAGAGACAGCCTCTGAGGGAAGGAGGCAGAGCCTGAGTGCTGTAGGACCAGGGGTGGGGCATGATGGGTGGAGCCTGGACTTGAGGGGGGGGGTTCATGGTGCAAGGTCTCTAGGGTCTAGTAAGTGGGGCCCGGGCTTATGGTTCAGAGCTACTAGGGCATTGTGAGTGGGGCCCCAGCCTCTGTGGCATAGGGGAAGGGCATGAGTGGGGGGTGTAGCCTGCCTCACCCCCTCCCCAAGCTCCACGTCCTGGGGGAGGCCATCCCTCACGCTGAGGACTCCCCCCCCCCCCCCTTCTCAGGCTTTGATCAATACTTCACTTCCCGCTCCCTGGAGAACAACCGCCGCAACATCTGGTTTGCCGAGTTCTGGGAGGACGACTTCAGCTGCAAGCTGACGCGCCCAGGCAGCGCCCCCGGCTCCGAGCCGGCCCGCAAATGCACCGGTGGGTCCAGTGATGCAGCCAGCTGCGAGGTGGAGCAATGAGAACCAGCCACGTAGAACAAGGAGGGGGCAGGCTGAGATACAGCCACTTCTGGGGTGTGGGACTGTACAAAGACTAAATGTAACAATGGAGGGGGAAGGAGGAGGTGCATCCAGCTCTGGGATGGAACAGTGGGAAACTGTTCAGTATAATGCTGCATAGGGAAGGCTGAGATGCAACCAGCTCTGGGGTGGAACTGCTGACTACAACAACGCCTGGGGAAGGCAAGATGTCCCCAGCTCTCGGGCGGAGCAGTGGGAAATGGCCAAGTATAACAATGGAGGGGGAAGGTGAAGATGCAGCCGGCTCTGGGGTGCAGTAATGGGGAACTACTGAGTATAACACTGCATAGGGAAGGCTAATATGCAGCCAGCTCTGGGGTTTGGGGCTGTGGAACCAACTCTGTGATGGAATGGCCAAGTATAACACTGCCTGGGGAGGGCAAGATGCACTCAACTCTGGGGCAAAGCAGTGGGAAGCAGTTGAGTGAGATGCTGTAGACAGAGGACAAGATGCACCCAGCTCTAGGATGGAACAACCAAGCATAATATCACAAAACATGCAGCCAGTTCTGGGGTGGAATAGCGCAAGGACTGGCTAAGTATAACACTCCATATAGGGGACTATTCTCAGATTGACATCCCCTAGAGGGGAACGATGTAGCCAGCTCTGGGCTGGGGAGGTGCGAATGGCCAAGTATAACACCACAAAGGCTGCAGCCAGCTCTGGAGGGGTAACAGGTTGGGGGAATGCCTGCATAGCAGACCACCAAAGATGTGCCCAACTCTAGGGTATAACACCCCCACTCCCTGCAGGGGCAGAGCGCATCGGGCAGGACTCGCCCTACGAGCAGGAGGGGAAGGTACAGTTCGTCATCGATGCTGTCTACGCTATGGCCCATGGACTCCACACCATGCACCAGGCCCTATGCCCTGGTGCCCCTGGCCTCTGTCCCCTCATGGACCCCCTGGATGGGCATGACCTGCTGCAGTTCATCCGTGCTGTCAGCTTCAACGGTGGGTGGCTGCAGGTTGGAAGTGAGGAACACTTTGGGGGTGGGGGGAGGGCTCTGGGTCAGAAGGGAGGGGCACCATGGGGGCGGGGGTTGTGGGTTGGAAGCGAGAGGCACCACAGGAAGGTGGAGGGGACTGTGGGGTGAGAGTGAGGGGCACCGTGGGGGGGGGCTGTGGGGGGGAAGAAGGGCACTGTGGGAGGATGGAGGGAGCTGCAGGTCAGGAGTCAAGGGCATTGAGGGGATGAGTGGGGCTGCAGGCTGGGAGTGAGGGGCAGTTCCTGGGGCAATCACCCCTTCCTGCCCCATCAGGCAGCGCTGGGACTCCTGTCACCTTCAATGAGAATGGTGATGCCCCTGGACGCTATGACATCTTCCAGTACCAGGTGACCAATGCCAGCACCCCCGGCTACCGTGCCATTGGCACCTGGACAGAGACCCTGCGGCTCAACGTGAGCTGGGGCCAGAGGGTGGGGGGGTGAAACCCCTGGGTCCCAGGGAACCTAGGCCAGCCCACACCCCAGAGCTGGCAGCATTTGGGAGCTTTCGGGTGCCACATTCTACTCAGCCATTGCCTCACTCCAGAGCTGGCTGCATCTCTGCAACTGTTATACTCAGTTGTTGCCCATGAGCTCTACCTCAGAGCTGGCCACATCTCAGCCTAACCTGTAGAGCATTATACTTGGCCAGTCCCCACAGGCCCCACCCCAAAGCTGGCTGCTGCATCCAGGCAGTGGTTTCCTTCTAGCTTCTCCACCCCAGAGCTGGCTGCATCTGTACCCTTTTTGTGCACTATTATACGCAGCCTGCTCCATATCAGAGCAGGTGCATCTATACAGCTCTTCCACTCAGCTGTGTCTAGGTGTTCCATCCCAGAGCTAGCTACATCCATGCTCTTTTTATCCACTGTTATACTCAGCTATTCCCTCACACTCCACCCCAGAGCTGGCTACATCTACATAACTACTATGCCCAGTTGTTCCACCCGAGCTAGCTGCAACTATATAGCTATTATTCTCAGCAGCCACTCCTCCCTGTCCCACCACAGAGCTGGCAGCCTTTATATACTAGTTTTCTTAGCTGTCCCCCCAGAAACTGGCTGCATCTGTCACTATTACACACAGACCTTCCACTCCAGAATTGTCCACCTCTACATAGCTGTTCTACTCAGCCATTCCATCTCTAGAGCTACCTGCATCTATACAGTTGTTATAACTCAGCCATTCCACCCAAGAGCTGGCTGCATTTATATAGCTATTATACTACGTTGCTCCCACCTGTTCCACCCCAGAACTGGCTGCACCTATATACCTCTCCTTACCTGTTCTACCCCCAGAACTGGCCACAGCTATATAGCTGTTATACTCAGCTATTTCATTCCAGAACTGGCCATGTCTGTATAGCTGTTACACTAGACTGTTTCTACCTGATTTACCCCAGAACTGGCCACATATATATTGCTTTTATACTCAGCCATTTCCACCCCACAGAGCTACCTGCATCTATATAGCTGTTATACTCAGCTATTCTTAGGCACTCCACCCCAGAGCTGGCTGCATCTATGTTACCCTCCAAACCTGGTCATATCTACATAACTGTTATACTCAGTCATTCCTACCTGTTTCACTGCAGAACTGCCTGCATCTATATAGTTATTATACTCTGCTATTCCTGGCTACTCCACCCAAAACTGGCTGCACCTATGGCACTGTTATTCTCAGCTGTTCCACCCCAGAGCTTGCTGCACTTATTTAGCTATTATACTCAGCTGTTCCACCTCAGACCTAGCCGCATCTCTATAGCTGTTACACTCAGCAGTTCCACCCTAGAACTGGCCGCATGTCTAGAACTATAACACTCAACCGTTCTTCCCTGCTTCCTCCCAGAACTGGCCACATCTATTTAGCTGTTACTCAGCCATTTCCCACAAGTCAGATGCATTTACACAGCTGTTCCCCACTAGAGCTGGCTACATTTATGTAGCCTTTACATCAGCGGTTTCTACCTATTCCACCTCAGAACTGGCTGCATCTGTATAGTTATTATTCTCTGCTGATCCACCTGAGTTGGCTGTATCTGTATAGTTGTTCCACCCCAAACTCCAGCCCAGATCTATATGTTATACTCAGCCATATTCCACCCCAGAACAGGCTGCATGTATGACAGTTATACTCAGCCATACCACCCTAGCCTCATCTGCCTTTCTCTCCCCCCACACCTGCAGCTAGAGGACATGCAGTAGTTGGGTGGCTCCGGACCATCCCCTTCCCCTGTACAACCTGCCCTGTATCCCCAGCAAGTGTAAGCTGCTACTGAAAGGCATCCCCTGCTGCTGGTACTGCTGTTATACCCAGCCTTCCCACCCCAGAACTGGCCACATCTATGTTGCTGTTACACTCAGCTGGTCCTCCCTGTCCCAACCCCAGAGCTGGCTGCACTTATACACTGGTTATACTCAGCTATTTCCCACTGCAACTGGCCATCTCTATGTAGCCATTATGCTCAGCTGTACCTACCTGTTCCACCTCAGAATTGACTGTATCTCTATAGCTGTTATACTCAGCCATTCGTAGCTGTTTCACCCCAGAGCTGGCTACATCTACATAACCATTCTACAACCCCTGCCACCTCAGCTGCATCCCTATAGCCATTACACTCAGCCATTCTACCCCAGAACTGGTTGTATCCCTACAGCTGTTGTATCTGGCTGTTCCACCCCAGAGCTAGCAACATCTCTATAGCTCTTATGCTCCCTGCTCCACCCCAACCTCATCTGCCTTTCTCTGACCCCTCTCTTCCAGCTGGAGGACATGCAGTGGTCTGGCGGTTCCCGGGCCATTCCCCCCTCCCTGTGTAGCCTCCCCTGTGGCCCTGGTGAACGCAAGGCACTGGTGAAAGGTGTTCCCTGCTGTTGGCACTGTGAGCTGTGTGATGGCTACCGCTACCAGGCCGATGAGAGCACCTGCCTGCCCTGCCCCTATGACCAGCGGCCCAGCCACAACCGCACCTCCTGTGAGCCCACACCTGTAGTCACCCTGGGCTGGGGGTCCCCCTGGGCTGCTGTGCCTGTGGCGTTGGCTGTGGTTGGCATGGGAGCCACCCTCTTTGTCCTTGTGACCTTTGTGCGGCACAACGACACACCAGTAGTGAGAGCCTCAGGCCGGGAGCTCAGCTACCTCCTTCTAGCCGGCATCCTGCTGGTCTACTTGGCCACCTTCCTGCTGGTGGCTGAGCCACAGGCCAGTGTCTGCGCTGGCCGGCGCCTGCTACTGGGGCAAGGCTTAGCTGTGACCTATGCAGCACTGCTGACCAAGACCAACCGCATCTACCGCATCTTCGAACGGGGGAAGAAATCCGTAACCCCCCCCCGCTTCATCAGTCCCCGCTCCCAGCTGGTCATCGCCGGGGGGCTCTCACTAGTTCAAGCTGCTGGTGCGTTGGCCTGGGTGGCGGCTTCCCCGCCCCACGCTGTGGTGGACTTTGCCCGTGGGAGGCACGGGGACCCCCGGGAAGCTCGGGCTGTGCTGCGGTGCGACATGTCCGACCTGTCCATCCTGGGCTGCTTGGCCTACGGTCTGGGGCTCATGGCCACAGGCACCATCTACGCTGTCAAGGCTCGTGGCGTGCCCGAGGCCTTCAACGAGGCCAAGCCTGTGGGCTTCGCCATGTACACCACCTGCGTTGTCTGGCTCGCATTCGTGCCCATCTTCTTCGGCACTGCCCAGGCTGAGGAGAAGGTTGGTGGTGGGGGAATTTTGGTGGGGAGGGGGCATGTTGAAACTGGGGAAGCCAGGTGTCTGGGGAGGGAACCAAGGTATCCCACCAGAACGGGGGAATCCAGGTGCCTGGGATAAGTGAAGGGGAGGGGTGTACCCAGGCATCTGGGTGCAGAAGGGGAAGGTGGGTGTCTGGGGCTGGGAGATCTAGGGATGGAGGGGGAGGAAGAAGGGAACCTAGGCGTCCAGGGGAATCCAGGATTCTGGGATAAGGGAAGCAAGGCATCTGAGGGAAAGGAGGAGGGACCCAGGCATCCGAGAAGAAAGCGGGAAAGGTGAGAAGGGTGGACCCAGATTTCCGGGAGGGAACTCAGCCCAAGCCCCACCCTTCTCCCCATCAAGCCCCACCCTTCTTGTGCCCCACTCCCGCACAGCAGCCCTGCCCTCCCTAAGCCCCGCCCACTCCCCTGCGAAATCCCACTTCCTGTCCCAGTCCCGCACTGGATAAACCCATTTCCCGCTAAGCCCCGCCCCTACACCAAACCACAACCACTCCCTTTGTGTCCCTCCCTTCTCAGCCCCGCCCATTCTCCCCCGCCCCCCTAATTCAAGCCCCTCCCCCGGCGCAGCTGTACGTCCAGACGGCGACGCTGACTGTGTCACTGAGCCTGAGTGCGTCCGTGCCGCTGGGGCTGCTCTTCCTGCCCAAGGTGCACGTGGTGCTGCTGCGGCCCGAGCTCAACGTGGCCAAGCGCAAGCGCAGCCTCAAGACGGCGACCAGCCCCGCACCCGAAGGACAGGCCCCGCCTCCCTGAGCCCGGTAAGCCCCTCCTCCTGGTTGGCTCCGCTCCCGGGCAAAGCTACTCCCACAGGCTCACTGGCCCATCGCTTAAGCCACGCCCCACTGCACAAAGCCCCGATCAGGTAAGCCCCACCCACCATGTATAGGCACGCCCCCGCTGCCAAAGCCACGCCCCTCAATCTAGTCGGCTGCACCCCCCGCAAAGCTGCTTCCACTAGTAGCCTGGCCTCAGTATTAAACGACACCCCTGTGCAAGCCCCGCCCACCACGCAGGCCCGGCCCCTATGACTGGTAAGTCACGCCCCCGCTGCTAGCCACGCCCCGCTGCCAAAGCCACAGCTCCCTCGTCCGCTCTCCCTTGCCCGGAGAAAGCCCCTCCTACCAGTAGCCCGGCCCATGTATTAAGCCACACCCGCTCGCACAAGCCCGCCCACCAGTCAAGGCCTGGGTCCCTGAACGGGAAAGCTATGCCCCCACTATCAAAGCCACACCTACATGGGAACCATCTCCCCCAGTGGCAGTCTGGCCTACGTATTAAGCCACTCCCCTCTGTGTGCAAGTGCTGCCCACTAGACAAAGCCATGCCCCCACGGATAGCCACACCCCCTGTAGGCACCACAGCCGGTTAAACCACACCCCCACGTGGGTGTCATCTTCCCAGGGCAGTCAGGCCCAAGCTCTGCCCACCAGGCAAGGCTCTGCCCCCTTCACCAGGTAAGCCACCTTCTGCCTGGTTAAACTACTCCCCATTGCTAGCCACACCCTGGTATGGGTACCACCTCCTCACTGGCAGCCTAATTCAGGTATTAAACCCCACCCCCTCAGTGCAAGCCCTGCCCCCGTTAAGGTAAGCCATACCCCCACTGCAATAGCCCTCTCTTCACTGACAGACTGGCCCATTTAAGCCCCACCCCCTCAGTGCAAGCCCCCCCCCCCCATCCCCTTGCCCTGGGATCCCCGTGCCCATTCCAGACTGCCCATTCCAGACCCCTCAAGCAAGGGGTGCATGATGGTTCCTCGCACAGGGCTGTCCAAGGGTGGGGCATAGCTGTACTTCTCACACCCCAGGATGAGGGGGAAGTGAAACCACAGCCCTTGTGCAAGGGCCTTGCATACCAGGGGCCCTCATGCAACAGGGGCCTTGAATGGACAGGACACCAACAAGACAATAGGTCTCAGGATTCTCTAGAGGTAGGAAAACCCAGAAGCCTGGGTTCTCTCCCTGCCTTGGGAGTGGAGAGTGTGGGACAGGGCGGGGGTCTGAAAGAACCCAGGCGTTCGGGTTTCCAGCCCTGCATCCAGCTCTAACCCCTTTCACCCTTGTGTCCTTTCTAGGCCACCCCAGAAGCACCAGGACCCAAAGAAGAGCAAGAAGACCAGGGGGAGGGGGGAAGTGGGTAAGAGCTGAGTGGAGGAGGCAAGAGGGCAATAAACCCTCATTTTGTAGAGAAGCAACCCAAGTTGCTCCATGGGGCGGGGGCTCAGATGCCTGGGTTCCTTTCTGCAGTCCCCCCCAACATTCAATGGAAGTCACTGGACCCCCTTTCCAGAGTGAGGAGAAAACCTAGGCTCACAGCGCCCCCTGCTCCCACCCCCCAGCTTCCTTCCCCTCCCAGAGAATCCAGCCTCCCCTGTTTCCACTCCCAGCCCCCACTCGTCTCCCTGGATTCCCAGACCCCCCTCCCACAAAGAACCCTTCTGACTCTAAGGCTTTGTAACCTTAGGTTTATTCCCAGACGGACAAGCGAAGGTTAAATCAAGCTGGGGCAAGGGGTTATGGGGCAATATGGGGTCTGGGTTCTTCCTCAGAGCTGGACACAACACTGAGGGGTGGACAGGGGGGCAGTTGGCCTCCTCTGGAGGAGAAAGGATCCATTAATGGTAATTAGCTTATTCCCTGAAGGTAACAAGGTGAAGGGGGGCACAAAGACACTTGGCGGGGAGAGAACCCAGGAGTCTGGGCTCTCAGTCCACCCTGCTCTCACCCCCCATCCCCCACTACCCTCCCAGAAAATCCAGGTGTCTGGGCTCCCACACGGCAAAAAAAGGCACTTGGTGAGGAAAGAAAGGCACTTTCAGGGGCCACATGGCAAAGAAACGCACTTGGTGAGGAGAGAACCCAGCCATTCCACTTGGCCACTGCACCCCAGAACCAACCGCATCCTGCTTCCCAATAGGGGAGGGGGAGGAGATGGGGCTGGGGTCAGAGGAGGCAGAGCCAGGCCGTCATGGTCGTCATCATGGGGACGGAAGCAGATCTAGGGACTCCTCAGGCACCCTCAGGTGACTCTGTGGGAGCAAGGGGGCAGCGTTAGGGTGAGGGACATGCCTTCCCACAGCCCTGCCCCTAGCTCAGGGTGGAGCCAAGAGCAGGCCCTACCCACATCCCTGCCCTCTCCAGTGTGTTTGGGGAGGGAAGAAGGCAGGGAACACCTAGGTCCAGTGCATGTGTGTGTATGTATGAGTGCACGCACACAACCAGGATCCTATCTCACCAGTGGGGGCAGGTGCATGGCTCTTCCTCAGGCTGGGGAAGGTGAGGTAGCAGTCATACCCAAACACGATGCCCGCCAAGAGCCCGAAGACCTGGAGGGGGAAGGGGTGTCAGTCCCCTTCATTAACTACTTCACTGATTCTGGCTGGGGGTAGCTGGACACTTGTTACCTACCACAATGCACCCAGTTCTGGGTTGGAACACAGGCAACGGAGTAGAATTCATCCCATCTCCCATTCACAGCCAGACCACCCTCCTCAGCAACTCCACCCCCACAGTCTCCCATCTACAGCACAAGCACACCCCTCCCTACTTACTTACTTACTACACATGCCAGGTCACCCATCCATAGCCTAACCATGCTCCTCCCTGCTTAGCTCCCCTCCAATCTCCTATCCAGGGCCTGATTGCACTCCTCCCTGCCTAGCACCCCTTGTCTCAAGGTCTGTTTAGCTTAGTCTGCCCCTGTCTCCCATCCAGTGCCCAACTAATCCCCACCTCCACTTAACACCACCTCCTTGGTCTCCCATCCATATCCCAACTAGGCTCCACCCTGCTTAGCCCCTCCAGACCCCCATCTACAGGCTTACCACATCCCCTCCCTGCTTAGCACATGCCTTCCCATGGTCTCCCACCCAGGGCCCGACCACCCCCACAGTCTCCCAGCCAAGGCCTGACCAGGT
The DNA here is from genome assembly GCF_030867095.1 of Alligator mississippiensis. Taxonomy (NCBI): domain Eukaryota; kingdom Metazoa; phylum Chordata; order Crocodylia; family Alligatoridae; genus Alligator; species Alligator mississippiensis. Next base: position 27,876,693 of record NC_081831.1, read on the forward strand.
CCCCCACTTAGTGGGATCGTACCCCGCCAACGGTTCCAGCTGCATCCCGGTGTTCCACAATGACAATGAGGGAAGCGATGATGAAGAGGAGACAGCCAATCACAGTGCGGATGAAGTCCTTGGGGAAAAGGGGAGAGAAAAGAGAGGTGGTCAGTTTCGGAGAGGCCTGAACCCCGACACCTGGGTGGGAGAGAGGGTCTTAGATGTGACCAGCTCTGCAGTGGAGTGGGTGGGGAAGGGCTGATTATAATGCTGTACTAGGAGGGTGGCCTGGCTGCCCTGGAGGTCTGGGTTCTCTAGGTGGGGGTGTGCCCCAGATGCTTGTTCCTAGTGTGGATACCCCAGGTGCCTGGGGTCTCAGGGTGTGGGTATATCCTGGACACCTGGGTTTTGTGCATGTGGGTGCTGCCAATGGTTAGGCTAGTTTCTCTGTGGGCATGTCCTTGGGTGCCTGGGTTCTGTGTGGGTGTACGCAAGACAAGAGCCAAAGCCCCCACTGGAAAGCAGTCTCAAAGCAAATACAAACAGTGAAATTTGCATATAGGAAAATTAGAAACATCCCACCCTGCTTGTGCTGGCAAGGGAGGGAGGGTCTGTGTATCCTAGTGCAGTGCAGGAGCCCAGGCCAATCAAGCCCTTCCACAGAGACCTGTGCGTGCATATATGCATAGCTGCACCCTTGCCTACCAATGCCCTTGGGAGGGAAATACATGCACATTTGCATATATGCATATCTGCACCCTTGCATGCTAAAGCATGCATTCAAAAGTCATAACAAGGGGGTCTGCTGCATGAAACCAGTGGGAATATGCAGTGAAATGAGTAGCCCTGGATGATAATAGGTAGGGTAATAGCCTCATTAGCATGTCAGGAAATTAGCATGCAGCTAATGGTAATATGCAGGGAAATGAGCTCATTAGTACTCAGGACTATTAAAATGAACCTGCTTTCTATGCTCAGGAGGAGCTTATTACTGAGCAGCCAAGGGGAAGGGGAAGGAGAACTGAGTTTGTTGACATTATCCTGCAAGCGATTTTAATAGGGCATTCACCAGGACGAATTTCTGACGCGATAATGTATGCAAATATATGCACAGGGGCTGCAGGCGGGAAGGCTTGTTGTGGGGGGGGAGACCACAACAACGACGACTCACACTCCAGCCCCAGTGCACCACGGTAATCTGCTTGTGGAGCCCCAATGTGAAGACGATAAGAAAGACAATGGCGAAGATCATCTCGAAGATGGCAACGCCCGAGTAGCCGGGGGTGCGGGAAGCCCCATAGCAGATAAGGACGAAGATGCAGAGGCCCTGCGGAGAGAACAAGCATGAGGGGTCTGGCCGGCGCTGCCCGGGCAGGGCCGAGGTGCCATCCGGCGGGTGTAACCTGCTTGCAGCGCCCCGGGCCAGGGGCAGCCGGCTGCAGGCAGCGCGGGGGAGCCTCTGGTGCAAGAGGGAGGAGGCGGCCGGCTCCGTCGGAGCAGCCAGGCCCGGCCCCACTAACGCCGCCGGGCACTGACTCACAGGGGAGGGAGGCAGCGACTGACTTTCTGCCAAGAGCCTGGTTCATGGGGGAGGGGGGGCCGCTGGGAGGTCTAAGGCCTGGGTTCTCGCCCTATCTGGGATGGGGGTCGGCAGCCCGGACGCCTGCATCCCATGCAGCCCACACGCCGTCGCGTGGGCCGGGCGTACAAAAGGGTCGACTGTCTATGTGTGGGGAGGCGCCTGTTGCCCGGGCAACCGCCAAATAAACCGCGAGATGCCTGCCAAAAATTCTCACGGAGGGAATGGCTGTGCAGGGTGTCTTTAAAGGATTTGGGACTGGGAGCCCGGACACCTGGGTTCTCGGGGCAGGAGGGGGAGCAGGGGGCTGGGAGCCCGGACGCCTGGTTCCTGAGGCACAGGCGCAGCCGCATCCTGGCATCCAGAAACCGCAGCGCACGACAGCCCTGACTGTCTGAACAGGAAACAGCCAGCGCCCGTGGGAGGAGCGGGCACACAGAACGCAGGCGTCTGGGCTCCCAGCCCCCTGCTCTCACCCCCGAGACCCCACTCCGGTCCTACAGATCCCAGACGTCCGGGATCCCGGCCCCAGCCTTCTACTCCCATCACGGGGATTCCCCCCTGTGCCTAATGACATCCCCATTAGAATCTTCCTCCTTCTCCAATCAGCTCCCGGGGAATCCCCGCCCCGCCCCTCCCTTAACCCTTGGCTCGCCGATGAGTCATCGCTAAGACTGGCAGGGCGGTGCCCGCTCCCTTCCAGCGCACGTGTCAGGGCTGGGAGCCTGGACGCCTGGGTTGTTGTCTGGGACTTGAGGGAGGGGGTGAGTGGGGGCTGACGTCTGGGTTCCCTCAGAGGGAAGCGGGGTAACAGAGCAGGAAGGGCTAGGAGCCCGGACCCCTGGGTTCTCTAGGAGAAGGGGGCGGGGAGGGAGCCCGGACGCCTGGGTTCCCTTCCAGCTTCATCCAGGTTTGGGGTGAGGCACTGGGTGAGGTTATAGAGCAACCCCCTCCATCACTCACGATCTCGGTCGCCAGCACGATCCCCTTGCGGGAGCTCAGGAAGGCGCGGAGCTGCCCCAGGCAGCTCGGCCCCGATCCGGCCTCCATTGCCCCGCGTGCGGCTGCTGCTGCCCTGCCCAGGCTGGGCGCGGGCGCGGGTACACGGCAGGGGGTGGGGCTTGAGAAAGGTGGGACCCATGGCAGGGGTGGAGCTTGTGTAAGGGCACCCATGGTGGGCGGGATTTAGAGGAGCGGCTGGGCTTGCGAGCGGCGGTAGCTGTGAGACGCGCGCTGGGAGGGACGGGCTTGGCTGTGGCACGGATAGTAAGGTGTGGGCAGCACTAGGGAAGGAACGGGGCTAAAGTAAGGTAGCGAGGCTTGCTCGGGGGCCAGTGGGGAGAAGGGCTGGACGCAGCGGGGTCTACCAAGGTAGCTCTAATGGTGCGACTAGAACAGGGAACGGGATTTGGGGCTGAAGCACCAAGTAGGGGGGAGATGAGGAGCCAGGATTGAGGAGGGGCGTGGCCCGGGCTTTCTCTTCGGTTCCACTAGACCGGACACCCCGGATCCCTAGGACGGGAGAGGGGTGGGAGCCCGGACGCCTGAGTTCTTAAAGCAGTGTAGTGTGCAGGGTGACGGGAATTAAGGACGCCTGAGGCGGGGTACTTCCCCACCTCCAAGAGAGCGGTCTCCATCTTTGCCTGTTCCCAAAACAGCGGAATCCAGAATATCCTCTCCCACATTAAGCCCTGTTTCAAAATGGCTGCCCATCTATGCCCCGCCCCCAAATGGCCGCCCCCACTGCAACTACTCCTAATAAGATGGCGGCCCTCATGCTCCTGACCTCTCTGGTTGTTACCTGATGGCCAATAGTGCCGGACCTTCGCGAGAGGGAGGTAGGACCAAGCTAGAAGCCCGGGCTCCGATTGGCTGTTACTTCGTGCCAATAGTTCCACGCCTGCTCGGGGAAGGCCCAAGCTGGAAAATCGCCCGCTTACTGGTTTATTCACTGTGGTGAGAAGGGGCGGGACTGATTTTAGGGTTGTTGGTTGTAGCCGTGTTGGTCTAAAGCGGAACTGATTTTAGAATCTAGACTGCTGATTGGCTTCGTTGAGCTCGCTGTTGAGGGCGGGGCTGAGCTACAAACCAGAGTGCTGATTGACTCCCTTTCTGAGGGGGCGGGACAGGGGGCGGAGAGTGGAATGAACCATTCGCATTGGAACGGGGGGGGGAGTGTTGTGCTTAATAGAGCACCCAGGCGTGCAGCCCGCCAGCCCCGCTACACACAGGTGTGCGAGCTGCCTGATTATATACCAAAATTCGAGGTTTATTGCCTATTTCTGTGTTCACGCGGCACTGAAAGGGTTAAACAACTCGCGCTCGGCGTTGGACAGGGCTGGGCCTAGAGGAGATTTTTAACCCCTTGGTGGTCGCGGCCCAGGCCCCGCCCCCTCCCAGGGACACTCTCAGGGCCTCACCACAAGTGGTTTTGGTCCTGGGGTCTCCTCTAACAGCCAAGGCTGGCCTGTGAAGGTTCTAGGAAGAGATAAGGTTAGAGTGGGGTTGGGGGAGCCCTTCACCTGCCTCCCAAAATACCCAGGCATCCTGACTCCCACCCACTGCTTCCCCACCCCCAGGCCCAACCACCACACTGACATCCCTACTCCCAGGCGTCAGGGCTCCCATCCCCCACGTCAACTCTATATAGAGAATTGAAGGCATTTCTCCATTGTCCCCAGGATGCAGCAACAGATGCTTGTCCCTGATGCCTAGGTCCCCTCTCACTGGTGAGGGCAGACCCATGGCTCTTCTGGAGGCTGGAGTAGGTGTAGTTGTACAAGAACAAGCCACTGGCCCTAGATTGCATTAATTGCTCCTTTCATTGCAACACCACCCCCCCCCCCTTGGGTTCTTTCCTTTTGTGTGCGTGTCCCGGACACTTGAGTTTCCTTCTGGCCCTGCCTGCCTTGCCCCTGCCTCAGCTCCCACCCCCCTCACATAAATGAAAACAAGCCACTCCTATATGGAGATGATTGCAAATCAGTCTCCCTAGAAGTTGACTGGCAGCAGCCAAAAGGTTTTTCTGGGGAAAGGAGCAGCAGCTGCTGAAAGGGGGTAGGGCAGGGAAGGGAAGGGCTAGGACTCTTCTTCCTTTGCCTTCTGAACACCAGAAGCCACAAAGCATCACAACAGGTCTGTGTGTCGCACAAGAGCCACAGGTGGCATGGGGAAAACAACTACATCACACACAGAAACGAGTGTCACAAAAGCTGCGGGTTCACTGGTAAACAAGAATGGGTCACACTAGTGTTGTGCATTGCACAGGAAAACAGAACCGTGTCGCACAAGGAGCTGTACATTGCACGGGGAAATGAAAGCATGTTGAATGGGCAGCAGGTTCCACAGGGAAACAAGAGCGTGTTGGACCAGGGCTGTGTATTGCATGTGGAAGTGAGTATATGTTGCACACGGGCCATGAGTTGCATGGGGAAAACAAGAGTGCACTGCACTGGGGTTTTATGTTGTACAAGAAAACAAGGAGTCACATGAGGGCTGTGGGTTGCACAGGGCAAGAGCATGTTACACCAGGGTTGTGCGTCACATGGAGAAACAAAGATGTCACATAAGGACTCTGTGGTACATGGTAGACATAAGCACATGTTGCATGAGGGCTGTGCAACATGTGCTCTGCATTGCAGTGTGTTACACAGGGAAACAAAATGTCCCACAGTGGCTGTACCTTGCACAAGGAAATAAGAATGCGTCACATGAGTGCTGCATGTTGCATGCAGACTATACATGACACGGGAAACAAAACTGCATGAGGGCTGAATGTTGCACAGAGGAACAGGTGTGGTACATGAAAAATGAGAACACTTTGCACAAGAGCTATACTATGCGCAGCAGGGGAAACATGTTGCAAGAGGTGGAGTCACAGACACTCCAGCCCCAATGGGTGCCAGAACACAAGGTGTCCTGGCTGTAGGTGTAGGCAATGAAGAACACAGTGCTCATGGCAGCTCATAGTCACTGGGGCTGATGTAGCGTATGGGCTTGGACACCACAGAGCAGATGAGGAAGGCCAGGCACAGGAGCTGAGGGAAGAGGGAGACAGTAAGAGATGCAGCCATCTCCAGGGTGGGATGGCTGGGGAATGGCCCAGTCTAAGGGCACAGGAAGGGCTCAGGTGCATCCAGCTGGGGGGGGGCCTGAGTATAATACAACAGCTCTGGGGCACAGGAGGGGGAACACTGGATTATAATATCTCTGCTCCCCCATCCCAGCCTCAGAAGGATGCATGTGAGGGGGCCATATAGGCTGGCTGGAAGCCCAGAGACATTCCAGTAGAAACCATACGCCATGAGGGTCACCCACCCCCACACAGAACCCAGGCATCCCGGTTCCCAGCCAGCCCCTCTGAAGAGAACCCAAGTGTCTGGTGTCTGTGCCCACCCCCAGGGGCCCCCCCCTCAGTGAGGAGGTCCACATTCAAACCCTTCCCTACTGCCCAATCAGCATACTCACTCACTCTCTCTCTCTCACACACACACACACACACCTCCCCTTTAACCCTTTCTGAGCCAGGGCCAGGGAGCATCCTCAGCCACAACCACCTACCAAACACATGGGAGGCTGGATACCTGGGTTCTTTCCCCAGCTATAGAAGGGGGACAGCAGGGTGGTTGATTGTGGGCCGGATGCCTGGGTTCTGTTCTCATTCTGGGAGAGGAGGCAAAGGTAGTGGGCCGAGATCTCCCCTCCCCCCCCAGGGGGAAGCCCAGACGCCTGGGTTCTCTGGGAGGGGAGTGGGGGCTAGGGCTGAGGGAAGGGGGGGCAGGAGCCCGGACGCCTGGATTCCATCTGGGGAAGCCCCACACACACTCTCCCTTCCTCCCTCCGGAGGTGGAACCCAGTTGTCCGGGGTCCCAGCCCCGCCTGCTCAAACTCCCAGGCCCCGCTCACCGCCCACCAATTCAATCCACGAAGGACACCTGGGTTCTCTGGGAGGCAGTGGGAGCCAGGACGCCCGGGTTCCCCGGAAGGGAGGCGGGCCTGGGAACCGGACGCCTCCGTCCCGTGTCCGCTAGCCTGCGGTGACGCTCAGGCCACAGGGTCACTGGGTCGGAGGAAGGAGCCCAGCATCGGCCCATCCAACTCCGTCCGCGGAAACCTCCGCGCTGCTGACGTCCCTGTTGGCGCCTCTCCTGTCCAATCAGATCCCGGAGGCCGGGGCCAAGTCCCGCCCACTCCCTTAACCTGGAGGCTGGGCGACGGCCGCCAGCATTCCCAGAAGGGGTAGAGTCTGGGGGTCCGGTTGCGTTCTTTGGCTCCCTGCCGTCCTCTTGCGAGATTAGGGATTCCCGTTGTCCAACAGCACAGCAGGGAGGTCGGACCCCGCTCTGATTGACTTCTGTGCCTTGCTCAGGAAGGGAGCGGAGCTGTCACCGCGCCCGTTCATTGGCTCCATATACAAGCCAGCAACCCCCAGCGCGCCCTCTGATTAGCTCCCCCGCCCGCTGGGGGGCGGTCCTGAGCGGCTACAGCGCGCGCTAATTGGCTGTCCTCCGGGGGGGGCGGGACCCGGAGCTTCGAACTGACCGGCCCGCGGGAAGACGAAAGAATCATTAGCAGCGATGGCGGCGCAGCGTGGGTGGGAGTGAGTCCAGTTCGGGTGAGGGAGGGCATATGGTAACTTCCAACCTGAAAAAAGTTCCCTGGGTGGGGAAAGAGGCAACTGGCCCCCGCTCTTCCCTTCTGATTCCTTCCGCCCCACCACCCAGGATACTGGCCGAAGTGGAGGCAGCGCTAGAACCTCCCGAGCGGGATCGAGAGGAGCCCGAGCTGCCGGCACGCGTGCGCGCTGAATATGCGGCGGTGAGTAGGGGGTGGGGCCAGCTGTAGAAGGTGGAGAGAGGGGCGGAGTCTTCTGGGGGGCGGGGGCAAGGTGAACTATTGGGAAGGGGTGGGGCCTGTTCGGGGCGGGACGCGGGATATGGCATCTGAGGGGGCGGGGCCAATGGGTGGGATGTTGTGGAAAGGGGGCGGGGCGTCCTCCAGAGGGTTGTTAGGGGTGGAGCGTTGGGGGAGGGGCGGGGTGTTCTCGGGGGTGTGGTCAAGGTGGTGCACCTTTGGACAGCCTGGACTGTGCAGGGTCACCTTGGGGAGTGACATGCCACAAGACAAGGCTTCTCAGGTGCTTCCTTGGCATGACAGGGATGTGGTCCTATGGGGTGGGACCTTCATGGGGCATGGGGGCACACAAGGGGGTTGAGTTCCCTATGAGGCATGTCTGTCATTGAGACAGGGGTAGCATTAGGAACAGGGCCTTAATGGGGTGTAGTCACATTGAGGGTGGGGCTTCCTGGAGGCACATCAGCCAATAGCGCCAGGTTCACCTTAGGGGGCCGGATAGCTTAGGGTGTGCTCTGGAACTGGGCAGGGCTTCTCAGGGAGTGTCATTGGGGGCAGGGTTACCTTGACTCCACCTCATTGCTGTGGCCCTTCCCCCAGGACACCCGTCAGAAGCAGAAGCTCCTGTGCTCGCAGCTGCAGGTTGTCGCCTTCCTCCTTGATGCCTTTGCGAAGGCCCCAGGCCCTCGCCCCAATCAGGAGCACAGTGATGCCCTTGTCCGTGAGTCACGGCTGGCTGGACACCTGGGTCTGCTGGGGGTGCTGCTGTGGATGCCTGGGTTCCCTGTGGGGAAGGGCCCCAGACACTTGGGTTCCTGGGTGCTGGGGGAGAGAGGGCCCTGGATGTCTGGGTCCTCTGCTGGCTGGGGAGGGGCACACACATGCTTGGATCCTCTATTGGCAGTGGGGAGGGGGTGCGCAGACACCTGGGTCCTCTGCCAGCTCTGTGAGGGGAGTGGGAGCCTGGTGAGTTGGAGCAGGGATAAAAAACAGAGGCGGCTTTAAGTTTGGACACCTGGGTCTCTCAGCTCCATTTCAGCCCTGAGACAGGGCCTGGATCCCATGCTGTTCTGCCCCCTCCCCGTAGGCCAAGAGGTTATAGCAGCGAAGCAATGCTGGAAGGAGCTGAAAGCTGGGTACCAGGCAGGGGTAGCAGCGCTGACAGAGGCAGCCCCAGGGGCCCTGGCTCAGTTCAACAGGGCCCAGTGCCAAGCCCAGTGCCTACAGGATGCCCTCACTCGCCACCAGCACCAGGTAGGGGCTGAGATTCCCCTCCCAGGTGGCCAGGGCTTTGGGGCTGGTGAGGCCAAAGCTAGGGTGTGGGACCTTCCAGGTTCGGGGCATGACCAAGGTTGAGGTGGGAGTGGGACTCCTGATAGCCAGTGGAGCCAGAATTGGGCATGTGGCTTCCCAGCCAGGAGAACACAGTCAAGGACAGGGGCTTCTAGGCTGTGGGGGATGGGTCTACCTTGGAAGTATGTGGCCTCCTGGCCTGGGGGCAGGACGGAAGGGGAAGGAGTGGGGCCTCTTGACTTCAGGTCATGGCAACAGTACGGGGAGTGGCCTCCCAGCCTGGGAGGCAGGGTCCTGGTTAGGGGTGGGGCATCCTGGCCTGGGGGCAGGACCTCCTGACACCCTCCCAGCCTGGAGTGGGGGCAGGGTTAGGGGATGGGGACTCCTGGCAGGGCTTCCTGGGCTGGAGCGGGGAGCCAAGGACACCCGGAGGGTCTTGCTGTCCCCTCTTTTCCCCCCATAGAGCCTGCGGGGTGACCCCTTCATATGACCCCCCTCTTATCTGACCCCCCAGCGACAGGGAACATTAAAGAAGCAATGGGTAGCACAGGAGCAACTACTGCAGGAGCAGGTACACAGGGGGAGGCAGGTTTGGGGGGCTAGGAGGGCAGATCTAGGGGCTGGGGGGTAAGTGCTCCTTATTAACCCATCCCCCCACCCCAGGTGTTAGGGCTCCGGGCCAAAGTGACATCAGGCTGCACCAAGCGCAGCCACCTCCAGGGGGAGCTGCAGAGTCTCCAGGATGAAGCCCAGGCCTGGCGGGACACCGCCCAGCAGTGAGTATGGATCCAGGTGTCCAGAAGCCCTCCCCCTGCCCGCCTTAACCCACCAGGCCCTGCTCCCCAGGATGTCCAGGCTCCCCATCCCCTCCCTGCTTTAAGGAACCTACATGTCTGGGCTTCCCTGGCCAAAGAACTGGAGCATCTGGGCTCTCCTGCTCTTCTTGCCCATGGACCCCAGGTGTCCAGCCTCCCTTGCCCCCTCTGTGCCCAGAAAACCCAGGCATCCTGACTCTTCCCCTTTCCCACCAGGGCCCTGGATTGGTGCCACCTGCTTGAGACCCTTCAGGGAGCTCAGTTGCTCCTGCCCATGGGGGGCAGAACCTCACCTGAGGCGGCGGAGCTAGAGCTGAGCTGGGCCCCGCCCCCTGGGGACCTCGAGGCTGCTGGCCCTCCTTTGCGGGTTGCCCTGTGCCAGGCATCTGGGGGCAAAGTTGAGGTCATGGTGAGTCACAGAAAATGGGGCTGGGCCAGAGGGGGCAAGGCTAAATTAGAAGGGGTGGAGCCAGGCCAAAAACAGGGCTTGGAAGCAGAGCTGTCCCTAAGGGTGTGCAGGGCCCAAGGCATATCAGCCTGTGTGGGGCTGGGGGATAGCAAGCAGCTGGAGTGCAGAGCTTGTGTATGGTGACTGCAGCAGAGCTGGCAGTGCATGGCAGCCGCGGCAGAGCCTGTACAGCACTGTCTGCAGTGCCCCCCAAAGCATGGGGCCCAGAGCGGTCGCCACAATTCACACCCCCTATGGACTGCCCTGCTTTGAAGGCCTTGAGGGAGGGGCAGTGATGGAGAAGATGGGACTTGAAGGAGCTGAGGAAGGACTAGGCTGGAGGAGAGAAGCTAGCTAAAGAGGGATGGAGCTACGTTGAAAGGGAGGGGTTTGGGAAGGGCTGGTAGCAGGTCCAGACTGGAGCGGATGGAGTCAGGTAAGAGGGGGTGGGGCTTGGCCAGAAAACAGGGGCTTTGGAAGAAGCTAAGTCAAAAGGGGTAGGACAAGACTGCAGGGGCCCCACCTTTTTTGAGCCGTAGGGGGGGCCAGGTAGGAGACGCATGGTTAGACCAGAAAGGGATGGGCTGGAACAGGGCTAGGTCAGAGGAGGAGAGCTTGGATGATCCATGGATTGGGCTATGCTGGAGGGGACAGAGGCAGCTGGGCTAGGGGCAGGGCTTGTCTCTCACCCGCTTCCCCAATCCCTGCCCCCAGCCATGCTGCCCACTGTTCCTGCCCCCCAAGGCTCTGCCCCCTGGGCTTGGCCCTGCCCTCCTGGAGCTGGAGTGGAGCCGCCGCTGCCAGGCCCAGCTCTTGGCTGAGATCACAGAGCTGCAGCATCGGTAGGTGTTGGTCAGAAGGGGACCCAAGCAAACGGGCTCCCTCTGTCCCCAACCTGGGAGGGAACCCAGGTGTCCAGGCTCCCCCTCTCCCTAAGCTGGGAGGGAACCCAGGCACTCAGGCAGGCCTATAGTTGGTTCCTACCTCCCTGCCCCAAGTCAGGAGGGTACTCAGGTGTCCCAGAGAGAAACCAGCCCAGGATACCCTTGTCCTGCCTGAGCCACACGAGAACCCAGGTGTCTGGGCAACCCTAGTTGCTCCTCACTTCTCTGCCCCAAGCGTTGAGGGCATCCAGGTGTCCAGGAAAGAACCCAGGTGTCTAGGCAGCTCTAGTTGCCCTCTTTCTCCCTGCCCCAAGCCAGGAAGGAACACCAGGGTTTGGGCTCCTCCTAACTTAACTCCTCCACCCCCACCCCAGGTTCGCCATTGACTGGGATCCCCAGAGGCGGCACCTGCGACTCCTTTGCCCTACAGCAGTCTGGACCCTGGAGGTGGAGCCGGGCTACCCAGGGGATGGGGGAGTGCGACTGAGCACAGGGTCCCCCCTCCCCTGTCTGGGCCAGGTGAGTGGAGTGGGATTGAGGGGCACCACTGGGGGGCAGGCTGGCTGTGGGAGGCTCCAGAGGGGAATGGGTGGGATGTAGGTTGGGAGTAGGGGGCACCCGCCTCTCCCTTGCCAGTTCCCCACCCTGCTAACCCAGACACCTGGGTTCTCTCTCCTTCTGCAGCCCCCCCAGGAAGCCTCATCCCTGAGCAACTGGCTGGAGTATCTCAGTGCCTTGGATGCATGAGACATTCCCTTCTCCTTCCCCAAGTTTTGGGGTGATTCCTTCCTCCCCCCTTCTTGGAAATAAACTTGCACTGGCTTGGTCTGGGTGGGGAGGGTGTAATTCATTGGGGACACAGGAGTGGGGGTCAAACTGGTTGTGGGACCCAGGCACCTCAGCAGCTTCAGGTGCACCTGCCCTAAGCAAGGAGGATGGATCCCAGGCATCTGAGAGAGGAAACATAAATGTCTGGACTCTCGTGTCCCCTGCTGTCATCGCCCAGGCCCCAATCCCCTCCCAGAGAACCCAGCCTTCATGCTCCCACCCTTCCCTGATTTTATCACTTATCCTGCACTGTCCTCCAAGAGAACCCAGGCATCTGACCTCCCAACCCCACTCCCATGGTCTAGGCACCACCAGCCCACACTGAATCCTGGTTAGCTTCCCTGCCCTGCTCAGATCACTGCTTTCCCCGCATGGGACACAAGGGGACATCAGAGATCTGCTCTTCCCTGGCGGTGGATCAGGAGGCAGGGGACAAGCCAATAGGGACCCACACTGGGGGAGGAGCTGGGTAGCCCGGTGAAGCCAGTGCACAGGTGAAGCCAGTGCACAGGCGAAGCCAGTGCACAGGCGCAGGATAGTAGTTTTTTCACCCATCCCCCACCTCCTCCCTCAGCTTTCTACTAGGGGCGTGGCCAAAAAGCACAGCCCCATCCTGGGGGAAGCTGAGGAGAAGAAAGATGGAATGTACCAACTCTGACAGGAAAATGGGGGGGGGTTAAAGGTTTCTCAGAGACACCCCTCCTCCTGCCCATGTGATGAATCCTAGTGTCCGACAACATTGTCTCCTGTTGACCAAACCCTCACCCCCTAGCCCCTCCCACAATTCATTTTCATGAAGGTGTAGGACGCCGATAAATGCAAGGTTCTCCACTTTGGGAAGCAAAACCCGCAGCATCCTTATAGGCTCGGCCGTGCTATGTTGGCTAGCACTAAGGAAGAAAGAGACTTGGGGATCATCGTTGACCACAAGATGAATATGAGCTTGCAGTGCGATGCTGCGGCTAGTAAAGCGACCAAAACGCTGGCTTGCATCCATAGATGCTTCTCAAGCAAATCCCGGGACGTCATTCTCCCCTTGTACTCGGCCTTAGTGAGGCTGCAGCTGGAGTACTGCGTCCAGTTTTGGGCTCCACAATTCAAAAAGGATGTGGAGAAGCTTGAGAGAGTCCAGAGAAGAGCCACGCGCATGATCAGAGGTCAGGGAAGCAGACCCTACGATGACAGACTGAGAGCCATGGGGCTCTTTAGCCTGGAAAAGCGCAGGCTCAGGGGTGATCTGATGGCCACCTATAAGTTTATCAGGGGTGACCACCAGTATCTGGGGGAATGTTTGTTCACCAGAGCTCCCCAAGGGATGACAACTAGGTCAAATGGTCATAAACTACTACAAGACCGTTTCAGGCTGGACGTAAGGAAGAATTTCTTTACTGTCCGAGCCCCCAAGTTCTGGAACAGCCTGCCACCGGAGGTGGTTCAAGCGCCTACATTGAACACCTTCAAGAGCAAACTGGATGCTTATCTTGCTGGGATCCTATGACCCCAGCTGACTTCCTGTCCTTTGGGCAGGGGGCTGGACTCAATGATCTTCCGAGGTCCCTTCCAGCCCTAATGTCTATGAAATCTATGACTTCCACTGAGTGCAACGTTCCACTGATAAGCCCTGCCCATAAGGGGATGGAGTCCTACACAGCTCCCCCTCCCACAATTGACACAGCCCACAAGGGCCTTATCTGGCTCCTCACCTTCTGGGCAGAGCTATACACATCTATTTCACTTTGCCTTAGAGGGCATAGCCTATTCTAACCCCACCTCTGAAGGAATTCCACCTTAATTGGCCCTCTGATTGGGCTTGGTCATACCCACATCATTACTCTACCCTAGGGGGTGTGGTCTAATTTGATCCCACCTGTAAGCAGGGTGGGCACAGAGACACCACTATCATTGGTTCCCCTCTAAACAGGCTCCACCCAGTTGAGTGGGCCTCATGTAAGCCCCACCCACTTAGGTAGGCCTTATATAAACTTCAGGCAGTTGGTTAGTAGGCATGAGCCCTGCCCATCTGGTTGGGCTTCATGTAGGCCCTGCTCACTTGGGTAGACCTTATATGCTCCCTCTAACTCCTCCAACTTTGCTGGGCCTGATGTAAGTCATCTTCCTTTTAGCCTTCCTGTTTCCAGTGCTCCAAGTATGGAGCTCCCCAGTGCTGCTGCCCTGCTGCTGACACTGGGCCTGGGGCCTGGGTGGTGCTGGCTCTGGATGCACAATTCCTGGTGCAGGGCCAGGCATAGCTAGCAGAGGCTCAGGCCCTGGCTCAGCACCCCCATTATGGGCCCTGCTGGGAGCGGGCACTGGCCAGGGTGGATGCTGGGTGCAGTGGGCTGGGTGCTGAGCAGCAGAGCCACCTGGCCCTGGCCTTTGCCCACTGCTACCTTCAGAGGTATGCCTGGACCTCTGGGTTTCCCACTAAGATGGCAGAGTGGGGCGCAGGGCAAAAAGCCTGGGTTTCCTGGAGCTGGGAGTGTGGATGATGGGTTCCCTCTGGGTGCCTAGATTCCCTTGAGTTGGGGGTCCAGATGCCTGAGCTCTCTGGGGCTGGGGCCCAGATTTCTGGGTTCCCTGGAGCTGGGGATGTGGATCACTGGGGTTCCCTCTGTAGGACAGGGAAGGGGGGCAGGGTGCCTGGATTTCCCCTTTCTGTGGGGTTGGGGGGGGAGGGGCAGGATACCTGGGTTTCATAGAGTTAGGAGCCTGGACACCTCGGTCCCCCTCTAGGAAGTAAACAAAAGAATAAGGGTGCCTGGGTCCCACCTCTAAGAAGCAAGGGTAGGGGACAAGATGCCTGGGTTCCCTGGAGCTGGGAGCCCTAAAGCCTGGATTCTGTGGGAGTTCAGTGGGGTCTGGTGGGTTAGATTTGTGGGGGCTGGATGCCTGGGTTCTCTGGGAGAGAAGTGAGGTCTGGAAAGTGAGAGCAGGGGTGGGGGCTGGGAGCCCAGGTGCTTGGGTTCACTGGGAGGGGAGTGGAGGCTGGGGGGAAAGAGCGGGGGGATTGGATGCCTGTGTTATCTGGGTGGGGAAAGCAAGGGGTGGGAGCCTGGATGCATGGGTCCTCTGGAGGGGGGGACTGGGGGTGAGAGCAGGCAGGGCTAGGGGCCTGGACACCTGGGTTTTCCAGAAAGGGAGTGGAACCTCATGGGTTAGACTTGTGGGGGCTGGGAGCCTGAGTTCTCTGGGAGAGGAATGGGAGGTTTGGGGGGCTTGGAGAGCAGGGGTAGAAGCTGGGGGCCTGGTTGCCTGGGTTCTCTGGGAGAGCAGTGAGGGCTGGAAGGTGAGAGCAGGGGAGGCAGGGGGGCTGTGAACTCAGATGCTTGGGTTCACTGGGAGGGGAGGGGAGAGGAGAGGAGGCTGGGGGGAAAAATGAGGGGGGCTGGATGCCTGGGTTCTCTTGGTGGGGAGAGCAAGGGGTGGGATCCTGGATGCCTGGGTTCTCTGGAAGGGGAGGTTGGGGGTGAGAGCAGGCAGGGCTGGGGGCCTGGACACCTGGGTTCTTCAGAAAGGGAGTGGAACCTTGTGGGTTAGATTTGTGGGGGCTGGGAACCTGGGTTCTCTGGGAGTGGAGTGGGAGGTTAGGGTGGAGGGTGGAGAGCAGGGGTAGAAGCTGGGAACCTGGTTGCCTGGGTTCTCTGGGAGGGGAGCAGAGTCCAGTGGGCTGGATCATGGGCTCTAGACTCCAGGATCCTGGGGGCCCTGGCTGAGACATGATGGCACGTTGGGCCACCCATTTCCCGCGTGCCCAGCAGGGGCCCCAGTGACAGCCTGCACGGAGAGGATGGATGCTGCCGCCTTCAGCGCCTACACCCAGTGCTTCGCCCATGTGCCTGGAATCTGCCACTTCCTGCTGGCTGAGCTCTGATACCACTGAGCCCACAGCACCACTCACAGGTCAGCTGGGATGCCTGGGTTCTCTGGGGATGGGGCCCTGACTCAGGCTCTCTAAGGCTTAGGAGTGGCTTGGATGCCTGGATTCCCTGGAGTTTGGGAGAGTGGGGCCTGAACACCTGGGTTACATGGGGCAGGGGTGAGGGACCCAGACACCTAGGTTCTCTGGCAGCAGCTGGCCCAGGGTACAACCCACAAGATGTCTGGGATCTCTGGGAGAACAGTGGGGGCTGGAGGGCAAGAGCAGGAGGGGATGGGAGCCTGGATGCCTGGGTCCTGACCCCCGCTCTCCACCCAGGCTCTTGGCCAGCGCAGAGGAGGCACGGTGCCAGCTAGAGGATGCCCAACAGCTGGCTGAGGCCATGGCCTGGGTCCAGTGCTAGGCATGGTGGGTACAGGCCCAGCTCTTGTACCAGGGAGCACAGCTGCAGCTGGCCCTGCAGGGTTCTACCCATGATAAGTCTTGACCCCACCCCCCTTTGCCCCCCACCAATCTCCCTACATACACCTGGCTTCTTCAGGAGGGGAGTGGGGGCTGGAGGGGAGTGTGTGTGTGTGTGTGTGTGTGTGTGTGTGTGTGTGTGTGTGTGTGTGTGTGTGTGTGTGTGTGGAAAGGCAGGGGGCTGGGAGCCCAGAAACCTGGTGGGGGTTGAGAGCAGGGGGTGGCTGATGACCCTCTGCCCCTAGGTATCCAGGCAGCCTTCCAGGAGCTGCAGGCTGTGGCAGGGCAGCAGTGGGAGACCCTGGGTGCAGCTACCACATGTCTTGGGGTCCTGTAGTGCCTCCTGCTGGGCTCCAGACCTGGCTTGGGCTCCCTGATTGGCCACCTGGCAGCTGCTGGTACCACCCTGCTGCCCACTGCAGATCCCTGCACCAGCCTGGCCAGGTAGACTTTCCACTTAGCTGTCTGTCCCTACTGCTCTGCCCCTGAGCTAGGTATATCTCAGCCCTGCTAGGGGGCGTGTTATACTTGGCAATTCCACCTTAGACCTAGTTGTGTCTCAACCTTTGCTGAGGGGGTGTTTATATTCAGGTGTTCCACCCCACAGCTGGCTATAGCTCAGCTCTTATGGGAGAGGCAGGTGTTAGGCCCAGACCTGACTGCATCTCTGCCCCTGCTTGGGATGTGTTATGCTTAGACATTCCCCAGAGCTGGCCACATCCTGGCTTGATCCTAGGGCTCAAGGGTCGGCCATAACTAGAGGGAAGGGATGGAGAAGGGAAAGGAGCTGTGTGTTAGAGATGGGGAGAGCCCAGATGCTTGGATTGTTTCTAGAGTCTGGTGGCTTACAGTGGGGGTGGGGCTGGGAGCCCAAACTCCTGAGTTCTTTTGTGGGGTTGGCAAGCTAAAACTGGTGGCTGGCCTTTTTTAAAGGAAAACTTTTTTATGTTCCAGGCCAAATTCATTCTGAATCCATGAGCCCAGACACCTGGGTTCTTTCAGATTGTAATGGGGTCCTGGGTGGTTCCAGTGAGTGGTACTGGGAGCTCAGAAACATGGGTTTTTTTTCTGGGGTCTGGTGGGTTAGAGGAGGGTGGCCAGGAGCCCAGACACCTGGGTTCTTTGGGAAGGAAGTGGAACGAGGGGACCTGGGAGCCTGGATGCTGGTCCCTAGCCACTCCACCCCAGAGCTATTGCATCCTGGCCGGTGAGGCCTCAGGCTGACTGGGGTGGTAGGGCTGGGACAGGGAGCCTCCCACTTGCCCCACCACCCAACCTGATTGCACTCCACTCCCCAGGCTCCTCCTGTTGGCCCTGGTGGGTTTCAACTTATACCTAGAGCAGGTCATCCCAGGATACATCACAGACAATATGGAGCCTGGGCACAACCCCACAGTAAGGGCCCTGGATGCCTGAGTTTTTTCTGTGCTCTTGAAGGAGGTGGGAGCTGGGGGGGGGGGGGTTGCAGCAGAGAACCCAGATGCCTGGATTCTCTGGAATGGAAGTGGGAGATGGGGAGTTAGAGCAGGATGGTGTAGGGAGCCCAGACTCCTGGGTTCCCCCCCTGATTTCTGTGGGTAATGGGGTCTGGTGGGCCAGACAGAGCAAGGAGGCTGTGGTCACCTGGATGCCTGGGTTTCCTCCCAGCTGTGGGAGGGAAGTGAGGGCTCAGGGGGTTGGTGCAAGGAGCTGGGATGCCTGGGTTCTTTCCCTCCTCTGGGAGGAAAATGGGAGCTGGTAGGTTAGAGCAGGGGGCAGTTGGAAGCCCAGACACCTGGGTTCTCCATGCTCTGGGAATGGAGTATGGCCTGGTTGACTAGAGCTGGCTGGGGTCTGAGAACCCTGATGTCTGGGTTCCACCCAACTCTGGGTGGAAAACAGGGTACCAGAGAAGGTGAGGGCAGGATGGGATGTCCAGATGCCTGTCTCTCCCTGCTGACTCCTCCCCCTTGCCCTGGTCGGAAGTGGTGTGGGGCTGGCCCAGAGGGTAGCGCTGGAGGCTGGGCCAGCAGGCTTGGCTGCTGCCTTCCTGGCCTACTGTGGACCCACCCCTGCCCTGCCCAGCTTGGAGGGGCTGCAGGAGACCCAGGCTGCCATGGGCAAAGCAGGTGAGCAAGGTTTTGGACAAGGGGGTGGAGTTTGCTGGGCCACATCCAAGGGTTTGTCTGAGTTTCCCTCCATGAGTGGTGCTTAGTGGATGGGCATGGCTTTGGCTGCACAGTGGGCAAGGCTTGAGTTGACACCTGGCTACTCCTAATGGATGGAACTTGGAGGGGACAGAACTATACCTCAGGTAAGTAGAGCGGGGATAAGACCCTGGTCATGTGGTGGAAAGGGGGTGGAGCTATCCCTCTGGCACTAGTGGGTAGGGCTTATAGTTTCATAGTGCTTAAGGTCAGAAGAAGCCTAAACAGATCATTAGGTCGACCCCCTGCCCCAGGCAGGAACAAGTGCCAGGTTTATAACACCCCAGCCAAATATCTGTCTAGCCTCCTCTTGAAGACCCCCAAGGTAGGAGAGAGCACCACCTCCCTTGGGAGTCCATTCCAGAGCCTGGCAGCCCTAACCATAAAGTAGTCTCTCCTAATATCCAGCCTGAACCTTCTCTCTCATAATTTGTGGCCAATATTCCTCGTAACCCACAGTGGTGCCCAGGGGAACAGAGCCTCGCCCAATTCCTGCTGGTCCCCCCCCTTGTGAGTTTGTAAATGGCCACCAGATCCCTTCTCAGCCTTCTCTTGTGCAGGTTGAATAGATTCAGGCTCTTCAGCCTCTCTTCGTAGGGCCTGGCCTGCTATCCCCTGACCACGTGAGTGGCCCTCCTCTGGACCCTCCACATCCCTCTTGAAATGCAGCACCCAGAACTGGATGCAGTACTCCCCTCCAATAGAGGGGAAGGATCACCTCCCTGGACCTGCTTGTGATGCATCTGTAGATGCAAGACAAGGTGTGGTTAGCCTTACTGCTTCCTCACATTGGTGGCTCATGTTCATCCTGGAGTCAACAATGACTCCAAGATCCCTTTCTGCCACTGTTTTGACCAGAGGGGTGTTTTCCAGCCTATAGGTGTGTTGCTGGTTCCTTCTCCCTAGATGCAGCACCCTGCACTTACCTGCATTGAATTCCATCTTACTATCATCCACCCATCTCTGTAACCTGTCTAGATCTAGCTGGATTCTGTCCCTCCCCTCCAGCGTGCCCCACATCTTGGTGTCGTCAGTGAATCTGGACAGCGTGCTTTCTACACCCACATCCAGATTGCTGATAAAGATGTTGAACAGTACAGAACCCAGGACCAAGCCCCGGGGGACTCCGCTGCCCACATCCCTCCAGGTCAAAAACAATCCGTCCACCACCACTCTATCTAGCCAGTTTGCCAACCATCTGACTGTGTAGGTATCAATGCCGCAGTCACCTAGGTGGTTTTTTTTTTTTTTTTTTTTTAAAAGAATGTGGTGGAAAACAGTGTCAAAGGCCTTCTTAAAATCCAGGAAGACAACATCCATCTCAACGCCCTCATTTAGGGACTTTGTGACCTGATCATAAAAGGAAACCAGGTTAGTAAGACAGGATCTGCCCTCAATGAACCCATGTTGGTTGCCCCTGAGCATTACCTCCCCTGCTGGGCCCTTGCAGATGTGCTCCTTGATGATTTTCTCAAAGGTTTTCCCAAGGACCAAGGTAAGGCTGACTGGCCTATAGTTGCTGGGGTCCTCCTTTCTCCCCTTCTTGTTTAATGGGGACCACATTGGCCCTCTTCCAATCCTCTGGTACCTGGCCAGAGCCCCACATACACCTGTGCCAGGGGCTCTACTATGATCTCCACCAATTCCCTCAGTACCCTTGGGTGAAGAGTATCTGGACCTACTGATTTAAACGTGTCCAGCCCCTCCAAAAGTTCCCTAACTAGGTCATACCTGACCCTAGGCATGGCGGTACCTCCCCTGGGTCCTTCTGTAATCCCAGTGGGAGAACGTCCCAGTCCCTGTCAAGGAATATGACAGCAAAGAATGTTAAAGAGGTCAGCTTTTTTCATTTGCTGCAATCACCAGATTGCCAAGCCTGTCCTATAGGGGCCCCACGTTACCCAGTGCCACCACCTTACTCCCTATGTATTTGAAAAAGGACTTTGTTGTCCCTAATTCTGGTCACTAGCCCTATCTCCATCTCTGCCTTGGTCTTCCTAACAGCTTCCCTGCAGTCACGAGCAACAGAGGTGTAATCTTCCTTGGTGATACCCCTTGCTTCCACTATTTGTACACCTCTTTTTTTTTTTTTGCCCTCAGGCAATCCTGGATGCCTTTGCTGAGCCATGGGGTTTTTTTTAGCACTCCTGCCCCCCTTGGTACGCATTGGGACTGATTCCCTTTGAACTCGGAGGATCATCTCCTTGAGGAACAACTACCTGTCTTGGGCTCCCATCTCACTGAGGCTCCGAGACCCCAATGCCTCTCCTGCTAATCTTCTTAGCTCACTGAAGTGGGCCCTCCTGAAGTTGAGGACTTTTGCCTTACTGCTTGCTTTCACCACCCTGCTCTGGATAGTAAATTCCAGCAGGCAATAATCACTGTCACCCAGGTGGTTGAGTACCCGCAGACTCCTCACCAGATCGTCACCTGAGGCAAGGACCAAGTCTAGCAAGAAATTTCCCCTGGTGGGACTATGCACCTCCTGAGTTAGGTGGATTTCATAGATTTCATAGACATTAGGGCTGGAAGGGACCTCAGAAGATCATCGAGTCCAGCCCCCTGCCCAAAGGGCAGGACGTCAGCTGGGGTCATAGGATCCCAGCAAGATAAGCATCCAGTTTCATCTTGAAGGTGTTCAATGAAGGCGCTTGAACAACCTCCGGGGGCAGGCTGTTCCAGACCTTGGGGGCTCGGACAGTAAAGAAATTCTTCCTTATGTCCAGCCTGAAACGGTCTTGTAGTAGTTTGTGACCATTCGTCCTCGTCATCCCTTGGGGCGCTCTGGTGAACAAACGTTCCCCTAGATACTGGTGGTCACCCCTGATAAACTTGTAGGTGGCCATCAGATCACCCCGAGCCTGCGCTTTTCCAGGCTAAAGAGCCCCAGGGCTCTCAGCCTGTCATCGTAGGGTCTGCTTCCCTGACCCCTGATCATGCGCGTGGCTCTTCTCTGGACTCTCTCAAGCTTCTCCACATCCTTTTTGAATTGTGGAGCCCAAAACTGGACGCAGTACTCCAGCTGCGGCCTCACTAAGGCCGAGTACAGGGGGAGAATGACATCCCGGGATTTGCTTGAGAAGCATCTATGGATGCAAGCCAGCGTTTTGGTCGCTTTACTAGCCGCAGCATCGCATTGCAGGCTCATGTTCATCCTGTGGTCAATGATGACCCCCAAGTCTCTTTCTTCCATAGTGCTAACCAACATAGCACTGCCGAGCCTATAAGGATGCTGCGGGTTTTTTTTCCCCAAGGTGGAGAACCTTGCATTTATCGGCATTGAACACCATCAGATTCTCATCCGCCCACTTGCTGAGCCTGTCCAGGTCAGCCTGGATCACCCGCCTGTCTTCTGGCGTGGATGCTTTGCCCCAAAGTTTGGTGTCATCGGCGAACTTGGCCAGTCTGCTTCTGACTCCAGTGTCCACATCGTTAATGAAGATGTTGAACAGTATGGGTCCAAGGACAGAGCCCTGGGGGACCCCACTGGTCACAGGACACCACGATGAGTGACTTCCATCAATTACTACCCTCTGGGTCCGACCCCGGAGCCAATTTTCCAGCCAGTGGATCATGGGGGACCCAAGGCGACAATTGGCCAGTTTCTCCAAGAGACGATCATGGGACACCAGATCGAAGGCTTTTTTGAAGTCAAGATATATGACATCAATCTCATCTCCCTTGTCCAGGTGATAGGTCACCTGGTCGTAGAAGGAAATGAGATTGGTCAAGCAAGACCTACCCGCAACAAACCCATGCTGGCTATCCCTTAAGATGTTGGTGTCGGCCAGTCCATTAAGGATGGCCTCCTTAAACTTTTCTAAGATCTTCCCCGGGATAGAAGTCAGGCTGATGGGCCTATAGTTAGCCGGATCCACTTTCCTCCCTTTCTTGAAGATAGGCATCACGTTGGCCTTCTTCCAGTCTTCAGGCACTACACCAGAGCGCCAAGAGTTTTCAAAGATCCGCGCTAGAGGCTGGGCTATGATGCTCGCCAGCTCCTTGAGTACCCTAGGGTGAAGATTGTCAGGGCCAGCTGACTTGAAGGTATCCAGCTTCTCAAGATGTGGAAGTCCTGGATCCTGGCTAGAAACCTACGTGAGCGGTCGGACCTGGCTGACTGCTCCTCCCAGCAGATGTCTGGGTAGTTTAGGTCACCCATGACAACCACATCCCTTGACTTCACAGCCTCCATGAGCTGACCTGAGAATTCCAGGTCCAGCTCGGCCCCCTGGTGAGGCAGTCTCTAGTAGACGCCCACTATCAAGTCCCTTTCCCCACCACCCCCTTGCATTCTTATCCAGAGAGCCTGTTTGCCCCTCCTCTGACCCCATCCTGATCAAGGATGTGCATTGCTCTTTGATGTAGAGCACTATACTCCACTCCCCCTTTTTTTCCCCTGCTCCATCTCATCTGTACAGGCTGTAGCCCCTGCTGTCCACTGCCCAGTCTTGGGTAGGATCCCACCAGGTTTAGCCCCGCTAGGCCTGGCTTCAGACCACAGTATTACTGTGTGAAACCTGGGAGGGGTATGGCCACTGTCTTGGGCAGGGGCATAGTTTATGAGGCAGCAGCTATCAGTTATGCATGAGTGGAGCTAGAAGAGGGCAGGCTGGGCCCAAGTCCTGATAAAGCAGAGGGCGGGGATTGTGAGAGACACCAGAGATGGAGCAGCCTGAGGGGAGTGGAACATAAGTGATAGCAGTCACTCACAGCACTTAAGGGGCAGGGCTCACAGGAGTGAAAGTGAGTGGGAGGGGGCCATGTGAATTGGTCTGTGGCCTCTTCCCGTGGCTGCACGGCAAGGGGGCAAAGTTTAGCTGCAAAAAGGGTACAGCTGAAGGAAAAGGCCAGGGCTTCAGACTTTTCCACCCCTCCCCCTGCCCTCCCACCTCTGCCTTGCTCCCAGAACATCTGCTGACCCAGCCCATCCCCAGTGAGGATTTCAGGTTCCCTGATTCCCTCTTCTGCCTGGAGGAGTCCACACTAGTCCAGCCCCAAGGTAAGACATTGCCTGCATTCCCTGGGAGGAGTTGGGGCTGTGAGCCCAGATTCCTGGGTTCTCTGGAAGAGAAAGGGGGATGACAGAATGGAGCAGGTGGGAGCTGAGAATATAGACACCTGTGTTCTCTGGGAGGGGTCTGGTGGGATGGAGCAGGGGGGAGCTGGGAAGCCGAGCACCTGGGTTCTCCCCCAGCTTTGCAAGGTTGGGGGTGGGGGGCATCAGGGGCCCCTCCTAACCCCAGTTCTCACTGCCTAGGCTCCCAAACCAGCAGCCCCTGGCGCCAGAGCCGGTCAAAATCAAGGTCCCGCGCTTCTGCCTGTCACTGTCATGGCAGCCCCTACTCTAAGACTCATCATGTTGATATGCCTCTGCTCGCAGTGAGTCAGACTCCATCAGGATGAAACCTAGGGGTCCAGGCTCCTAGCCCCTTCCTTCTCTCATCCTGCTTAGAGAACACTCAGTATCTTCTCCCAGATTTAATCTATTAGACCCCACTCTTGTCCCAGACCTGAAATAGAACCCAGCTGTCTGGACTTCCAGCCCTCCCTGCTCTCATCCCTGACTCCCCTCTAAGAAAAAACAAGCTTTTGGATGCCCCTGCTAACTCTCTCTTCTGCCGCCCCTCAGGTCCCCTGCTACAGCCTGAGAAGTTGCCTGTCCAGGGACCCCTCCCCCAGTACCAACCTACAGCCAGGCAGAGCCCGTTAGCAGCCAGGATACCTGGGTCCCCTCCCCACTGGGAGTGGGCTGGGAGAGGGCAGGTTAAAGTGAGGGGGACTGAGAGCCTAGACAACTGAGTATCATTCAGCAGTGTGGAAGCAGAAAGACTGGGGTGGGGGTCGTTTGTTTGTTTTAGAGTGACTGGACTTGTCTGGATACCTGGGTTTCATCCTCATCCCTCAGGAGGCAGTGGGGACCACAGGGTTAAAGCAGGGGCGGTCTGGATTCCATCCCCAGCACTGGGACAGAAGTAGGGTAAACATAGGATGGGGAACTGAACACCTGGACCTCAAGGAAAATGTGGTCTAGTGTTTTTAACATGGGGGGGGCCGGGCCACACAACAGGACTGGGATGCCTGGGTACCTGCTCCAGTGCCAGGATGAGAGTGAGGACTATTAAGTGGAGTGCAGAGAGGCAGGGCAGGAGAGAACAGGGGCGCTTAGACACTTAAGTTCCCTTTCCAGTGCTAGGATGGACAAGCCCAAACACCTGTGTTTCCTTTGGGGCCTAGTACACTGGTAGAGTGTGTGTGTGGGTACAGCAGGGGGGAAATGGTTGAATTTCTTCTCTAGTGTTTGGATCAGAGGAGGGGCTAGTGTCAGGGGAGAGGGACCCCAGATGCCTGGGTTCCTTCTCCAGTATTAGGCGGGGGTGAGGTTGTGCGTTAGTGACGGGAGCAAGAACGAACACTTGGGTTCCTCGGCTAGAATGGGTGTGGGGGGGCTAAGGTGAACGTTTTGGGAGAAAAGGGGGAGAAGCCTAGTTCCTCTTTTCAGGATTAAGATGGGAGTGAGGTCTACTGTGGTAATGGGCAGGGGGAGTGCAGGTGCCTGGAGTTCCTATCCAAGAGGGCAAGTATGAACGCTTGGGGAAGACCAAGCATTGGAGCAGGGTTCCCTTGCCCATGTGATAGCCTTCTTTGATGCAAGTCTAACAGTTTTAATGAATAAAAACCTTCTTAGCAAAGCTCATTGGGATAACGCTATTGCACCCTCCTGCTCCTGCAGTGGGGGCTCATGTCCCCAGTCCAGCTCTTGTGGTGGGAGACAGGGAATGCAACTTCCTTCCCTCATCCATTCAGAAGTCCATGGCGGCTGTGAGGGTGGTGGAGAGCCTGGTAGCAATTTTCTCTGGGGGGGGGGGGCAGAGAAAGAAGAGAAATTATGGGGTTAAGTGGAGAGGAAAAGAAGTGCCCTGGACACCTGGGCTCCCTCCCTAAGGCTAGAAGAGGCATAGGGTTAAATGGGGAGGAGGTTGGTAAGAGACCCCTACCTGCTCTCTTCTGCTGCTGCTTACGCCTCCTGCTGGCTGCGCAGAGACCCTGCCCCTGGAAGAGGGGGTCGAGGGCAGCAATGTCAGGCAGGCTGGGGCCATGGGGCCTAGGGCTGGCAGCTGTCACTCGTGCCTTCACTTTGGCTTGCAGCTCCACAGTCATGGGGCAGAGCTAGGGGAGGAAGGAGGGGCTTGTCATGGAAATGAGCTTGGGGGAGGGTTCTCACATGGGAAGGAGGGGGTGGAGCTCAGAGGCCTTGCCCATTCACCCTGTCATTGAACTGGGTTAGAAGGAGGAGATGGGATTTAAACAGGGAAAAGGATACAACTTGCAAATAAATTGAGAAGAGCCTTCCATTGGCTACTGGTGGAAAATGGGGGTGAGGCTTAAGCAAAGCCCTGCCCCCTTTGGCCCAGATAATCTCTAGTTCTTGTACCAGGTGATTAAGCAAGGGGCTTAGCATGCAAATGGTTTAAGAGGGAGTCTCTCCATTGGATATGAGTGGGGAAAAAGGTGTATCTAAGGGTTCTGCTCCTTCCAGTAGGAGCTGGGTGCTGACCAGGGATCTGGGTTTTCCATTTCCCACAAAAAAACCCAGAAAACCACAGATTTCCCATTTTTATCACGGAGAAAATGGATTTTAGCTTTTAGCAGAGAAACCTGGGGATTTCCTGATTTTTGCAAAGAGCTCTGCAGTCTGGCAGAGTTCCAGTCTGAAGAGTTCTTTGCAAGAAGGGCAGGGAAACCCCCAGCCCTGTCAGGAGGGGTTGGGAGAGGGGGAAGGGCAGAGCCTGAGGCTTGCACTCATCAAGGCTTGGATCATGGTCACTGTTTGTTCCTGGAGCCTGTAAGGTAAGTGGGGCATGGGGGACAGCTGGCTGGGAGCTGAGCCAGATTGAGAAATGGGAGGAAGTATGGGTCTCCGTGCCCACTCCCAGGAGCAGGGCTAGGTGGGTAAAGGCAGCTGTGCCCCTTTGAGGGCCACACACATGCTGCCCTGCTGGAAGGGAGGGGGATGGCCCTGACCCACTGCCACCACTGCTGCACCCCACAGTGCTTTGCCATGGCTGGTTGAGCCCCTCCCCCTGTCAGTACCCCTCTGCGGGCCATGCATGCCGCCCAGCTGAATGGATGGGGTGGGGGGAGGCTTGTATGTAGCAGCCACCACCACCCCACCCCACTGCCATGCCTGCCACTGCAGGCAAGCAGCACAGCAGCACGGGGTGGTGGCAGCTGCCACATGTGAAACCCTTCCCCCCCCCCCAATCCTGCCAGCCAGGAGATGGTGCCCTTGTGTGGGCGTGCAATGACAGGAGGGAGCTTGCACGCAGCGGTTGCCACCGCCCTGCACTAGCACTGCTGTGCCACTTGCCCGCAGAGTCACGTGCAACCAGCCGCAGCAAAAGCAGCACAGGGCACAGCAGTGTGGGGCAGTAGTGGCTGCCACGTGTGAACCCACCCCCTTGTGTCTGGCCAGGTGGTGTGTGTGTGCGGCCTGCAGAGGGGCACTGCTGCCCTCATCCCCTGGACCCACTCCTGGGAGCAGGCACAGAGAGAGACACACCCCACCCCTGCTGGGGGTAGGGTGTCTGCCTGCATGTGCAGGGCTGGGGGGGGAACTCTCTAATTTTAGTCACAGATTTGAGGCTTTAACTGGAAAATGTGGGGTTTTTTTGTTTTGTTTTTTTTTTTAATTGGGGAATACCAGGATCCCTGATGAGTCTAGGATCCTGGCTTTCTCCGTTTAAAAATCAGAGAAGTTATGATTAAAACCTCCCAAAGATCTGGGCTTTTTGCCATTAAAATGAAATGCCACTATATAGAGGTATCAACTAAATACTATGTTGCAATTATATATTTACAATTTTAAAGCAATCTGGAAGCCTATCAGTGCTTCAGTCACTATAATAGACTCTAAATAGCTGTAAATTTTGGTGTTTGATTTTGGGTTTTTATCATGGAGAATCAGGTCTCCCTACCCCTTCGCTCACTAGGATAGAGGTCCAGCTGTGGCTGTCCCATTCCCCACCCCCACAGCTCTGCTATGCCCGTGCTCGGTCCCTGCCCATGCCATTGCTCCTCACTCCCCACCCAAAACCCTATGGACCCTACCAGTGCCGCTCATGTACTCCCTGCCTGACCATCTTTCTGCTCTCCCCCGTCCTGCAGGCTGAAACTCTGCTAGCCTGCAAGGGAAAACCCACTATTTCCCACACTTTTCTCTTTAGAGAAAATCTATGTTTTGCCATGGAAAAATGCAGTAAATGGAAAACCCAGATCCATGGGGATGAGGGGCTTAGCATACGGATAAGCTAACAGGGAAAGACTTCCACTGGATACTGGTGGGGAAGAAGACTGGGCAGAGGATGGTCCTGCCCCTTCTTGAAAGGCTGCATATAGGGCTGTCCTTGTTGGGGGGGACAAAATCGGGGCGATCGCCCCAGGCCCCACCATGGCTGCCACACACTGCCAGCTCCATCATTGCCCCATGCTGCCAGCTCCAGCTACTTGCCACTCCACGCCCCCCACCCCCTCAGGCTGATATGCCCTGGGCACCACCCACTCCCAGGGACAGCTCTGGCTATGTAAGAAGGGGCTCGATATGCAAGTGAGAATAGGGCTGGCACTGGAGAAAAGGATGGTGAGAGCTGAGTAGGCTTCATTGGAACCTGATGAAAGGGGGAGGGGCTTGCTTGCGACTCCACCCCTTTTGTAGAGCACAGATCAGATGACAGCAAAAGAGGGGCTTGGCAAGAAAATGAGCCAAAGGGAGGGACTCATGGAGAAGCCCCACCTACTTGCCCACCTGAATCTAAGTGGTGATGGAAACAGAGAGGGGCATGGTGAGCTCATGTAAATGGAATGTCAGTGGGGAAGGGGTGGGGCTTAAAGGGGTGCTTTCACCCCTTCTTCTCAGCCTACCTTCAGCTCCTGGTATTCCTCCATACATTTTGGCTCTCCTTCCTCTTCCTTCTCCATTTCCATGGTGGTCTCTGGGGCCAGGCCAATGCCCCCAGGAGCCAAGGGGAGAGCTGTAGAGAGAGTGGTGCTGTGAGTCTGCCCCAGATGCCTGGGTTATTTCCAAGGCTCTGGAAATGGGGGAACTAGAGAACCCAGGCATCTGGGCTCCCCCCTGCTCTGGGAGGGAAGTGGGGTCTTGGCAGATGTCAGCAAGGGAGCCCAGATGCCTGGGTTCTCTCCCCAACTTTGGGAGGGGAGAGGGGGATGATAAGTTGCAATAGTAAGCAGTTGGGAGCCCAGACACATGGTTCTTTCCCCAGTTAAGCAAAGGCAGTGGAGTATGGTGGGTGAGAGCAGAGGGTAGGCTGGGTTCTTTCTACAGTTGGGGATGGGGAGGCAAGAGTGGCGACTTAGAACCAGTAACTGAGAGGATGCCAGTGGGCCATAGCAGTAAGGGGTCAGGAGCCCAGATATCTGGGTTGTCTTCCAGCTATGGAGGAAAATAGGGTTTGGTGGGTTAGCATGAAGACAATTGTGGGCTTGGATACCCAAGTTCCTTCCCAGCTATGAAGTAGGACTGAGAGTTCAATGGATTAATATGGAGGGAACTGGTAGCCTGGCCACTTGGGTTCTTTCTATAATTGAGAGAGGAGTGGAGGCTGATAGGTTGCAGTAACAAAGGGCTGGGAGATATAGGAGGCAAACAGGATCTAACGAGTTGGTCTGGAGGGAACTGGGAGCTCAGGTGACTGTGTTCTCTGCTTGCTCTGAGAGAGAGAAACAGAGACTGGTGGTTAGAGCAGGGGTGGGGACTAGGAGCCTGGACATCTAGATTTATTTCTGCAGACATGGGAAGGGAGTGGGAGCTAGGACAGAGAGAGGCTTGGAGCTGAAACCCTTAGCTTCTCTTCTTGCTTTGAAAAGAGAACAGAGCCTGTGGGGTTAGAGTAGGGGTGGGGGCTGGGAGCCTGGACACCTGGGTTCTCTCCCTGTGCTAAGAGAGATGAGTTAGAGCTAGGCAGGTAAACAGGGAGCACCCCCAAGGACCCCACTTACTAGCCAGTGCCTCCTCATTGCCCTGCTCCAGTGCCTCAAAGTCAAAGGCCTTTCCCATCTCTGTAACTATCTCAGCACTGATGTGGGTGGGCAGCATATGGGTCTCCGGGGGGTGTGTGAAGTAGCTGATCTTCCCACTGTGGGGAAGGGAGAAGGGTCAGCTGGGATCCCTGCCTCATCCTTCAACCCACCCCAGGAAGGAGCATATAACAACACCCAGGATAGGACTCTTTTAGAGCCAAGATGTGACCAGATCTGGGGTGGAGAGGCTGGAGAATGTCATGTGAGATACCCCCTTGCCTCATCTTCTACCTCACTGGAGAAGAGCATTGAAGAACCCACCCCACAACAGGATAGGGCTCCTTGGGAGATAAAAGATGCAACCAGCTCTAGGGTAGGTCAGCTGGGCAATGGCATCAGCCAAAAAGAGCCCTATTTTCTACCACCCCCCTGGCAGCCAGTGTTCCTCCCCCCCCCTCCCCCCTCCTCGCCTTGTCCAGTCACTTAGCACAGCTCTGGCAGCCTTCTCATGATCAGGTAGCCCACCCTTCCTCAGTTTCCCCTGCCGCCGGGCCAGGTGGGCCAGAAACTCCATGGTGTCATGATAGGTGGGGACCCCATAGTGCTCCATTATCTGTGTGGGAAGAAATAGGTAGAGGGTCCCCCCAGGGCCCATTTAGACCCCCTCTCTTTTGGGAGGGCAAGCATTTTGGGCCATGGCCTCAGCCAGGGCACCCAGGTCCTGCCAAGCTTGGTGTGGGCTGCTCCCAAGATGGCAGCTCCCACTTTCACCAAGGCCTTAGTAACTCCCAAGATGATGGCCCTGCTCTCCACAAGGCCTTGGTGATAGGGTCTCTGAAGATGGCAGCTGCTGGTGTTGTGGAGACATCCATTTGGCACCTTCCCCAAGGCAGCACCTCTTGCCTTCCCTGAGACCTCAGCTTTGGTGTCTCCCAAGATGGTGGCTCCCACCCTCCCTCCCTGAAGCTTCAGCATTGGCAGCTGCAGACATCATGGTGACCCCCATGTTTGCCACCATCTTGGGAGGTATCATATTGGGCACTACCCCACTGAGGATCCTACCAATGGGTGCTCCTTTAGCTATCAGCCTGGATCTTAGCAACCATCCCATATCCCCTCCCCCAAGGGCCTCCCTTAGTAACTACCCTGTAGGCCATCTTGCTCTTCTCCAAGGCTCCTTAGTAACCATTAAGTGCCCAACCCCCCATGCAGGCTGTCTTAGCAACCACACCACATAGCAATCACCCTGGCCCCAGTAGGCCTCCCTTAGCAACCATCCATTTGCCCCCACCCTGGGGAGCTCCCATAGCAACCAGCTGTCTTCCCCCCCCCCCCCCCCCCCCCCGCAAAGCACTTGGCAACCAACCCTATAGCAACCACCCTTCTTTCTCCAAGGGACCTTAACAATCACCCCATAACAACCACCCTCCCCAGGGGCCTTCAGCAACTACCCCACACATGGAAATTTTCCCCTAAGGGGCTCCCTTGGCAATTGCCCTATGGCAACCATCCACCCCAAGGCCCCTTAGCAACTGCCCCTCCCCCCAGGTCACCTGCTCCTTGGCACAGCGCCGCAAGATGGCCATCACAGGGGTCACAGGGTCTTGGAGACGCTCGAGGGGGAGGCAATGGCGCAACACAGATCCTGTCCCAGCCCCAGCAAGCACCAGCCCTGGACAGTCTAGTAGCCTCACGTGCTTGTCTAGCTGCACCATCTGTAGGCACCTGGGGGGGGAGAACAGGCTATATTACACCTGGGGGGGGGGGGGGGGGGGGAGGGGGGTCCCAGGCATCCAGGCTCTCACCGTGAGGAAGAAGCAGTGTGAGATCTGAGGGAACCCAGGCATTCAGACTCCCACAGAGGAAAAGGGGCTGTACGAGAGGTTGAGGAGAACCCAGGTATCCAGGCCCCCATAGTGAAGGGGAAGCATGAGGGCTGGGAACCTAGGCATCCGGCTCCCACCACAGAAAAGCAGCCGTGCAAAAAGCTGGCGGAGGAACCCTTGCATCCAGACTCCCATGGTGGAGGAGGAACAGCATGAGACCTGGGGGGAACTCAGGGGGGGGGGTGTCTCTCTTACTTGGTGATACCAGGGGTGGCCCCCACGCTGCAGGCCCGGCCCCGCTTCAGGCTGTTGATAAGGCTGCTCTTGCCTACATTGGGGAAGCCTGAGAGGAGAGGGAGGGGATGGGACCTAGATGTCCAGGCCCCCAACCTGTCCCTTGTCTAACCCATTGGAGTCTACTCCCTACACTGAGAACCCAGGCATCCAGGCTCCCTCTGATTTAATGTACCAGGCCCCCACCCCGAGAGCCCAGGTGTCCATGCTCCCCCTGCTCTAACCCACTAGAGGCCACCACTTCACTCGGGGACCCCAGGTGTCTGAGCCCCACTTCCCTCTCCCCCTGCCCCACAAGCACCTAGGGGTTCAGGCTTCCAGACATCCCCTGCTCTAACCTTCCCCCCTCCACCATCCCGAGAAAGCCCAGGTGTCTGGGCTGCCCCTGCTATAATCCTCTATCCTTCCCAGATAACCTAGAAAATCCCAGCTCCCCCCATCCCTACCCCCACTCTTCCCAGACAACCCACACATCCGGGCTCCCTTTACTCTAATCCTCCATCCCTCCCAGAGAACCCAGGTATCTGGGCTCCCCCTGCTATAACCCTCTATTGTTCCCAGAGAACCCAGGCATCCAGACTCACCCACAACGCCCACGGTGATGGTGGCTGCAAGACCCTGGCTGCGGCCGTAGCCCCCCAGCATGTGGAGGAGGCAGTCAGCTCCCACACAGCCCCCGCTGGCCAGCAGCTCTACTGAGGCCTTGGCCACCGGCACCCGGCTCTGCTGCTGTGTAGGGGGAGTGGGGGGTGGGCAGAGATGCAGGTGATCAGGGGACCCAGGTGTCCAGAGCCTGCCCCTACCCTAAAACTGGGGGCAGGGAACCTAGGTCCCTGAGCAGCTAGACCCCATAGCTACCCTCAAACTGGAGACGGAGGTGGGGAAGAGGGGAACCCAGGCATCTGGGTTTCTATTCCCCACCCCTCCCTAGAGCTGGGGGAAGAACCCAGGTGTCCAGATCCCCACATAATCCCTCCCAGAGTCAAGGAGGGAAGTCATCTGGGCATTGGCACTCTCCCTAAAGCTGAGGGGAGAACCCAGGCATCTGGACCCCATCCACACCCCACTGCAAAGCCATGGTTGGGGAGAACCCAGAAGTCTGGGCTCCCACCTACCAGAACCAGGGAGAGAACCCAGATGTCCAGGCAGCTCCCTCCCCCTCACCAAGTTCCTGCTCTGCTGCTGGGTGCAAGCCTTGAAGGCGACAGTGGGGAACTCGTTGCGCAGGTACTGTAGCCACTTAGCCACCACCTCCCTGGGCACCAGGTCTGGGAGGAAAGAAGCATGAAGAGTTAAAGTGGGAGAGAACCCAGGTGTCTGGGCTCCCAGACCCCCCCCAAAGAATCCAGGCATCTGAGCTCCAGTCCCCTACACTCTCACTCCTGCCCCAAAGAACCCAAGCACCCAGCCCCCACTTCTCTCACCTTCCACCCCACTCCCAGTGAACTTAGGCATCCAGGAGAGTCCGTACCAATCTTGTTGAGCACAAGAACAAGGCGCTTCATGGCTCCAGCCTGTAGCACTGTCTCCTCCACCAGGGAGCAGCGGCAGCCCAGGGGGTCTCGAGCATCCAGCACCTCCAGGATGACATCTGCTGCCTCCACCACCTGTACTGAGCATAGCCCAGGTCAGCCAGGATCTCTTCAGGACCTAACCAGGCCCAGCCCTGCTTAGCAACTAGGGGCTGGGGTCTCTCAGCCAGGGCCTGACCTGGCCTGGCCCTGCTTAATGGCTGGGGATATTGGTCTGTCATCCTAGGACCTGACTAAGCCTAGCCCTCCTTAGCAGTAGGAATTAGTCGCCCAACCAGGCCCAGCCTTACTTAGCATCTGGGGTTAGCTGGATGGAAGGGGAAAAGCCAGACATCCAAGCTCCTAGACCCCACCCCCTGCCCCTTGTAACCCATGTAGCTCCCAAACCTGGGGAAGAACCCAGAAGCCCTGAATCCCAGGCTCCACCAGCTGTAACCCACCAGTCCCCTCTCCCATCCTAGGGCTAGGAAAGAACCCAGGGGTCTGGGCTCCCAGATCTGGACACCCCAGTTTCTCATCCAGGGCCCATCCTGGGTTCAATTAGGCCTGACCCTGCCTAACAAAATGGGGTCTTCCATCCAGGGCCTGACCAGGCCCAGCCCTGCTTAGCAACCATGGAATAGCACTCTCATCCAAGGCCCAACCATGCTTAGCATCTAGGGAATTGGTCTCCCATCTAGAGCCCAATCAGACCCAGCCCTGCTTAGTGTGGTACTGACCTTCCGAAACTCCCGGTAGTATGCCTTGAGGGAGGCATCCTTCTCAGTGTACTCAGGCCCCTCCAGTGTGAGCTGTCTGACCTCCTTAAGGGGAAAGGGAGTGAGATAGGGAAGGGGAAAAGCCAGGCATCCAGGCTCCTAGACCCCACTCCCTGCCCTTTATAACCCACATGGCTCCCAAACCTGGGAGAGAGTCTAGGAGTCTAGGGTCTCAGGCTACCCCAGCCCACAAGCCCCGATTCCCCTCCTAGGGCTGGAAAAGAACCCAGGTGTCTAGGCCCCTGCTGTTGTAACCCACCAGCACCCACTTCCTTCCCAGAAAACCCAGGTGTCTGAGCCCCTGCTCTGACCCCCTGACCCCTACCCCCCTCTCAGGGCTGGGAAATAATCCAGACTTCCAGCCCCCACTGCCCTCCCAGATCTGGGTGGGATCCAGGTGTCCACAGCTGACCTGGTGCTCAAAGTTTCTCTGGCGCCGGAGGGCATCATTCTGAAGGGCCTCCAGGCTCCGGTGCCGCTGGGTCTCCTGCTCCCGTGCCTGGCGCTGCCGCTCCCAGACCTCCTCTGCCTGTGGAGAGAACCCAGGCATCTGGGCTGTTAGTCTCTCTGCTCTCACCCCTAGCCCCACTCCCCTCCCAGAAAACACAGGCATCTAGAGTCCTCTGTCCCCACTTACCCTGTTTCTTCTCAGCTCTGCCTCCCTCTTAGCCTGCTCCTTGAAGCAGGAGAACTGGGGGACACCTGGATCCTTTTTCCCATGAGCCTTTGTGTCCTTCTTCTGTGGGGATGAGTTAGTCATGCCCATTCCCCCCTCCCCCATGCCAGGGGATAGAACCCAGGTGTCTGGGCTCTCAGATCCCCCAGTTCTCAGCCTCCAAACCACACTCCCCACCCAGAGGATGCAAGGATTGGGCTCTCAGCCCCCCTGTTCTCAGCCCCCAGCCCCCCTCCACCACCTTGGCAGCAGTAGGCTGGGTCCTTGCTGTTCTCCGCTCTGTGGGGTGGAGCAAAGGATTAGAAGGTTCATAGGGATCAAGGGTCAAGATTAGGGTCACCCTTCCCCTATGGTACCTACTGGGCCAGGTCATGGTGGTGTTACTGGTCCTGTGTTGTCTCAGCTGGGTGCAGTCTGGAAGACAGAAAACAGGAGGTGGGACAAGAGCCCCATACACTTGGGTTCTCTACCTCTTAAGGAGGTAGGTGGGGGGAGCTGGGAGCCCAGATGCCTGGGTTTTCTTTCCACTCTGGGGTTCAGAGCAGAAGGGAACGGGGAGCCCTGACACTTGAGTTCTCTCCCAGCTCTGGGGTAGTGGGGTCAGAACTGAGAACCCTCACACCTGGATTCTCAACATAGTCTGGGGCAAAGCAGTGGGGTCTGATGGAAGGCTAGAAGCCCAGATGCCTGGGTTCCCTCCCCACTAAGGGATAGGACAAGAATCTGATGGGAGCCTGAGACCCAGATGCCTGTGTTCCCCCTCCACTATGGGAGAGCAAGGGGGGCAAATGAGTTAGAAAAGGGGGCATGTTGGGTCCCCTGGTGGAGGAGTGGGGGCTGGGGGGAGTGAGAGCAGGGAGGGGTTGGAAGCCTGGGTTTTCTTCCTACCTTTGTCACTCCAGGTCAGCCCCTGCTGTCCCCTATACAAGGGTGGGGGGGTGTTAGCCCCAGCTTTGTCCCCACAACTCCCCGCTCCCCCTCCAGCACCGCCCCTTGCCCACCAATTTATCTCCCTTTACTTGCCTTGCCCCTTGCAGCTCAGCTACTACCCACGTGACTTTCCTATGACACACCACTTCCGGGCTGCTTTCTCTATCTGAATGTGGGCGTAGCTTGGAGGGCAAGCATTTTTTTCGCTCATCTCTCTTAGACTGCGCATGCACCTTTCCCGTTTACGCACTCCTAGCCCGCGCATGCGCTAGTCTTACTACGAGCCTGTTCTCACTTCTTCCTTCCACTGCCTGTCACCCTGCAGGCATGAGGTTGCAGCCACCAAGGTGCTGCAACACGGGAGCATGCAACATGTGTGTATAACTTTGCTTTGTGCTGCTAATAATACAGATACTAAAGCAATCAGAGGACCGGTTGGACATCAAAGGATTAACGGCCCCTGGAGTGGGTTGCAGATTGATTACATCAAATTGCCTAGAAGCACAAGGGGTAACAAATATTGTATGGTAATTGTAGATGCATTTACTAAGTGGGTAGAAGCCATTCCCACACGGAGAAATGATGCATTAACTACTGCAAAAGTACTAGTAGAACAGGTATTGTCACATTATGGAGTACCAAAAGGAATTGATTCAGATCAAGGTCCCGACTTTGTGGGAGAAATAACCAAGGGAGTATGTCAAGCTTTAGGAATTAAACAAGGTTTACATATCGCAGGACATCCACAAAGTTCAGGTCTAATGGAAAGAACTAGCAGAACTTTAAAGTTAGCCTCAAAAAAGGTGATAGAACAACAGAAAAGGAATTGGGATGAGAAATTACCTTTGGTTCTAATTACGCTCAGAGGATCAATAGCATCACATGGCTATACTCCTCATGAGGCTGTGACAGGCAGGAAAATGAGATTGCCCAAACAATGGTGGCTAGGAGAGGAGCCTCCTGATGAGCTGCAGCCTAGAGTGCTTGCAGATAAATGGATGCAGAAATTGATGCAGGCCACTTCTGAAACTCATCGGCAAATTGCAATAGCACTCAAGCTTACCCATCAGAAAATGGACAAGCAATTAGGTCCTATGTTACACCCTCAAGAGTGGCAAGTAGGCAATAAAGTGATGTATCACACAACACATGAGAAGCAAGGAGCATTAGTCCCCATATGGTCTGGACCAGTACCTAGTATACATAAAGCAAGTCCCACTGTATACCAGCTGGAAATTAAAAAAGACAACAAGAAAATCCAGAAATGGTACCATTCATCACAGTTAAAGAAATCGAAGGAACAGTGATTTATATCACTTATATCATTAACCCATTTGGGGTTGAGCCCCCTTATGTTTTGTTTTGCAGGATGTTTTTCAACGCTCCAACCCTGGAAAGTGATCAAGAGGCAAAAGACACAGTATTGATTGTTATTTGTTGTATCGTGTTGTTATCATTTTGGATTCTTTTGTGTTGGTGTGAAAGAGATCAGTTGTAAGATGAAGTGGATGTTAAGAATATGTATAATAATAGGCCCTTTCTGTCTTCTAGAAGAATGGTCTCAATTTATTAATCGCAAAGGCCTGGTTATGAGGTACCACTACAAATGGAAATGGAATGTTTCAGTTGATGGTGAAGAAAAGGAAGCCATTGAAACCAGTGATGAAGACAGTAAAACAACTTTTGTGTTACAAAATAATAGTACCCATTTTATATGGATATGGCCTATAGAAGTTAAAAGTGGGGTTATTGCTTCAGATCCATATGTAGGAAATAAAACTTTGCAGGAACAACGGATCCCTATAGAACAAGTAAAGGGGATCTTGGAGTCATCATTGAAAGGGATCTTGGAGTCATCACTGACTCCAAGATGAACATGGGCCGACAATGCGAGGTCACAGTCAGCAGGGCTAACCAGACCCTATCGTGCATCCACAGGTGCATCTCAAGTAGGGCCATCGAGGTGATCCTCCCCCTCTACGCAACACTGATCAGACCACAGCTGGAGTACTGTGTCCAGTTCTGGGCACCCCACTTCAAGAGGGATGTGGACAACATTGAGAGGGTCCAGAGGAGGGCCACCCACATGATCCGGGGACAGCAGGGCAGACCCTACAACGAGAGGCTACAGGACCTGAACCTGTTCAGCCTTCACAAGAGAAGGCTGAGGGGGGACCTTGTGACCGTCTATAAACTCACTACGGGGGACCAGAAGGGTTTGGGGGAGACCTTGTTTCCCCTAGCGTCCCCCGGGATAACAAGGAATAACGGCCACAAGTTGTTGGAGAGTAGGTTTAGATTAGACATCCGTAAGAACTGCTTCACAGTTAGGGCGGCTAGGATCTGGAACCAACTTCCAAGGGAAGTGGTGCTGGCTCCTACCCTGGGGGTCTTTAAGAAGCAGCTCGATGCCTACCTGGCTGGGGTCATTTGAGCCCAGTTTTCCTCCTGCCCAGGCAGGGGGTCGGACTTGAAGATCTACAAGGTCCCTTCCGACCCTACTTCTATGATTCTATGAAATAGATGGGAAAGTGGCAATGGTTTTGTGGGTAGTGTCACAACCCAAAGTTGTGATTTTTTGTTTGTGTGTGTGCTTCGGCACCGCTAAATTATTTCCCGCCATTTTTGTTGCTTTCTTTGCACGGTAGAGCTCTCTGCTGCTAGAGAGAGCTCTGGTGCAATGGGGGATTTCCCGCCAAATTACAGCTTCTTTGCAGTGTGCATTCCTTTTGCATCGTAGTGATGCTCGCCACAAAGAAGTTCCCGCCATTTGTATTAGGGTCCGCGCCATGTTATTGGCCGATTCCTAATTTAGGCACACGTAGCAGCTAGCAATTGGCTTGCTAGCCGTACATAAGGCTTGGGTAGTTTCCGCCCAAGCTGGAGGAGGGAGGAGAGAGAGATATTCTGTGTGAAGATCTCCAAGCGCTGCGGACCCTCGCGTATCCGGTGCGCCTCCCCTAAGCAGGCAGAGAGAGGCAATAGAACCGAGCCTACGGAGCTTTCGCTTCTTGCCTCTCCCCGTCACTGAGCGCAATCCTAGATGTATCCCTTTCCTATAATTTCG
Source organism: Alligator mississippiensis (assembly GCF_030867095.1). NCBI lineage: Eukaryota > Metazoa > Chordata > Crocodylia > Alligatoridae > Alligator > Alligator mississippiensis. The sequence continues at coordinate 27,915,020 of NC_081831.1, forward strand.
GACCCAGCGGAGCCTAGCAAACTCCGGGGAAAACGTATTGGACCCGTGGAGCCTGAATAGCTCTGGGGAAACTTTTCGAATTCAACTTAACCGGACCTGCGGAGCCTAGCAAACTCCGTGGGAGCAATCGTTTTGTCAGAGTCCTCCAACGAGGGTTCAAGCGGGAGCTGTGCCTGGAAACTTATCCAGCCTACACCGATACCATCTTTGGGTGTAAGTAAACAATCTTTTCAATCAACCGTTACGCCTCCGTGACTAATTCTAACTCGCGTGCACAAAACCATCCCGCGGTTTCTCCCACCCCGCGTGTCCGGGCTGACGGCCACAGCCTGCGTGCACTGGAGACAGGTCCGGTACGACCCCGGTTCGCCCCCCGCTTGCCCATGGCGGCCAGAATGGGATCAGAATCACCACTGCGCATGGCGACGAGGGCGGGCTCGGGGCCCAGCCCGCACAGGTAGAACCACTGGGAGGATGTATATGGAAGTATTATCAGGCAGGTAGTTGACATAAACTTGATCCCAATTGTTGGCTTCTTAGTTGGCAAACTAATGCACAGGAAGGGAATGAAGTCAAAATTAAAGCAGAAGTGATAGCAGGAAAATGATTGCCAGAAAGTGTCCCCATGAGTCTTATACAACCAGATGGGAAACAACAAGATAGTACTGCCATGTGTAATAGCAGAATTCTTTCCCCTTATACTAAAAGAGAGGAAACTCTAACTTGTGGGATTCCAGAACAATGTCTAGTGTGGCCCCAGTGGAGGTGAGAGGTATAATGGCACATCACACTTAATAAAAACCTCAGTGGAAATTGGATAGTCCATTATGAGGGACCTTGTGAAGTTATTGTCCCTCTCCAATACATCCCAAAACCTCAAAATCAACTGCTAGGAGTGTATATAGTGAAACAACATCTAGAACAGGAAGTGTTAGTAGAAACAAAATTATCATAGAGAAATAATCGTTTTAAATTTAAATGCTGCAAATGTGGTAGGACCATTAGAGGAAGGATGGAAAGTGTGGATGGCTAAATGGCATCTGAATCCCCAAAGAAAACAGAAGCATGATATTCTGGGAACAGTCCTTGAAGGAACTGGAACAGGTTTGGGAATTATAAACACTGTAAATGAGGAGACTTTCGCTAACAAAATACATAGTATTGAAAAAAAGCTTGGAACCTTGACAGTTCCATTAAAATCCTCATTGACAGCTGTAATTCAGGCAGGAGCCCTGTTACTTAGGCAAAGTCAGGCAAGGTTGACCTGCAGATGAACCTTGCCAGGTGAAGGAATTTACACACCTGAGAGAGGATCGGGTGATTAGTCCCCCAAAACCGGCATAAAAGCCAGCATTGGGGAGAGACTCTTTGCCTTTGGGCATGAGAGGACAATGAGGAGCAGCCAAAGCCCCAGACAGAGAAAGAAAAGACAAAAGGCTCGCTTGAGGACTGCAGAGGGACACCAGGACCTCGGGATCCAAGTGTGAGACATGCCAGGCAAGCCCCATACCTTATAACTCCAGCAGCTCCAGTGACTGAAGGAAGAACGGGCTGGGCGGAGCAGCATGGCAGGGGAAACCCTAAGCAGCGATAGGGACCCCAAGACTTTGGGCTGGCAGAAGGAGCCCATGCCAGACTCCGACCCCCAGAGTGGTCGCAGTTCCAAAAGTGGCAATGTAAGAAACCAAGGAACAGCTAGGACCTCTCCTGATAAGCGGCGGAGGATGAAGTTGAAGTTGGTTTCTTATTCCCGGTTTCTTATTTCTGCTTCCTGGTTTCTTTTCCAAAGCTAACGTAGATCCAATAAAAACTTATTATTAATGAATTCCATATCCTAAAGAAAGAGAATTTTAATTAGCTATGCATATGTACTAATTAACATGTAAAATAATATTCCACATCAAGTACAGAGCCATAAATGAAGGTCAGATTAGGATGGGATTATGGGGAAAAATACTTCCTGGGCCACCCCAAATTTCATGGTGATACCACTGGAGAACTGTCTCAAAGAACCCTGACCACAGTCCCGCCTGGCCCAAACCATGGTTTGGCCATGCCAGGCTGCCAGCTAACAGCCCCATACCCACTGTACTAAGTATAATGGTTTGAATAAGGAACCATCTTTCAGGCTGGGATCATGACTAGAAATTCTGCTTGGGCCACCCATCATAATACCTCTGTGCCACCAGGGGACTGTCCTGGACATCTGTGACCAGAGATTTACCCAGCCCAAACTGCAGTTTAGCCATGCCAGGCTGACAAGAGACAGCACCCCAGCTGCTGTGCTAAATACGTGGAACTGAATAAGGAACTGGATTTTGGACTGGGATTATACCAACAAATCCTTCTTGGTCCACCCCAGAACATGTCTCTGTGCCACCGGGGGACACTTCTGGACATCCCTGACCAGAGATTTGCCCTCCCCAAAATGCAGTTTGGCTGTGCCAGGGTGTCAACTAACAGTACCCCAGCCACTATGCTAAATATATGGAACCGAATAAGGAACTGGATTATGGGCTGAGATTATACCCAGAAATCCTCCCTGGGCCACCCCAGAATGCACCTCTGTGGCACCAGGGAACTCCCCTGTATATCTCTGACAAGACTTGCCTGGTTTAAAGTGTGCTTTCACCATGCCAGACTGCCAACTGACACCACCACCCAGACACTGTGCTAAATATATGCACCCAAATAAGGAACTGGCTTTTGGGCTGGGATTATGGCTAGAAAATCTGCTTGGGCCACCCATCAAAATACCTCTGCATGACCAGGGGACTCTACTGGATGCATCTGACCAGAGTGTTGCCTGGCCTAAAGCATGGGTTGGCCGTGCCAGGCTGCCAACTGACAGCACCCAGGCTACTGTGCTAAGTATCTGGAACTGAATAAGGACCTGGATTTTAAGCAGGGATTATACCCAGAAATCCTTCTTGGACCACCCCAGATCAAGTCTCTGTGCCACCAGGGGACACTTCTGGACATCTCTGACCAGAGATTTGCCCGGCCCAAAGTGCAGTTTGGCCATGCCAGGCTGCCAACAGACAGCACCCCAGCCACAGTGCTAAGTACATGGTCTTGAATTAGGAATTGGTTGGTGGGCTGGGATTAGAGATGGAAATGCTTCTTGGGCCACCCCATGCCATGACTCTGCGGCACTGGGGCACTCTCCTGGACACCTCTAACCAGAATCTTGCCTGGCCCAAAGCACAGTTTGGCGGTGCCAGGCTGACAACTGACAGCCCCCCATTCCCACTGTATGAAATGCATTGGCTTGAATAAGGAATTGGTTTTTGGGCTGGGATTATACTTAGAAATCCTTTTTGGGCCACTCCTTGACTTATCTCTATGCTATCAGGGAACTCTCCTGGACATCTCTGAGAAGAAACTTGCCCAGTCCAAAAGGCGGTTTGGCCGTGCCAGGGTGCTAACTGACAGCACCCCAGCCACTGTGCTAAATATATGGACCCGAATAAGGAATAGGCTTTTGGGCTAGGATTATAACTAGAAATCCTTCTTTGGCCACCCCATGGCATACCTCTGTGCCCCCGGAGGACTCTCATGGACATCTTTGACCAGAGACTTGCCCAGCCTAAAAGGTGGTTTGGCTGTGCCCAGCTGCTATCTGACAACCCCCCAGCCAATGCACTTGAAAAATATAATATAATCGAGTATAATGGCTCAAATAAGGAACTGTTTTTTGGGCTGGGATTAGAGATGGAAGTCCTTGTTGGGCCACCCCACTCTATGACTCTGTGGCACTGGGTGATTCTCCCAGCCATCCCCGACCAGAGTATTGTCAGGTCCAAAGTGCGGTTTGGCTCTGCTGCGCTGTCAACTCAGAGCACCCCGCCCCTCAGCAACTGTACTAAGGACAATGGATTGAATAGGGAACTCTTTGGACTGGGATTAGAAATGGAAATCCTTCTTGGACACCCCACGCCATGCCTCTGTGGCACTAATGGATTCCCCTGGGCATCCCTGACCAGAGTCTTGCCCAGCCCAGAGCACTGTTTCTTCATGCCATGCTGCTAACTGCAGCTCCCATATCCATTAACATAATAAAAGGCTTAGTCTGGCTGTCTGTCGGAATGTCTGTCCGTAATGCTTCTAGCCAGCTGCGCATGCACCCCCAAAAGGGCAGACGGCAATTGGCTGGGCGGCAGATGCTGTGTGGGCCCAAATTTGCACTGCTGCTGGGGAATTTTGGCAGTGGGGATGTGCCCCAGTCATCCAAGCAGCCGGGCTGCCCCCCATCTTCCTGCCTGAGGGCCAATGGGGTATCATGATGGCCACCTGTCCTGGATGCCCCCCAGACAACCAGCAGGGACAGGGAGATGGGAGGAAGGGAGGGGAAGGGAGGTAGGCAGATGGACACGGGCCAGGCAGACCCAAAGTAGCTGTGGGGGGAAGGAGGGGAGCGGGGTCGGACCTGAAGTGGTGGGGAGGGGGTTGGAGTGGGACCAGGCTGAAGTGGTGGGAGGGAGAAGGGGAGTGGGGTTGGATCTGAAGTGGTGGAGGGGGGGATGGGGGTGGCTTGGGGTCAGACCTGAAGCGGCCTGGGGAGGTGCCGGTAAAGCGGGATTGGGGGGGGGCGTGGGGCCAGAGTATTACCTTATTCAAGCTAATATACTTAGTACTAGCAAATTACCTGTCAAGAATGATGGGGAGGGGGGAGGAGGGGGGAGGTACAGAGACCCAGGAGTGTCCCCCCGTGGCAGAGAGATGTGGTCTGGGGTGGCCCAAGAAGGATTTCTGGGTATAATCCCAGCCCAGAATCCAGTTCCTTATTCGGGTCCACACATTTAGCACAGCGTCTGGGGGGTGGTGTCAGTGTGTAGCCTGGTGTGGATAAACCATGCTTTGGGCTGGGCAAGTCTCTATTCAGAGGTGTCCAGAAGCATCCCCCGGTGGCACAGAGGCATGTTTCAGGGTGGTCCAAGAAGGATTTGTGGGTATAATCCCAGACCAAAATCCAGTTCTTTATTCAGTTCTATATATTTAGCACAGCAGCTGGGTTAGTGTCTGTTGGCAGCCTGGCATGGCCAAACCGCGCTTTGGACCAGGCAAGTCTCTATTCAGGGATGTCCAGAGGCATCCCCCCAAGGCACAGAGATGTGATTTGGGGTGGCCCAAGAAAGATTTCTGGGTATAATCCCAGCCCAGAATCCAGTTCCTTATTCAGCTCCATACACTTAGCACACTGGCTTGGGTGCTGTTAGTGAGCAGTCTGGCATGGCCAAACTGCATTTTGGGCCGGGCAGATCTCTAGTCAGAGATGTCCAGGAGAGTCCCCCGGCGG